>NC_088648.1:11898012-11913012 GCF_964019385.1 Sycon ciliatum | reverse complement strand
GAAGCACCAGCACCAGCACCAGCAACAGTTGTAGTATGAACAGCGGACATTGAACTGATAGGTGTAGTATTGCCTGGTCGCGAGGCACCACCAGCAGCACCACCAGCAGCACCACCAGCAGCATGCTCGTCTACACTGCTAGTGCTGGCTGCAGTCAGCTGTAGCTTAGCTACATCCACCCAATCTTTGCCTAGTGGTGAGCTCTCCAACTCATCATTACCATCGGCGATATGCATATTGCCAAGACCAACATCAGCAGCACCGGCCCTACTAATGCCACCACTACCACCACTACCGCCACTGCCAACAGTGTTGCCTGCAAGCCCATCTGTCACAGAAATAAGCACAAACATGAACAGCAGCAGCGGTGGCAGCATTGGCAGCAGCAGAGGTGGCAGCAACGAAACCAGCATTAAAACAGTGTCAGGCTGGCAAGAATGCAATAAACACTGCTACTATCATCAGAATAGAATCTAGATACCACCGGTATAGATACCGGTAATTGTACTATGTAGCACACTGCACAAGTACATAGAAATAGATTCTTGATTGGAGGAAAGCAAATCAGCACACGAAGCACAGAAGCCATATAGTTTCGACTAGGCCTTTCGTACCATTAATTATGCTCTGACCGCCAAAGTGCCGGTTATAAGGACTTGCTTGCTACCTTGTTAATCACCATTGTATTCGACTTGAAGAGTAATGGTACGAAAGGCCTAGTCGAAACTATAATTATGACTTCTGTGCTTCGTGTGCTGACATGTAAATAGCCGCTAACCCCCAGCCCCAGGCTGCTAGCACTAACCTGCAGAAGGACTTGGCATACTTCTAACAGAGTAATTCAGTGCCATCAACGGGTCAGATCTGCTACGGGATCGTTGCAGGAATGATGACAGAACTGGCATATGCTGGAGTTGCTGGAGTGGAGCATCTGGAGAAGTGTTGCTGCTGCTGCCGCCAGTAGGTACATTGTCTTGATAGTCAGACGGTGAGAAAGTCTGGAAAGTCTGGAAAGTCTGGGCGCCTGGTTGTGCAATAAGACTAGCAGAGAAACAAGCGTGGACTGGTGATTCAGATGGTGTATGTGGAGAGGGGCGTCTACTGCTGTTGCTGTCCAAGGCGTAATAGTCCATGTTGAGATTAATGTTGAGATTCTCTTCTGAATGTGACATTGCACCGGCTGTAATGCCAGCCTCAGTTGCTACAGCCAGATCGGGCTAATTTGTTCACAACAACGACGACGACAACAACAACAACAGAGACAAAAAAGAACAGCGGACGACGAACAATGAAAATTAACAGCAAACAAAAAAATGCAGCATCAAAAACTACATGTACACATCAGCATACACACACACACACGCACGCACGCGCGGGCCCACACACACACATCTTCAGTACAATAATTATATACACGCACCCCCCCCCCCCGACAAAATCGTTTTTAAAAGTATATACTGTGGTGGGCATGGAAATCCAGAAATCCAGAAATCCAGAAATCCAGAAATCCAGTCGAATGACCGGGACAGGCGCCCTCAGTGCGGTACAGCAAGGTACAGAACGTCGTTGCATGAAGTGCACATGAAGGGCTTCATTGCAAAACGAGATAAATCCATTTTGACCAATTTCCAGGAGGAGCGATTTTCTGTGATCAACAACTGGGTGGGTTTGGGTCAAATCTAACTTAGCAGATGAGAAGAGTAGGGTGATGTATGCAAATACAGGCTTTCTCAAAAATCAGGAGCCATCCATTTTCCAAAGCAAGGTGATTCTTCAATATTTTCGGGCAAAACCAGACCAGTTCGCCGGACTAATCAGTATTATGAGATTAGAAAATACAAGTGCAACGACTTCACTGAGTTCGGAACTCTGAAGGAGCTCAGCAGCAACAGCACTGCCAGCAGCAGCGTCGTCCCTCCCTGACGCCTCTAGCATACTGCCCTTTTCAGTTTCGAAAGCGAAAAAACAACAGCTACGAAGAAGAGAGATGATACAAAAAGAACGAAATGACAACGTAGATGTAGCTGCTACAAAGCAACAACACGAAAACACTGTACTTTGAACTCTGACATCGACATTTTGCACAGACTCAGTTTGTAGTCGCGATGTTTGCCACATGCTGCGCCAGCACTCGCTGGCTTGTCACAGGTCACGCTGGCCCACGCGATAGGATATGTCGCACTTTGCTCGAAAACATCGGTGGTGTTTATCGCGTTTTGCAGTAGAACGTCAACTTCAACGTTGATTTTCAGTGGGATATGTCTCGTTTTGGAGAATTCTTTTTGGCCACCAGATGCAGTGATCCCTACTGATTCGATTGACACCGAAAACGCCATATGCATGAGATTGGCGTTTAGCGCGTTTTGCAATGAAGCCATTCACATGTTGATCCGATGCCACCAGCGACCTGCAGTACATAATGTGTGTATATCAACCGTATGCTTACTCACGGCTGCATGGCCAGCGCCCTGCGGCCGCTAGACGTGAGGCCGGATTTCCATGTCCACGACAGTACATGCTATTTATTACGCACACACATGCCCCTCCCCCCCCCCCCCCCCCCCCCCCACCACCACCACCATCAACACACCATTTGACCATTTTGACACCCATCGCCGGAGGCGATGATAGTGATGCTACAGCAGAAGCCATAGCAACTTGTGCTGGGATTGCACCATTCAACAGCTTGAAGGCTGACAGATTGACTGCCACTATTCAGCCTGGTCTACTGGTCTACTGGTCTACTGGTCTACTGGTCTACTGGTCTACACCACACAGCTATGAAGTGGCTTTTCCTGGCCAGTGAATCCCTACTTTTTGGTCTCTTTTTCATTTTTTCCCGCACACACATCACACGGCATACTCCGGCATACCCCAACACACACACACACACACACACACACACACACACACACACACACACACACACACACACACACACACACACACACACACACACACACACACACACACACACACACACACACACACACACACACACCATTGGACCATTGGACGCCCATTGCCGGAGGCGATGACAGCGATGCTACAGCAGAAGCCATAGCAGCTTGTGCTGGGATTGCACCATTCAACAGCTTGCAAGGCTGAAGAATTGACCGCCACTATCCAGCCTGGTCTACACCACACAGCTATGAAGTGGCTTTTTCTGGCCAGTGAATCCCTACTTTTTGGTCTTTTCATTTTTTTCATTTTTTCCACACACACACATCACACCACATACTCCAGCATGCACTGGCTGTTGGTAACCACCCAGGAGAATGAAAGAAAAGTCAGGAGGAGTCTGAGAAAGAGAAGAAAGACGTGTGTGACCATAGTCGTCGGGAATCGAACCCGCAACCTATCGATTGGAAATCGCTGCACATACCACTGCACCATATGGGACACACACACACACACACACACACACACACACACACACACACACACACACACACACACACACGGAGGAAAATAGACAGAGAGTATAGAGCTAACCTTGTCCTCATCACCAATATTGCCCTTCTCAGTGGATGACAAACGCCGTTGAAGCAGCGGCTGTTGTTGTGGCTGCTGCTGCTGTGACTGTTGCTGAGTCGCCTTGGACTTGGTGGACGATTTGTTTAGTGCTCGTCGATGGCGTTCACTACGAAAGATCTCCAATAAGGTCTGATTCCAGAATCGAGTACGAGCACAGATAGAACTGCGCAGTAGGTTGAGTGAATCAGACAGGGCCTCATCACTCATTGCTGCTGATAGTGATGTTGATGCTGCTGATGATGCTGCTGATGATGTGACTGTTGTACTGGACATAGATGCGCCTTGATGAGTCACAACCTTGTCACTGCTAATATTAGTAGTAGAAGTCGTAGGACGATTGCGTATCCGTGCTCTTCTGCTGGTGTGCATGGACTGGACACGCTTGCGTAGCATGCCCTCTGCCATAGCTTCCTCTTGTAAAGCTTCCAGTTTGCTGAGAAAGTCTTGCTGTTCAATCTGAAAATACACAGTATGTCGATTCGGAACACAGTATGTCGATTCGGAACACAGTATTGAAGACGTACATACCCAAACATTTACCCATGCACCCCTTGCTCTCTCCCCCCCCCCCCTCCAACCCCCACCCATGCACCCCTTCTCCCCCCCCCCCCCCCAACCCCCTCCCATGCACCCCCCCCCCCAACCCCCTCCCATGCACCCCCCCCCCTTGCACACATGCACACTCGCGTAAGCATGCACACATGCTTGCACGCACACCTCCTCACCTCAGACCTGCCTGTCACGAACATCAGTCGTGATCATTTATGTGCCCCTTTTTGGCACCAAGCGACTCCCTTTTGTATGCACCGAGCCATTTCTGGCTGTCCTGCAGCTCGCAGTGTGCTCTCCTTTCTCTCCGTTGTATGCATGCATCCGTTTCTGGCTGCCGTGCATGTCGCGGTGTGCTCCCCTTTCTGCGCATGTATCCGTTTCTGGCTGCTACAGCTCGTGGTGCGCTTCCCTTGCTCTCCTATGTATACACACATCCGTTACTGGCTGTACACACAGCTATTTCTACCTCCACGCTGACCCCTGAGGAATCGCGTGAGCCTAGTATGGATCCAGTGATCCGAATGTAGCTCCGTTCCCAGCAAGAACTTGCCAACTTTATATTTTGTTGCTCAACAAGCACCTTTTCTCTAGTCTTCTTCATGTCTCTTCTTAGAGAAGAGACCAGTTTTTTCCTGCTCTAATCAGTAGCTCAGAGCTACATCAATAGCAATAATAAAACCTTATAAAAGACAAAAAAACCTCTTGTCGATGCGATGACAACGACGACACTGCCCATCGCGGAAGCGATGATAGTGAACAGTTATGTTAGACTTATGTCGCTATCATCGCTTCCGCGATGGGCAGGTCTGAGATGAGGAGGTGTGCGTGCAAGCATGTGTGCATGCGTACGCGAGTAAAATATCTCTCAATCCAAACAAGGCGAAACAAGAGAGTAAGCAAACAGAGAACCTACCGTGCAATGACCGCGCAGCACTGGTACTTCGTAGATGCGTACGTCAGCAGCTGATGCTTCCAACTCCTCCAGTCTCTCAGCAAGACTGCTGTACACAAAATTGATCCTAAACACGCAGTGTGCACATATTATACAGACAGAGAAAGACAGACAGACAGACAGACAGACAGACAGACAGACAGACAGACAGACAGACAGACAGACAGACAGGCAGACAGACAGGCAGACAGACAGGCAGACAGGCAGACAGACAGGCAGGCAGGCAGGCAGACAGACAGACAGGCAGGCAGACAGGCAGGCAGACAGACAAACAAACAGACAGGCAGGCAGACAGACAAACAGACACATAAATAGTTTGGGGCAAAAGCTTGATAGGCATATGATGACACAGCATCATCACAGGTGCAGCTAGAAACGCACAACAGGAGCGGCGGACGTAGTTTTGGATCGGTCCGGCCATAGCACCTCCTCAGTTCATACAGTTTGTGTATGATATGGCAGGTACACGTGACCCCCTCAGTTCATACAGTTTGTGTATGATATGGCGGGTACACGTGACCTCCTGAGCAGTTAACACCCGTTGGTGGCCAAAGAGTTGGTCCAGCCATGGCCTGACCAACCGGACGGTTTCGGCCATCACTGCACAACAACAGTGGATAGCCCAACCACACAATAGCTCACAGCACACATACACCCACCCCCCCCCCCCCCCCACACACACACACACATGCACGCACACACACATGCACGCACACACACGTGCACACACATAACATGCACTATTATATAGACAGACAGACAGACAGACAGACAGACAGACAGACAGACAGACAGACAGACAGACAGACAGACAGACAGACACACACACAGACACACAGACAGACAGACACACAGAGACACACACACGCACATGTACATACACACCAAAATGCATGACAATAAACTGAACTCACCTCTTAGCCAGCAAATGAAACTCATTGTTCCAGTTAACAGCAAGCTCTGGTGTTGCTTGTCCAGTACGTACAATGAGTATGGGTGGAACAATAACTTCCAGCAGAGCAATATTGCTATACCTTCACATGTAGACATACACACACACAGCAATGAAGACATACGTGTATAATTATTTATCGTTAGTACCATTTACATTGCTAGTAGGTGCAGTTAATAGTAGTCACAACAACGTATTCAGCTAACTCAGTAGTTCATGATTAGGCTATCATTCATATATATTTCTCTCGATCATGCCAGGGAATTTCATTTTCTTATGAGGTGCATGGAGGTCAGTGACAAAGCCAGGCGATGATGCTGACGGAAATGGTATCGCTAAGACCATCATTCCACATTGCTGAGGCCATCATTCCACATCGCTAAGACCATCATTCCACATCGCTGAGGCCATCATTCCACATCGCTAAGACCATCATTCCACATCGCTGAGGCCATCATTCCACATCGCTAAAACCATCATTCCACATCGCTGAGGCCATCATTCCACATCGCTAAGACCATCATTCCACATCGCCCAGGCCATCATTCCACATCGCCGAGGCCATCATTCCACATCGCTAAGACCATCATTCCACATCGCCCAGGCCATCATTCCACATCACCGAGGCCATCATTCCACATCGCTAAGACCATCATTCCACATCGCTGAGGCCATCATTCCACATCGCTGAGGCCATCATTCCACATCGCTGAGGCCATCATTCCACATCGCCAAGACCATCATTCCACATCGCTGAGGCCATCATTCCACATCGCCGAGGCCATCATTCCACATCGCTAAGGCCATCAATCCACATCGCTGAGGCCATCATTCCACATCGCTGAGGCCATCATTCCACATCGCTAAGGCCATCATTCCACATCGCTGAGGCCATCCAACCACTGAGGCCATCCAACCACGTGGATAGATGACTCGGCTTCTTTTAAAGGGGAAGTATACCCTAAAATCAAATTTTCACCAGTTGTAGTCTTCGGGGTGCTGAGTCGAATGGTCTTGGTCCGAGGAAGCTGAGACGCTCCCTTCCTACTTGAATCCCAATCGAACTCGCGCACTTCCACCGAAACTGGGTGACTGCGCCCTACTAGATGGGGATTTGTATGCAAAATGTCACTAAAAGCGCCATTTCGTTCTTATAAAAGCACGGATGACCGCGATTGGCCCATATGTTGTAGTCTTTTGGACGCTGAGTCGACTGGTTTTGGTTCGAAAAAGCTGCGACGCAGCGTTCCTCCTTTATTCCCAATCGAACATGGTTGAACAAGTGGTCACGTGCTCCTGCGTACACCAGTCAGCTGGTCACCGTGCCTGCAGGGTACAACTTACTAGCCTGTTTGACCTTTTTTGGGTGCAGTCCTGTCACTCGAGTTGAACTCGAGTTGAACCTTGGTGTGAAAGTTGTCGCCTGCTGGCGCGGTGACCAGGTGATTTGGGCACCCAGGAGCACGTGACCGCTTGTTCAACCATGTTCGATTGGGAATAAAGGAGGAACGCTGCATCGCAGCCTTTTCGGACCAAAACCAGTCGACTCAGCGTCCAAAAGACTACAACATATGGGCCAATCACGGTCATCCGTGCTTTTATAAGAACGAAATGGCGCTTTTAGTGACATTTTGCATACAAATCCCCATCTAGTAGGGCGCAGTCACCCAGTTTCGGTGGAAGTGCGCGAGTTCGATTGGGATTCAAGTAGGAAGGGAGCGTCGCAGCTTCCTCGGACCAAGACCATTCGACTCAGCACCCAGAAGACTACAACTGGTGAAAATTTGATTTTAGGGTATACTTCCCCTTTAAGTCCTATCCGCCATCGGCCTTGCACAGTCCATCGAAATCGCCTTCGGAAATGTTTGACGCAAATGGGACCTGCTACACGAACAACTCTTGCTGCGTCTCCGCGACCAACACTTGCTGCACCTACACACACGTACAATACTCGTTCTCGCCCTCCGACTTAATTTAATATTCTTTACCGATAAGTGTCCTTTAATTCGGTGTTGTTTTGTTTGGTGTTTGTGGTCGGTGGTTTTGCTTCGTTGTTCTCGTCCTGGGTGTGGGGCTTCACTCATCACCATTATAGCGAGTATGTCTCTTTCGCCTGACGAGGAAATGGCAGCAGCCCTCTTAATTCCGCTCCCGCCGAATTCACCGCCCTCGTCGCCTCCGCCTCCGCCCCAAACACCGCCGCCGCATCCGAACTGCGCCATGCTGGAGCCATGGAATATATCACCATGGGGGTCGCCGCCGGAATTTCAGGACTGGGTGCGGCAAGCACCGTCGCCGCGGACGCCCGTGCTTCCGTCTCAACCACCGACGCCCGGAATAATCAGGTCGGCACGCCTGGACGCCGCGCGTCGCCACCTTATCATCCCACCGCGCCCTCCATCAGCAGAGGAATTAATAACGGCTATTCGCCATCGCCTGAACATCCGCACATACCGACCACCGCTCCGACGACCACGCCCGCAACCTCGACAACGACCACGCCCGCAGCCTCGACAACGACCACGAACGATACGCCCGACGAGACACCGATACTTTGACGCCGACGTTCTGCCACCGCACCGCCTTACTATGCCGACCATGCCCCGCCACGCGCCGTACCGTCACTGGACTGGCCCTCCACCCAATCGTCGTCCTCGTCATGTGTTTCCTCGTCGGGGTCCGGTTTATGACCACTCCCCCCGTTGGTTTGTCTGGTGATGTCCTGGTCCTGATTGTCTGTCTAATGTTGTCCTAATCGTTTTTTGTGCCGACTTGTAGCCATTGTGTTTCCCTTGCCATGTTGTGTGTGCGTTGTTGTTGTTGTTGTTGTTGTTGTTGTTGTTGTTGTTGTTGTTGTTTTGTGGGTGCGTTTCTTTTCTTCTTTTTTTCTATTTTTGAACTTGCGGGTTGTATCATTTGCGCGTGCGGTTTTTCTGTCTTGTGGGTCTTAGTCCGTTTGTCCCGATGATGTTGCTCGCGCGTTTACTCTTTTCTGAGCGAATGTGCAACTGAGGATTGTCTCGTGTACGAATAATTCTTTGTCGCTTCCTCGCAGATCGACGGAGTTCGCCTCGCCATGCGTTTGCTTATTCCCTTACTGTTTAACGCCTACTGATATTCCTGTTTTTGTTTCTAGTATACAGCCCGCATTTCGACAGATTTCGCCACGCCACGCGCTCGCCTGTACCTTTGTTGTCCACCGTTATGCCTGTGTTTTGTTTGCGTATATGTGTGTGGACGTGTTGAATGTGCGGGCAGGCGCTTCGGAAGTTGTTGTCTTCCGGGGTGCCTGTCGTTTCTTTGTCGTTGTCCTTTTTCCTTGGTGTTGCGTGTGCGGACAGGCGCTTCGGAAGTTGTCTTCAGGGGTGCATGTCGTTTCTTCGTCGTTGTCTTTTTCCTTGGTGTTGCGTGTGCGGGCAGGCGCCTCGGAAGTTGTCTTCTTCCGGGGTGCCTGTCGTTTCGTTGTCGTCGTCCTTTTCCTTGGTGTTGCGTGTGCGGGCAGGCGCTTCGGAAGTTGTCTTCCGGGGTGCCTGTCGTTTCCTCGTCTTCGTCCTTATCGTTATTCTTAGATCGCCTCAAGATTTACGACATTGTATGCATCTTAAAATATTGATTACATTCACGATTGTGTTTAGGGGCCGTCCGGGGTTACCGATTGTTTCAAAACGAAAAGTTTTAGTATCTTTCAGCCCTCACCCACCCACCCATCTTTTCTGCAGGTAAAATGAATTCCAATAAAATATTGATGTCAATTTTCGACACCCAGAAGTAACTAGACATTCTCCACCTGCATTCAATAATTATTTTCGAAACGAAACTCCATCAAACCCACCCACCCCCAAACGAAAACTTTTCGTTTTGAAAATATTATTGGTAACCTTGGACGGCCCCTTACTACTGTTTTAACTATTTTCCTTGTTCCCTCAGCAATTATTCGCAGGTCAATTTAAATTTTTTGTTGTCCCATAAAATTAATGTCTGTATATTCGAGCTATTTGCAATTTTCCCCCTTCCTTTTCTCCACGTGGACGCGGAGTCTTTTTCAAGCAGGGGTGGTATGTTAGGTTCACGATTTCACATATGCACGCACTCGCACACTCGTACGCACTCGCACCCTCGAACTCACCTTTAGGCGCCGGTCACACATGCATGGCGCTTTTGCGACACCACCAAAGCTGCACCACAAAAGTTGGGATATCCCCGGATCACCATGGATACTGCGCCTGGCGCCACTGGCGCCACGGCGGCAATCTCAAAAGCGCCACAACCAAAAAATTGGTGGCGAAACACAAAAGCGGTAGTGCAACTTTTGCGGCGTTGTCGTTGTTGGATCTCTTGGATCTTGGACAAATTAGTTTTTCATCTCTCGTCATGAAGTGGACTGCTGACCAAGAGCAACTGCTCCTCTACCTCTATTTCGAGGTCAACCATCCGACATGGGACTCGACTCAGGCGTCCACCGATGCTCAAGGAGCTTCCGCAAGATTCAAACGAAGAGAAATTGAACAACATGAATATTGAGGCAATCTCCATAGCTCTCCGCAGTCGCTGGTCACGACGTAGTCGGCGATTCCGGGCGTTTCTGCGATCCATACCAGCGCAGGAAAGGAATTTTGAGGCTACAGTCTTTTTCAGAGAAAAGTTTTACGACACCTGTGGAGACCCGTGAAGCTGCGTGCGTACCAAAGACTTTGCATGTGTGACCGCCAGCAGAAAAGAGCCGCAAAAGCGCCCACTGCCAGCGTGTTGGAGGCAGCCGCAAAAGCGGTGTCGCCGCCTGCATGTGTGACCGGCGCCTTACAGGCGCGCACTCACTTTCACTCTCGTACTCACCTTTACAGGCGCGAACTCACCTTTTCGGGCGCGCACTCAATTTCACTCTCGTTCTCACCTTTTCAGGCGCGAACTTACCTTTACTCTCGTATTCACCTTTACAGGCGCGAACTCACCTTTTCGGGCGCGCACTCACATTCACTCTCGCACTCACCTTTTCAGGCGCGCACTCGACGTACTCACCTTCACAGCCTCGTACTCACCTTTGTTGCTTTTCCTAATCTTTTCTTTCTTTGGCCTGGGTAGCTGGACTCGCGCTATAGCACATTTATCTCCATAGCTACCCAGGCCCTAGATAAGCTCTTGCTGGAACATTTGCTCGGCCCCCTTCTAGCCTTGTCTAGCCTTGTCTTGCTTGCCTTGCCTTGTCTTGCTTGCCTTACCTTATCCTCTACCGAACCTCTGAGATTCCTTGTCGTTGTCGACTTGATCCGCTCGTCCCATTGTGACTGTGCCTGATCTTAACATTGGCACCCAACGTGGGGCTCGAACCCACGACCCTGAGATTAAGACCAAAGGTGAGTACGAGAGTGAAAGTGAGTGCGCGCCCGAAAAGGTGAGTTCGCGCCTGTAAAGGTGAGTACGAGAGTGAAAGTGAGTGCGCGCCTGTAAAGGTGAGTACGAGAGTGAAAGTGAGTGCGCGCCTGAAAAGGTGAGTACGAGAGTGAAAGTGAGTGCGCGCCTGTAAAGGTGAGTTCAAGGGTGCGAGTGCGTACATATGTGAAATCGTGAACCTAACATAGGCAATAACAACCAGATAAAATCCTTTTTAGACCGAGATATTTTTAAGATACTTTTCCAGACGTTTCGTTGTTCTGAACAACAACGTCAGTGGAAAAAGAATGGAGGACTCTGGAAAAAAAACAAGTTATAAAAATCTCAGCTGCCGTTCAGTTTTTATACAGGTTTTATTCCCTATAAAAACCTGAGCCTTGGCATATATCCTATACATGGTAATAATACCACTCCTTCAAAAGAAGAGAGTGGATCAATGGGTATGAGGCTAATATCTCACTAGAATACATCTTCACATGTGAACAGTTCATAACCTGAATCAATTGATGGATTGCCACTACTCGTGCTATTCCTATTCATTGGTCCTTTCTCTCAGCTTTTAAATTACTATTGGTTCGACATAGAAACTTACTCAAAAATAGCTACTTGATCCTTGCATCCAAAATACAGCACACTGTCATGAAAGGCGGTGTGTTTACATTTACAATCTGATGCGCCACTGTGAGCACTAGCAGGAGCATAGTCATTGTCATCAGCACTCTGCTGCTTTTCACGGTCATCACCATTGCTAGCGTTGGCGTAGAAGAGCATTTCCAGGAACTTTCCCAGCGAGTAAGCAAGACTCTTCATCGACATCATCATCGGATACGTTCTCTACAATAGAACAGAATAGTACATGCGGTAGCAGTAACATTCAACACACATACACACACATACATACACACACCCACACACATACACACACACATACACACACATACACACATACACACATACACACACATACACATACACATACACATACACACATACATACACACACATACACATGCATACACATGCACACACATACGCATGCACGCGCACGCGCGCGCGCACACACACACACACACACACGTACACACACACACACACACACATACACACACGCACACATACCCATACACACACACACACACACATTACACTATGGAGAAAGAAATCTGCTTGCTGGCAATGAAGAAGAGTATCTACATACAAGAGAGGCTGATGTTATGGAGATATTAACACACAGTATAATGGATTACACACAATACACAACAACAAGTACAGTGCGTATCGGTTATAGCATGGTCGTGTAAAAGAATATACATGTACTGCCTACAAGAATGAACTCTCATGTTTTCATGATCATAACATGGGTTTCAAGTGCACATTTATTCTTACAAGCAATTTTATCATAATAATAATAATAATAATAATAATAATAATGACAGTTCGCATTTCACTCATTGCATGAGGTCAACGCATCTGTTAACAATTTCGAGCCAAGCAGCTCTATCAGAAGCAGATTGCACAGCATCCAGAAGCGACAGATTAATGCATTGTAAGTCTTTCTTGACAACGTCGATCCATCTCAGACGTGGCCGTCCTCGGGGTCGTCGTATGTCTGTTGTGTTGATCGACATTAGGAGGGCTTGGAAAGAGGACGATTCTTCGCCTTCCCTCACTACATGGCCGAACCACAGCAGTCTCCGTTGCCTGCAGACTTGGGATAGTGGGGTCTGCTCGGTTCTGGCATACAGCGCTGTGTTCGAGATTCGTTGTGGGTACGTGATACCAATGATGGTACGTAGTTTCTTCCGGTGCCATACATTGACGACGTCGGTTAATGTTTGCGATAAGGTCCAAAGCGCACAATTATACAGCAAGACAGGCAATATCAGGCAGGAAAACATACACAGCCTGGAATTCAGGTTGTGGCGTTTCCATGGAATGCCTGCAAATGCCCGATTTGCAGCAGACACTCTAGCTGCTATGTCTTCTGCTGTGCCTAGCATACTCCCCAGCAGCTTCACCGATTTCCAGGAATCATCTTCCTTGGTCACAGTGAAATATTGAGTTTTTGCCACGTTCAGCTTCAGATTGTCATCCGAGAAAACGGGTTCACACACACGGACGGTTTCTTCCACAGATGATCGCTCGTTCTGATGGGCAGTGGTGTCGTCTGCGTATTGTGTGAAAGTTGCTGGTAGGTCTGACGCGGGTAGAGCTTGCTCTCGGATCCTACGCATGGAACCTTCGGCGTAAGTTATAAACATTATTGGTGACATTGGGTCACCCTGGACGACGCCGATGTTTGTTGGAAATGGTTTGCTTAGTTGTTTACCAAGCTTCGTGCGGGCTGTTGTGTTTGATACTAGGACTGCAGTGGTGGACGTTGGTGCGCCAGCAGTGGCTAACCTCTCCAGAGCAACCTGACGAATGACAGTGTCAAACGCACCGCTGAAGTCCAATAGTGCCGATGAATATGACCAGTCGCCAAGTAGTGCGCGCTCACACATCGTCCTGGCGTAAAAGACACCATCCGTGGTCGATCTGCCAGGGCGGAAACCAGCTTGGCTCTCTGCCACATATGACTGCACATGGAGTGTGTGTCGTCGAGTGAGTATTGACGTCAAGATCTTACGGACGACGGAAAGGAGCATAACGGGGCGGTAGCTTTTTGGATGTCCTAGAGGCTTGCCGGCTTTGTAGATGGGAACGATGAGGCCGCAGCGCATGTCGTCAGGACAGTACTCTGTAGCTTGAACAGCGTTGAAGAAATTCGTCAGCCAGGGTGCGAAAAGGTTTTTAGCTGACTTCAAAGCATCAGCACTGATACCATCAGGACCGACAGCACCACCAGACTTCTGCTTGATAATTGCAGACCGTACTTCTTCGATTGTGAATGGATCTTCCTCATTCGATTGCTGCCTGAGGTCGAGTGGCTGGCCATCAGTGTAAAATACCGATTCATAATATTCATTAAAGGCATTAAGATTCCATGAGATGTCTGCCATGATTCTGCCGTCTGCGTCAGCAAGACGCACAGGCGCAGCCTTCTTCCCAGAGCGTAGTTGGCGTAAGTTGTTGATGGCGTTGAAGTAGGACCGTGGGTCAGGGCGTAAAGCATCTACTTCAACAGCCTTACGTTGCCAATATTGCTCGCCCTCCTTCTGTAGTATCCTTCGAATCTCGTGGAGTTTTGCAGATCTTTCAATCTTTAAAGCTTTACGTTGCTCTGGATCAGGTTCAGCGTTTATGCGGCAGTGCAGATTCTTCTGTTCAGTGGATAAGGATGCAACGCGAGGGTTCGTGCTTGCTTTCGGAGCAGAACCAGTGGGCACTTTCCCGAATGCTTCCTGCGCTGCATCATGCGTAGCCCAGACGAATCCACGCCATGCCTTATCCACGGTGCGGAGAGTGGAAGCAGAGAAGGTAACTTCTCCTTGAGACGGTCGCAGAACAGTTTCGACGATTCAGCGGTTGGACGGTTATAGCGATTGAAACATGGGTCTTGTTGTTTGACGGTCGGATGGACTTTAGAAAGTGCGATGCCAAGAACTTTTTATCAATTTTATCATACAGTAGAATATATCGGTCCTAAGAATGGACTTTGTGTAGCGAAACATGCCAG
>NC_088648.1:11355512-11893012 GCF_964019385.1 Sycon ciliatum | reverse complement strand
AGGAACAGTGGCATTGCGGGCAGTGAAGCCTTGCTCAGTTGACCAAGTCCTGTTGCTCTGATGCGGGTCCAGTGGTGTCAGCGTTGTGCTGCTGCTGCTGCTGCCAACGCCACCGCCACCGCCACTCCAATTCTTGCTGACAGCTGATGAAGAGAGCATATGCTGGCATGGATGTCCACGGCGACCTCCCACTGCTCCAAATGCTCGGAAGTTGGACACCATCGATGTCATGGTGCGTTCAAATGCAGACTGCTGTACTAGCAATGTGCTGGACATTGGGTGGCAAAACGATGGGTCAGCAGAATTTGACGAGAGTTGAGAGAGTTGCCGCTTAGGAACAGTGGACACTGATGTAGCATCATGTGCATTGGCCAAAAGAATCACATCATTTCTCTTTGGTGTATTAACGTAGAAAGGAATACTGGATTTCATCTTGTCATCATTAGGAAGAGGAAGGCCAGTATAAAGACTGACCATCATACTTGCAGATGATGGTGGCGAGTCGAGAGGAAGAGTGCTGCTGTCCTCGTCTCCACTCACATCATTGGTGTGTTGCGTAGAAGCAGGGCAAATAGTCCTGCACTGGCATGACAGGCTGAAATCATTCTCGCCACCGTCACCGCTACTATTGCCATACTCAGCAGCAGAGAGAGCAGAGTGAGATGATGTGCACTGGTTACCAGCACCATGAAACAGTGATGACCAGTAGCCAACGTTGGGGTAAACCTTGGTAGCATCAAATGCTTGGGATGCTGCTTTGAGTTGCGATGATAAGCTAGTACTAGCAACAGCAGGAGTATGTGGAGGTGGTGAAGTAGTCCTATCCGCTGTCGTCATCTCTGAAGAAGCAAGCAGTGATGATGAAGAAGGTAGACTGATGTACGGTCGCGGGATCTGCACCCACGGTGATGCTGAAAGGACGTTCGATTCAACAGCTTTTCCAAACAGCTGCCACAGGGTCAGTGCATTAGCACGCCGAGGTGCTTGCAGGCTAGTACTTGCTTGATGAATACTGCTAGCACTGCTGCTACTACTAGTGCCACTAACACCAGTAGCAGCAGCAGCAGCACCAGTAGCAGCAGCAGTAGCACCAGTAGCAGCAGCAGCAGCACCAGTAGCAGCAGCACCAGTAGCAGTAGCACCAGTAGCAGCAGCAGTAGCACCAGTAGCAGTAGCAGTAGCAGTAGCAGCAGCAGTAGCAGCCATACTGCTAGCACTGCTAGCCGCCAGTGCAGTGAGAGGTAATGTTGCATTATCATCAGTTGCAGCAGCAGCAGCAGCACTACTCCCACTCCGGCTTGCTGCAGACGTGCTGTAAGCATCTCCACCCGCCTGCGCAGAGTCAAGCATAGCATTCATTGTTGCTGATCCACTGTTCAGAGTAGCTGACAGATGAAGGGGAGATGAGACGCGTTGCTGATGTGTAATCAGATCACGGTTATCAGGAACAGGAGAGATACATACCACAGATGTGTTCTCTTCTATAGGAGCTATTAGTCCAATGTTCTCCTGTCCGCTTAACACTTTACTAGAGTAGTGTGTCGCCGATGCTTGTATTGGTGGCGGCATGTGTTGTCTGATCTCGTCATCACCATCCGGCAAAACCAAGTCACGCATCTGACATAGTAGCATCTGACCTGCTCGTGTGCAGCTTGGTGTGCTAGATGACAGTGAGTGATGGTCAATGGCTGGTGTGTTTGATGATCTCTTGCTGCTCTTGTTGTTGCTGCTACTGCTGCTGGTGCTGCTCAGACTCTGTGGGGACGACCATAGATTCATCAGCAACTCTTCCTCCAGGTGAGTTGAGAAGGCCATGTGTACCATGAACTTGCTAACACATTTCACCTAGGACAAGCAGCACAAGCAGCACAAGCAGCACAAGCAGCACAAGCAGCACAAGCAGCACAAGCAGGACAAGCAGCACAAGCAGCACAAGCAGCACAAGGAGCACAAGCAGCAGTTAACACAGCAGTCAAGCAGCAAAAGAGGAACAACACGCAGAGGCGGACGAGAACTTAGCCACAACCCGCAAAGTGATGCAATGTTCCTCTAGCGAGGATACCGTTCTCTATAATTGGTCAAACACAAATTCATTTCCCTCCCCTCAGGATATATTCACTTTCCCCTCCCTCCAGTTTTCAAATCACTCCAAGCAATTCTTGTCCAGGGCCAGACAAATTGACAGGTCATGGGAAAACAACTTTCGCCCACTTCTTGTCTTCTCGTGTTTCCAGCACAGCAAACCATTCATGCAGCCAGATGCACATAACAAGTCCTGCGGAATGAAAAGACAAAGGCCACGTGGGGCAATGCTGAGACAATGGCCACGTGGGGCAATGCTGAGACAAAGGCCCCGTGGGGCAATGCTGAGACAATGGCCACGTGGGGCAATGCTGAGACAAAGGCCAAGTGGGGCAATGCTGAGACAATGGCCACGTGGGGCAATGCTGAGACAATGGCCACGTGGGGCAATGCTGAGACAATGGCCACGTGGGGCAATGCTGAGACAATGGTCCGAGTGGGGAGTGTGAAGTGACTAGAGACAATTACTCTACAGAAGCCTACCTTGCAGAGTTCCTCTTTCGATCCACCTCTTAAGACTACAGTGCAGCCAAGATTACGTGGACAACCTTCAAACACCATGAGAGTTTTTACATTGCCTACAGTCAACAAACAACACATGCACACGCATGCACACATGCACACGCATGCACACATGCACACATGCACACTCATACACACATGCACACATGCACACATGCACACACATGCGCGCACACGCAGGCACACACGCAGGTACGCATGCACACACACAAAAAGCAAAACTACAACACAGAACCAGGAGAAGATCAAATCAGCCACAATGCTGATGATACGGAGACTTTACACACCGTTAGAAAGTGGACAGTGTGCGGCCTTTGCACTACCTAGATGCAGAGATGCAGAGATACAGAGATGCAGAGATGCAGAGATACAGAGATACAGAGATGCAGAGATACAGAGATGCAGAGCGGCAGAGATGCAGAGATGCAGAGATGCAGAGATGCAGAGATGCAGAGATGCAGAGATGCAGAGATGCAGAGATGCAGAGATGCAGAGCGGCAGAGATGCAGAGTGGCAACCTAATGTACAGGTAACATGTTACATACCTTGTTCCAGCTTGTATTCCTTCAAGCGGAATCTCTGACACATTCCAAGTTTGTGTGAACGATTAAGCTGATCGACGGACACTAGCTGAGAGACTTCACATAGACGAGAGATGCGTTCCAAGACAGACTGTGCAATGAACACAACCAACAATACACTGGATACGTCAATTTCAACAAGGCACAAGTACCCTCTCTCTCTCTCTCTCTCTCTCTCTCTCTCTCTCTCTCTCTCTCTCTCTCTCTCTCTCTCTCTCTCTCTCTCTCTCTCTCTCTCTCTCTCTCTCTCTCTCTCTCTCTCTCTCTCTCTCTCTCTCTCTCTCTCTCTCTCTCTCTCTCTCTCTCTCTCTCTCTCTCTCTCTCTCTCTCTGTGTGTGTGTGTGTGTGTGTGTGCGTGCGTGCGTGCGTGCGTGCGTGCGTGTGTGTGGTATGTGCAGTCGATTTCCAATCGAGAGGTTGCGGGTTCAATTCCCGACGATTATGGTCGCACACGTCTTTCTTGTCTTTCTCGGACTCTTCCTGACTTTTCTTTCATTCTCCTGGGTGGTTACCAACAGCCAGTGTATGCCGGAGTATGTGGTGTGGTGTGTGTGTGTGTAGAAAAAATGGAAAAATGAAAAATAGGGATTCACTGGCCAGAAAAAGTCACTTCAAACAGCTGTGTGGTGGATACCAGGCTAAAAATAGTGGCGGTCAATTCATCAGCCTTGCAAGCTGTTGAATGGTGTAATCCCAGCACAAGTTGCTATGTCTAACATAGCTGTTCGCTATCATCGCTTCCGCGATGGGCATGTCTGAGGTCTGAGGTGTGTGTGTGTGTGCGTGCGTGCGTGCGTGCGTGCGTGTGTCTCTGTCTCTCTCCCTCTCTGTCTCTGTCTCTGTCTCTCTCATGCTTGCATACTGTAAGACATGTATATATAACGAGGAAGCAAATCTAACGTTTTAACGGATGACATTTCTTCGTTATAATAAGATCCGTTGAGGCCGTACTGCTTCATATATGCTGTGTGCGGATATGGCAGAATACTGCAAGATCGTTAACATATCTTCTCGTTAACCTATGAATTTTGGACAATCGTTAAATTTGCGACTCGTTATAATAACATGTCTTACAGTACATGGAGCTATGCATTGATGCTATGTATGGAAGGCTATGTATGGGAGCTATGCATGAGAGCTATGCATGAGAGCTATGCATGGCGTCATCACGTGAGCAAGGTTTTCATTCAGCCTGATCATGAGTGAGTAATCAGTAAGAAAGAAAGGATAAACTTACGGGCTTGACATTGGTTGCCACGGTGACACCATGCGCCAACAGAAGATCTTGTGCATGTCTTGACACAGACTTCTCAACAAGCAAGATATCTGGCCGCATAGATACCACCTTGTTGACATGTTTCTTCAGGAATTCATGCTCCTAGTAACCAGCACACAGTACATAGCACACAGCAAGGGCATGGACAAGACACGCAAGTTAGGAATAGATTATGATAAACGTCCACGCTACAGTGCATCTCAAAAATATAACACGTGATTTCAAAAAACCCGC
Organism: Sycon ciliatum; assembly: GCF_964019385.1. Classification (NCBI taxonomy): domain Eukaryota; kingdom Metazoa; phylum Porifera; class Calcarea; order Leucosolenida; family Sycettidae; genus Sycon; species Sycon ciliatum. Next base: position 11,888,317 of record NC_088648.1, on the reverse strand, counting down.
GACAGTCCATTCAGAAAAGGATGAGCGCTGCCTCTGGAGAGCTCCCGTATTTGGCGATTTTTCGTGATTTTGTGGTGCACTGTGCAGTGCTGCGAGATTTGAAACTTGACAAAGGGTCCAAAAGAGGGGCCTCAACTGGGGTTCGAACCGCAAATGTTCTGTTATGCACTTGGAGTGAACAGCCTGGATTTTCAAGGTTTTTTCCCTTTTAGTGCTTTGGGGGCAAAACCTGGCCGAAATCCTATTCTTGTTATGGCTTTATGGGACACGTACGGGATAGCTCCAGGCATGCCCGATGACACAACAAACAATGACGGAATTAAAGCTGTGTTGACCCTGGCTAGCGCCAGATGTTACTTAAAAGTAACGTCTTTTGCATAGCTACGGGAGTAAATACCCAAATCAGTGCTAGATTGCTGAATGTTTTGGAAGCTGTATATAATATACATGTATAAATATCTGGTCTAACTACAGTAAGCAGCAGTAGCAGCAGAGCCAGCAACATTGGAGGCAACAGCAGCGAAGGCAGCAGCAACAGCAGCAGCAGCAGAGGTGGCGGTAGCAACAGAAGCAGCAGCAGAGGTGGCAGTAGCAACAGCAGCAGCAGCGAAGGCAGCAGCAGTAGCAGCAGCGAAGGCGGTAGCAACAGCAATAGCAGCAGCAGCGAAGGCGGTAGCAACAGCAGCAGTAGTAGCAGCGAAGGCGGTAGCAACAGCAGCAGCAGCGAAGGCGGTAGCAACAGCAGCAGCAGCAGCAGCAGCAGCAGGTGCACCATTGCTGTCATTGCTGCCTGACCATAACAGTTTACGATGTACTAGTACTGACCTGCATTACCAGTGTCTCCAATGTAGACATCTTGTTCTCCACGCGCTACACACACAGTAAACAGGGCAGAGCAAGCAACTTCTGGCAGAACTGTGCATGTACCGTATCCATGCATAGGAAAGCATGGGTCTACTACCTACGGCTCCTCTAAGTACAGCGAGTGGCCTTACACTGGTTGACATGGCAACCGGCAAGCTATTGCTTTTTTCCAGAGCAATGGAAACCCTTTGTATAGACTAGAACACAAGGTGTACATGAAAAAGGAACTTGCATATAAACATGAGAAGGAACTTGCATATAAACATGAGAAGGAACTTGCATATAAACATGAGAAGGAACTTGCATATAAACATGAGAAGGAACTTGCATATAAACATGAGAAGGAACTTGCATATAAACATGAGAAGGAACTTGCATATAAACATGAGAAGGAACTTGCATATAAACATGAGAAGGAACTTGCATATAAACATGAGAAGGAACTTGCATATAAACATGAGAAGGAACTTGCATATAAACATGAGAAGGAACTTGCATATAAACATGAGAAGGAACTTGCATATAAACATGAGAAGGAACTCGCATATAAACATGAGAAGGAACTCGCATATAAACATGAGAAGGAACTCGCATATAAACATGAGAAGGAACTTGCATATAAACATGAGAAGGAACTTGCATATAAACATGAGAAGGAACTTGCATATAAACATGAGAAGGAACTTGCATATAAACATGAGAAGGAACTTGCATATAAACATGAGAAGGAACTTGCATATAAACATGAGAAGGAACTTGCATATAAACATGAGAAGGAACTCGCATATAAACATGAGAAGGAACTCGCATATAAACATGAGAAGGAACTTGCATATAAACATGAGAAGGAACTTGCATATAAACATGAGAAGGAACTTGCATATAAACATGAGAAGGAACTTGCATATAAACATGAGAAGGAACTTGCATATAAACATGAGAAGGAACTTGCATATAAACATGAGAAGGAACTTGCATATAAACATGAGAAGGAACTTGCATATAAACATGAGAAGGAACTTGCATATAAACATGAGAAGGAACTTGCATATAAACATGAGAAGGAACTTGCATATAAACATGAGAAGCAACTTGCATATAAACATGAGAAGGAACTTGCATATAAACATGAGAAGGAACTTGCATATAAACATGAGAAGGAACTTGCATATAAACATGAGAAGGAACTTGCATATAAACATGAGAAGGAACTTGCATATAAACATGAGAAGGAACTTGCATATAAACATGAGAAGGAACTTGCATATAAACATGAGAAGGAACTTGCATATAAACATGAGAAGGAACTTGCATATAAACATGAGAAGGAACTTGCATATAAACATGAGAAGGAACTTGCATATAAACATGAGAAGGAACTTGCATATAAACATGAGAAGGAACTTGCATATAAACATGAGAAGGAACTCGCATATAAACATGAGAAGGAACTTGCATATAAACATGAGAAGGAACTTGCATATAAACATGAGAAGGAACTTGCATATAAACATGAGAAGGAACTTGCATATAAACATGAGAAGGAACTTGCATATAAACATGAGAAGGAACTTGCATATAAACATGAGAAGGAACTTGCATATAAACATGAGAAGGAACTTGCATATAAACATGAGAAGGAACTTGCATATAAACATGAGAAGGAACTTGCATATAAACATGAGAAGGAACTTGCATATAAACATGAGAAGGAACTTGCATATAAACATGAGAAGGAACTTGCATATAAACATGAGAAGGAACTTGCATATAAACATGAGAAGGAACTTGCATATAAACATGAGAAGGAACTCGCATATAAACATGAGAAGGAACTTGCATATAAACATGAGAAGGAACTTGCATATAAACATGAGAAGGAACTTGCATATAAACATGAGAAGGAACTTGCATATAAACATGAGAAGGAACTTGCATATAAACATGAGAAGGAACTTGCATATAAACATGAGAAGGAACTTGCATATAAACATGAGAAGGAACTTGCATATAAACATGAGAAGGAACTTGCATATAAACATGAGAAGGAACTTGCATATAAACATGAGAAGGAACTCGCATATAAACATGAGAAGGAACTTGCATATAAACATGAGAAGGAACTTGCATATAAACATGAGAAGGAACTTGCATATAAACATGAGAAGGAACTTGCATATAAACATGAGAAGGAACTTGCATATAAACATGAGAAGGAACTTGCATATAAACATGAGAAGGAACTTGCATATAAACATGAGAAGGAACTTGCATATAAACATGAGAAGCAACTTGCATATAAACATGAGAAGCAACTTGCATATAAACATGAGAAGGAACTTGCATATAAACATGAGAAGGAACTTGCATATAAACATGAGAAGGAACTTGCATATAAACATGAGAAGGAACTTGCATATAAACATGAGAAGCAACTTGCATATAAACATGAGAAGGAACTTGCATATAAACATGAGAAGGAACTTGCATATAAACATGAGAAGGAACTTGCATACTGTAAGACATGTATATATAACGAGGAAGCAAATCTAACGTTTTAACGGATGTCATTTCTTCGTTATAATAAGATCCGTTGAGGCCGTACTGCTTCATATATGCTGTGTGTGGATATGGCAGAATACTGCAAGATCGTTAACATATCTTCTCGTTAACCTATGAATTTTGGACAATCGTTAAATTTGCGACTCGTTATAATAACATGTCTTACAGTATAAACATGAGAAGGAACTTGCATATAAACATGAGAAGGAACTTGCATATAAACATGAGAAGGAACTTGCATATAAACATGAGAAGGAACTTGCATATAAACATGAGAAGGAACTTGCATATAAACATGAGAAGGAACTCGCATATACCGTAAAGTACCGTTGATCCGCCCCCGCTCTAATCCCCGCCCCCTTTACGAATTTCTGCCTGTGAAGCGACGTCGGCGTATACAACGGAATACGATGTTGAACCGACGCATGTACTGCTGTATACAATACGTGCGAGGGCAGGATGAAAATGTGCACAATCCAGCATGCCAGGTCTGATCTTCTGCTTTGTTGTACATCGCACTGCACTTGAACAACTTGATCTACAGTCCATTTCATAAAAAGATGGACCCTTGCTCTGGCGAGCTCCCGTCTTTGCGATTTTATACTAGTACATGGTGCAATGCCACGAAATTTGAAACTTGAAAAGGGGTCCGAAAAAGGTACCTCAACTGGGGTTTGAACCGCACAATGAACTGTTGCAAGTAGAGTGAACGGCCTGGATTCTCACAATTCAGTGGTTTCGGAGCAAAACCCGGCCGAAATCCTATTCTTGGTACGGTTTGCTTTTTGGAGAAATCGACTTTAGAAACATACTTCAGTGATAAGGAAGAACATTCCATGGGGAATTGCCAAAAAAGATTCTACAAAACTCAAAGTTTGACCCATTTCCGGCGAAAAGCGTGAAGTCCATCTTTTTTATGAATGGACTGTCAGGGCTCACCACGACCGTACAAAGCGTCAATAACGGTCATTTGGATTTGACCAATCAGCGCACGGCAAAACGGGCCGTTTCTTGCAGTGTTTTCTGAGCTGAACTTGGCTGTACTCGTTGGTTTTAGACATTAGGCCATTGTGGATTCATGTTCACAAGGTAGGTCTTTGGAGGGTTACCGTCTCGAATTTTCGATTTGGCCTTCGTTTGGCTGAGATCGGATGGTGAAATCACTCAAACTTGAAGACGTGCGAACAAGTGAATGAAGAGAAAAATAGAAATCGGGGACGGTAAACCGATAGAGAATTCCAAGACCGAGAAAGTGAGCTCTCGATGGTGAGAATCGGCCAAGGAGAACTGCTGTTTTAGTTTTAAGGCATCGAGGTCGGCCGTGCGCACTCGAGTGCACCAACAAAACCTGGCAGCCGTGCGCATATCTGCAAGTGCAACAAGAAAGGGCCGAGGAGACAGCAAGCGTTCCAAGTGAAGAGTTTACCTTCGTGTTGACTCAAGCTAAGGACTCAGGCCAGTCAGGAATCATACCAGTCAGGAATCATACCAGTCAGGAATCATACCAGTCAGGAATCATACCAGTCACTTGTCATCATGGTCATCATGGTCATGACTAAGGAATTCATTTGTGGCCAGGAAACTCCACACTCGCAGGGTGAAAGCTGCGAGGTCAAACAGAAAAGAGTGTGCCGAGCCGTGATCAGGAAACGCCGACGGTTCTACTGACAACATTGGTTAGCTAGGGGCGGCAAAATCGTGTAGATGCCAGGACTCCAGTTCACCAGTATATCACGGACATATCTTGGTCGACATGCACCCGCAGATTGAGAAAAATGACCAAGATGGCTTGGAGAAAGGACGTCTTCTCCTCGTGTCTTAACTGGCATCAAACAACAAGATTCTCTTCGGCACTGACCCTTCGCTGGTATCCGGTCAGTTAGGCGAGTGACATTTCGTCGCGAGACATTTCGAGGTGGTCATTTCATCGAGTGACAATTCGCGACTGTGCAGTTTCACAGCGTGATTTTTTCACCGCCTGACACATTTGGCGAGTACATTTCGACGAAGTTACATTTTCATCGCTGACCCTGTAGCCGAATTTTACTGAAAAACTGGAAACTCTGGATACGAAATCCTTGCTCTTGGTGACTCAATCATGGACGCTCATCCCGATATTACTGGCCTAACTTGGCGAGGCTAACCTAAGCTAGTGAAGGGTGGAAGGGTGGCATGGTCGTTTTGCCAGCGCAGTGACTTGTCACCACTCTAGCATTTAGAGGCTCATCACCAGCCTTGCAGATGAGGAGCGCAGCGCATCACAGCGTCGGGCACAACTAACCACTGATCATGCGTATCTTTACAACTCTCGTTGAAGTCGGTTTGGAATTTTGGTGCTCTGATCCATCCTTGGTCAGATCGAGCAAAGCTGCTGGCATGTACCATTACTGTTCCTTTCCGGTAGATGGCTACGGCCGAGAGTCTTTTCGGCCCTACCTTGACGCTTTGGCAGCCCAAATAAGGAGCCCTGACTGCATCAAGCAGGTAAATTGTGATCGTATCTGGGGACATTGCGTAGTAACTCTGGATAAGGAAGAGTGTCTCCAAAGGCTGCTGTGGGAGGGCTTGACCGTCAGGAACATTGCTGTGCAGGTACGTCCCTTTTATGGTGATGATGTTGTCCGGCTACATGTAATTGGGTGCCCCTTTGTCCTCGAGGATGCCACTTTGGTCACCATGCTAGAGCCATTTATGAAAATTGTCCACGGACCATCACGGCAGAAAGTCCGCCTTGCAGAGGGGGTGGATGTGATGGTTGAGAGCGGGAGACGGTTCATACTCGGTACGCCCCTGAGGTCAATCCCCAGTATGCTAGTTGTACCAGAAATGAAAACAAGGTTGCACCTTTGGCACGAGGCACAAGAATCGACATGCTGGGAATGTCACCAGCCGGGTCACAAATCCCTTAGCTGCCCACGCCGCCAGACATCCCGTGAGACCTCTGTGATACAAAAAGAACTGACCAAAACATCAACAGTTGTACCTGTTGAGGATAACAACCCTACGGTAGACTTGACCGCCAGTGAGCTCAAGCCCAGGGCAGCTCAGACAAACCCCGCCGTGCGTGGCAAGTCCAGGGCTGAGCACACGCCTACATCTGATACGGCACAAGAAGGTGACGACAGTGATGGCTTCACACCAGCCCGTAGGCCGAAAAAGAAGAGTCAACAAACGGCCGACCAGAGACCAGCTAACCAAGCTGCAAATTGTGAGCTCCTGGATGATGCCTTGAGTAGTGTTCTGCACCGGACAGGATCACATTACGAGGTTTTAGCCGACAACATTATTAAGGAGCCAGGCAGGGAGCCGCTAAAGCCCGCAGGCCCAGCCAGGCGGCTAGCGACACCTGCAGTCGCTAACAAGCCCCAACATCGGACGTACGTACACCATTGCTACATAATGTATCCTCGTTCAACAAAATAGTCATGTATATTACATTGCAAACGATAGGAAATTTCACACACATTAGTTCTTCCTTTTCTTTGCATCACTAAATCCCCTAGCACCATCTTTCATACCAATGAGCAACCGAAATCTGCGATCATGTACCAACCACGACACATCCCACTTGTCCGTAGGGTTCATGAATGTATGCAGTATCCGCTTCAAGGTCCATGCTCTAACCGCACTGATCCCCAAGTACGACATCCTGTGTGTCGATCTCTGACGGAGAAGTACAAATCCCAGGTTATAACCTTACCTGATGTGACCGCGAAAACAGGACTGGAGGCGGTGTATGTGCCTACTACAAATCATCACTTCCCATCACGCCACAGCCAAATCTCCGCCTAGACGGTGTGGAAGCCGTCTGGATACTGCTGAGATCGAAGTCCCAGAAGCACCTGTTCGGATGTGTATATCGCCCCCTCAGGAGCCGGTCGCGTACTGGACTCTCCTGGACTCTGCCTTCCATAGAGTGTCTCTGGTGACAACATCAATGACCGTTGTAGGAGACTTCAATGTGGGCATGTTCCGAGCCCAGAGAATGGCGCAACGTCAGCACCTTGAAGATGTCGCATCTGCTTACAGCCTCACAAACCACGTGCTGTCCCCGACAAGGATTACACCTCTCTGCCCCCAAGGTAGCACCATAGATTTAGCCCTTTCTACAGAGAACTCAGTGTCAACGTGCACAGTTGTTCCGTCCACCATACGTGACCACTTTACCGTCTGTGCTACTATGACCTTTGCTGTACAGACGAAGAAGTGCGTGCATGCTCCACAAACACGTAAGTTGCACAAAATCGATAATCCGCTATTTCGCGAGGACCTTAATTAAATATTGCTTTGCGCAAGACTTCCCCTCTGATGCCGATGTCGACACTTACTGGGAACTCTGGCACGATCGATTTATGACTGTGTTGGACACACATGCCCCGCTTGTACAAGGTGCAAAAAAATCTGCAGAACCTATGCCTTGGTCAAACCGCGACATTTATCAGTTGGACAAGAAGAAGAGAAGGTATCATCGCCTTTGGCTGGCTGACAAAGGAAATGTTCAACTCCACCAGCAGTACCGGAAGGTTCGAACTCAGGCAACGAACATGCATCGCCGTTGTAGGAATGAGTACTTCGCACGTCAATGCCAAGAACATTCCAGAAACCCACGCCAGATTTGGAAAGTCATCAATACCGTCACCGGACGCGGGAAGCAGAAAACCGAACCAACCTGCAACATCGAAGAGGTCGCCAACGTGTTTCATGACATTGTGACCGACCCAAAGCGCCCATCATGCCTAGCCTCTCCCGTCGGCCCACTTCCATCGGATAGCCTGCACACGTTCCAGCCAGCCTCGTGTTCCGTAATCTACCGTCTACTAAGTCAAGTCAACCCTGCGAAAGCAACGGGCAGCGACGGTGTCCCAGGATTTCTCCTGAAGTCCTGTGCTGAGGTCCTCACGCCATCTGTCACCACACTCTTCAACCTGTCACTGAAATCTGGTGCAGTGCCTGCCGGTTTCAAGTTGGCGGCTGTAAGCCCGCTGTTTAAGTCTGGGGATCCGTCTCAGCCGACAAACTATAGACCAGTATCGCTACTTCTGATTTTGTCAAAGTTGCTGGAAAAGCTGGTCCAGCAGCAGCAGCTAGTAGAGCACCTCGACCACACCGACGACGCTATCCCAGAAACTCAGTTTGCATTTCGCCGGCAGCACTCGACGGGTGATGCACTAGCCTTACTGGTTGATCAGTTGCAAATGGCTCGAGACAAGAAGGACTCCTCTGGAGTGTGCTTCCTCGACACGTCGAAGGCCTTCGATAAAGTGCGGCATGAAATTATGATCCAGAACTGTTTTGAAATTGCAGTTGGCGGTACGGTGATGAAATGGCTCGTTAGCTACCTTACAAACCGGACACAACAAGTCCGCATCGGTAGCGAACTGAGCAACATCACAGTATGCACAAGTGGAGTACCCCAACGACCTGTATTGGGGCCCATCTTGTTCAATATCTACACCCGAGCGGTAGCTGCAGCAGCTCACCCGACCCCTAGTATACAATTTGCTGACGATATTGCACTATACCAAAGTGGTCCCAACACGGCAACTATTTCACTGGGACTCTCGTCATCCGTCACTGCGCTGGCCGACTGGCTCGAAAAACGCGGCCTGATATTGAATGAACGCAAAGGTCAAGTTCTGTGCATCTGTGGGAGGGATGTGCCAACCAACATCGCTGTAAATTGCCATCAGACCCGCTTACCTGCTTGTACTGTGGCCAAGTACTTGGGTTTAACCATCACCGAGCAACTGACCTGGGACCACCATATCCACGATGTTACAGCGAAGGCGAACAGGAAAGTCGGAGCATTGTGGCGAGCCCAGCGATCCCTTTCCCAGAAGGCCAGGGCCCAATACCTAAAATCCGTTGTGATGCCCGACCCATTATATGGAAGTGTGGCCTATAGCACGTCCCTCTCAGCTTTTGCTCTAGAGAAACTCCAACGTCTTCAGAACCCTGCCATCCGCGCTGTGTTCAGCCTACCACCCACATCTTCGGTAAGCCGCCAAAGGGAGAGCATATCCCTCCGCAAAATCGAGGAGACACAACACCACCGACTCCTCGATCTCATCTGGCGCGGCCTGAACGGCCAATGTAGTACAGCGCTTTCAAAGCAGCTGACGCCCGCAACCACGGCCACAACTCGATATCAAGCCAACGCCGGGCTCATTTTGCCGCTGGCGCCGACCGTTCTTCCGTGGACCTGCGCTGTGGAACACTCTGCCAGCCAGTGTACGTTCCTGCAAAGCCGTGGCCGATTTCGCAGCAGCCGTGTACCCGTACACTCTCAGGCCATAAACGTTTTTAAAGAAGAGAAACAGTGCTATGCACACACGCACGCACGCGCGCACACACACACACACACACACACACACACACACACACACACACACACACACACACACACACAAGGACAATATGTAGGCATTTTAACGAACGGTCTTTTCCTGTTAGCTCTGTTTGTCCAGTACATGAGATACAACGTCTTTCTTGTTGTTTTTCCCTCTACATGTAGCTGCTTGCAGCAAGGTAAACGACAGTATCATGGCCTTTTCAGATTTTCATTGTACCTATTAATTTTGTAGTACCCCCCGGGATCAGTATTTCCACTTGAAATAATATTCACCAAAATGCCTCATTCTTAGCATTCTTTTTATTTGCTTCCATGCAATTGGGCTTATTGCCCGTTTGGTATTGCAAATTCAAATAAAAAGAAGAAGAACAACAACAACGTGCTGCTCCTACCCGAAAAAAGTGGTATGTCGAGCGTGACCGTAAACTGCTTCGCCTGGTCCAAAGATATGATAACGAGGAACCACTCGTCTTCCTCAGAGGCATCACCCATAATCTAGCTTTCAACGTAGCGGAGTAAATTCTGATGAAGGACTGACCCCACATGTAAATTTGAAACACTTTGAGTCAATACCGGAATATCAGAACGAACACACTCTATTGACTTTTCAACTAACAAGATGATTTCTCTTGGTTGATTGGTACTCGTGATTACTGCACATGTATAACATTTTCACTGTGTATCTTGGCACCAGCTGCGTAAAAGACAAGAATTCAGCGAAATGCTCTGTAGTCGAAAAAAAACCCTCTCCTAATTGGTAGTCACCGAAAAAGCATTTCGGCGAAGTGGGCCGGTCGAGAATTGTCCAACCGTCGACGCGGTTTTCGACCAATCGACGGCAATGAAATGTCACTCGCCGAAATGGTTTTCGGCGTACTGACCTAGAACCGCTGCACAGACTAGACCAGGGAGTCGCAAAATACTGGTATTTTACAACTCGACTGTACATCGCTGTACATAGATTAGCACGAACTCGGGTGCGTAGCCGCTATAACTGCACGAACGCTGGCCTGCGCGGCAATCGCCATTTTTCAAAATGGTGGTCGACGCTTTTTGAATTTTGTATGGTCGTGGTGAGCCCTGACTGTAATTCCCGCCCCCTGCCGAAAAACCAGCTGGGAAGCGACACGGTGTGTGTGTGGGGGGGGGGGGGGGATCAACGGTACTTTACGGTAAACATAGCATCCAAAGCAACACACTGATCATTCCTGCTTACCTGGTACTCAAGGGCATTTCTTAATAGCATGATAGCTGGCTGTGTTATACATGTCTTCATCTGAAAACCATGACACACGCACACGCACACACACACACACACACACGCACACACACACACGCACACACGCACACACACACACACACACACACACACACACACACCTCAGACATGCCCATCGCGGAAGCGATGATAGCGAACAGCTATGTTAGACATAGCAACTTGTGCTGGGATTACACCATTCAACAGCTTGTAAGGCTGATGAATTGACCGCCACCAATTTTTAGCCTGGTATCCACCACACAGCTGATTGAAGTGGCTTTTTTCTGGCCAGTGAATCCCTATTTTTCATTTTTTTTACACACACACGCCACACCACATACTCCTGCATACACTGGCTGTTGGTAACCACCCAGGAGAATGAAAGAAGAGCTAGGAGAATGAGAAAGAGAAGAAAGACGTGTGCGACCATAATAGTCGGGAATTGAACCCGCAAACTCTCGATTGGAAATCGACTGCACATACCACTGCACCATATGGGACACACACACACACACACACACACACACACACACACACACACACACACATACACACACACACACACACACACACACACACACACATGCGGAAATTACGGATACCGAAATGTCGCGTATTAAAGCCGGGCTTAGTCCTGTAGAAGCCGATGTCAGGGCTAGGCTTCTATTCAAAGTTTCAAACCAGGTATTTCTATGTGTGTCAACTGTCAACACTAAAACCAGGCTTATGTGCCGACAGTGTATCTTGAAAATCAGGCTTGTATTCAAAACAGGCTTCTTCATGAGACAGGCTTTAATACAAGACACTGTTGTGTGTAAGAAATCACCAAAACTGAAAAAGTCGCATCCGTGGAATGACAATTTTGCCAGATCTATTTGGCTAAGGTGGGAATACCTTGCACTTTACCAGGATGGCGTGGCTATTATTTTCACTCATACATTAGCAATTTGCTGCCCAACCCTCAGCCAGCTTCTAGATGTTACAGCCTGACCTACTAGTAGTTGAAACTGTGTGATACACCCAAGGCCCACAGCAGCGGTGACTATGCCAACGGGCATTTTCTCATTTAACTTGCCGCTCCTTGGCCCAGTTTCCCAGTGATCACTAGACTGCCACTACAGTACTGCCACCGGGCGCCGAAGAACGGAGCGCCGAAGAACGGAGCGCCGAAGAACGGAGCGCCGAAGAACGGAGCGCCGAAGAACGGAGCGCCGAAGAACGGAGCGCCGAAGAACGGAGCGCCGAAGGACAGTCAGGCTAGAGTTTTACCAATTTTAAGAATGTCTAGGCTGGATTTTTTGCAGATAAGAATGGAAACTGCAATATACACTATAATGTACAGTACTCAGAAGTGTAACTCTGCATAAATACATGTAGCATTGTAGGTTTGGATGATACATTTCTGTCGTTTCATGGTAGGTCAAAATTTATTTATTATTATAAAGTGAACAGGCAGGTGTGCATATGCATCACCATGCAATGACCATGTACTGGTACATGCATAGACGGTTCACAAGTAAACGTTCGTACATACAATCAAGAGTACATACCCCCCCCCCCCCCCCCCCCCCAGAGTGTGCATCGCCTGATCCATCTCTGCATAGGGTCTTGGTCGAGCGGAATCAAATCTTCTGATGTCATGCGTACACTCCACACCAGCGCAAGGCCGGTCTCGAGGCAGGGCACCGTTGTTTTTGATCCGAGAGTACCCACGACTCCCCGGGCTCCCCTCAGATATGTACGGTATTATGACGCAAAGATCCGATTACGCTCGACCAAGACCCTATGCAGAGCTGGATCAGGCGTTGCACACTCTGGGGGGTTATGTACTGTTGATACAATGATATGTACAATCACGTACAGTCAACTTCGCTTATAACGACACTCAGCGGGGCATCAGAAAAGTGTCGTTATTCGCGAAGTGTCGTTATATCCGAAGTCTCATTATATGTGTCACAGTTGGATGGGACTTTGCTCCGGGCATGAAAATTATGTCGTTATTCGCGAATTGTCGTTATATCCGCAGTCGTTATTAGCGAAGTTGACTGTACGTGTAAGACTGTACCATCGACAAAGAATGAAACGGCTGTCTTCACGAAAAATAAGAACGGGCTAGGCTAGAGGCCAGACCCCCGCCCCCCCAGTTCTTCGGTGCCCTACAGTACTGTAGTGTGTGCAAACCAAGCTCAAACCAAGCTCAAACCAAGCTCAAACCAAGCTCAAACCAAGCTCAAACCAAGCTCAAACCAAGCTCAAACCAAGCTCAAACCAAGCTCAAACCAAGCTCAAACCAAGCTCAAACCAAGCTCAAACCAAGCTCAAACCAAGCTCAAACCAAGCTCAAACCAAGCTCAAACCAAGCTCAAACCAAGCTCAAACCAAGCTCAAACCAAGCTCAAACCAAGCTCAAACCAAGCTCAAACCAAGCTCAAACCAAGCTCAAACCAAGCTCAAACCAAGCTCAAACCAAGCTCAAACCAAGCTCAAACCAAGCTCAAACCAAGCTCAAACCAAGCTCAAACCAAGCTCAAACCAAGCTCAAACCAAGCTCAAACCAAGCTCAAACCAAGCTCAAACCAAGCTCAAACCAAGCTCAAACCAAGCTCAAACCAAGCTCAAACCAAGCTCAAACCAAGCTCAAACCAAGCTCAAACCAAGCTCAAACCAAGCTCAAACCAAGCTCAAACCAAGCTCAAACCAAGCTCAAACCAAGCTCAAACCAAGCTCAAACCAAGCTCAAACCAAGCTCAAACCAAGCTCAAACCAAGCTCAAACCAAGCTCAAACCAAGCTCAAACCAAGCTCAAACCAAGCTCAAACCAAGCTCAAACCAAGCTCAAACCAAGCTCAAACCAAGCTCAAACCAAGCTCAAACCAAGCTCAAACCAAGCTCAAACCAAGCTCAAACCAAGCTCAAACCAAGCTCAAACCAAGCTCAAACCAAGCTCAAACCAAGCTCAAACCAAGCTCAAACCAAGCTCAAACCAAGCTCAAACCAAGCTCAAACCAAGCTCAAACCAAGCTCAAACCAAGCTCAAACCAAGCTCAAACCAAGCTCAAACCAAGCTCAAACCAAGCTCAAACCAAGCTCAAACCAAGCTCAAACCAAGCTCAAACCAAGCTCAAACCAAGCTCAAACCAAGCTCAAACCAAGCTCAAACCAAGCTCAAACCAAGCTCAAACCAAGCTCAAACCAAGCTCAAACCAAGCTCAAACCAAGCTCAAACCAAGCTCAAACCAAGCTCAAACCAAGCTCAAACCAAGCTCAAACCAAGCTCAAACCAAGCTCAAACCAAGCTCAAACCAAGCTCAAACCAAGCTCAAACCAAGCTCAAACCAAGCTCAAACCAAGCTCAAACCAAGCTCAAACCAAGCTCAAACCAAGCTCAAACCAAGCTCAAACCAAGCTCAAACCAAGCTCAAACCAAGCTCAAACCAAGCTCAAACCAAGCTCAAACCAAGCTCAAACCAAGCTCAAACCAAGCTCAAACCAAGCTCAAACCAAGCTCAAACCAAGCTCAAACCAAGCTCAAACCAAGCTCAAACCAAGCTCAAACCAAGCTCAAACCAAGCTCAAACCAAGCTCAAACCAAGCTCAAACCAAGCTCAAACCAAGCTCAAACCAAGCTCAAACCAAGCTCAAACCAAGCTCAAACCAAGCTCAAACCAAGCTCAAACCAAGCTCAAACCAAGCTCAAACCAAGCTCAAACCAAGCTCAAACCAAGCTCAAACCAAGCTCAAACCAAGCTCAAACCAAGCTCAGCCAAAGCTCAGCCAAAGCTCAGCCAATGCAGCAGCAGCAGCAGCTTGCCCCTGCCGCAATTACTAGTAGCCATCCGTCGCCATACTCACCTCTAAATGCCATCAAGTGTATAGAACCACCCAAGAGTGTGCTACTCTGCATATGGGGTCTCCGACGGCGAAAACTCACATCACGTGTCTCAGATACGTTTGTACGTAGTACAAACGAAGGATAGCGTGCGCGCAATCCGAATATCTGCCATGATCATGCTGGGGATTTGCATGCCCGCAGTGAGTTTCTGTCAGAGTGCTTTTTTTATTACTCCGTTGCTCGCTAAAAACGGGCTGGAAACGTACAACTGCGACACTGCACCACGTGGTGTGAGTTTTCGCCGTTGGCGTACCCCATAGAAAGGGTATCAGGAGTTGCACACTTTTGGGGGGTTATATACTCTTGATGCTATTCATCAGTTCATGGCACAGCCCTCAAACACATGAAACACAGACTGAATAGAGAGGTTGCCTCTCTGGAAAACTGCATGAAAACTACATGTATGAAAGAAAGTGTGTGTCCACAGTGAGAGATGAGGTATGAAAGGTTCATGAAGTACATGTACTACTATATGACTGTAGTACATGACTGTAGTGCATGACTGTAGTACATGACTGTAGTACATGACTGTAGTGCATGACTGTAGTACATGACTGTAGTACATGACTGTAGTATATGACTGTAGTACATGACTGTAGTGCATGACTGTAGTGCATGACTGTAGTGCATGACTGTAGTACATGACTGTAGTGCATGACTGTAGTACATGACTGTAGTGCATGACTGTAGTACATGACTGTAGTACATGACTGTAGTATATGACTGTAGTACATGACTGTAGTGCATGACTGTAGTGCATGACTGTAGTGCATGACTGTAGTATATGACTGTAGTACATGACTGTAGTACATGACTGTAGTACATGACTGTAGTACATGACTGTAGTACATGACTGTAGTGCATGACTGTAGTACATGACTGTAGTACATGACTGTAGTACATGACTGTAGTACATGACTGTAGTACATGACTGTAGTACATGACTGTAGTGCATGACTGTAGTGCATGACTGTAGTGCATGACTGTAGTGCATGACTGTAGTACATGACTGTAGTACATGACTGTAGTACATGACTGTAGTACATGACTGTAGTGCATGACTGTAGTGCATGACTGTAGTACATGACTGTAGTGCATGACTGTAGTGCATGACTGTAGTGCATGACTGTAGTGCATGACTGTAGTACATGACTGTAGTGCATGACTGTAGTGCATGACTGTAGTACATGACTGTAGTACATGACTGTAGTACATGACTGTAGTGCATGACTGTAGTACATGACTGTAGTACATGACTGTAGTACATGACTGTAGTACATGACTGTAGTGCATGACTGTAGTGCATGACTGTAGTGCATGACTGTAGTATATGACTGTAGTGCATGACTGTAGTACATGACTGTAGTGCATGACTGTAGTACATGACTGTAGTACATGACTGTAGTATATGACTGTAGTGCATGACTGTAGTACATGACTGTAGTACATGACTGTAGTGCATGACTGTAGTACATGACTGTAGTACATGACTGTAGTACATGACTGTAGTACATGACTGTAGTGCATGACTGTAGTGCATGACTGTAGTGCATGACTGTAGTATATGACTGTAGTGCATGACTGTAGTACATGACTGTAGTGCATGACTGTAGTACATGACTGTAGTACATGACTGTAGTATATGACTGTAGTATATGACTGTAGTGCATGACTGTAGTGCATGACTGTAGTGCATGACTGTAGTACATGACTGTAGTACATGACTGTAGTACATGACTGTAGTACATGACTGTAGTACATGACTGTAGTACATGACTGTAGGTTTTCTGTAGAGCAGAACAACCTAAGCATTAGCGCCAGAAGAGCAGAAGAGCAGAAGAGCAGAAGAGCAGGAGAGCAGGAGAGCAGGAGAGCAGGAGAGCAGAAGAGCAGGAGAGGCAGAAGAGCAGGAATGTGGACTAGGACTGCCTCTTACCGACCGATGCAGGACATTCTTGGTGCAAATAACACCCCATACGACTTCACAGTCACTGTGGCATCCACCAGGTACCTACACCCAAACACATGTACACATATACATTATACATCAGCGAGAGCACAGGCACAACAGTGACCAAAATTCTACTGCTTCATAAGTCTGATTCCAGTGTCAAAACACTCATCGAAGCATTTTTGGCAATGTGATAAGCAATGCGACAGCCGCAAGATGGCGAAAAACCAACTCTAACTGCATCCACTGGGCAGCATACGTAACCACCGCAACTGGCTGATCGCAGTGGTTGAGCTCGGCTCAACTTTCGTCATGCTACCTACGATGCGGACCTTCTTAGCAGCAAAAAATGTAAGTTAGGGTCAAGATTTGCTTGTAGATTTGTAAAAGTTACCTTAACGCCATGGAGTTGTACACAGCTGCATTGCAAATCGAGTTGAATTTGTATCGCTTACATCCACACAAATCACTACAAGATGTACACATACATGCCCATTTCCAAAATCCTGGACCACTCTGAAACATTTTCACAATCCTGGACCACTCTGAAACATTTTCACAATCCTGGACCACTCTGAAACATTCCCACAATCCTGGACCACTCTGAAACATTTCCAAAATCCTGGACCACTCTGAAACATTTTCACAATCCTGGACCACTCTGAAACATTTCCAAAATCCTGGACCACTCTGAAAAATTCCCACAATCCTGGACCACTCTGAAACATTTCCATAACCCTGGACCAATGTGAAAAAAGCTTAGGATTTACAGTGGCCTATAGCGAATGTATACAACAATGCCCTTGTCCATTGGGCATTTCAAATAGAGGATTCATGGAAACATAATGCATCATTAGCAGGGAATTCGCAATGGGACATAGGCAACATACTTTCTTGAACTGGGTGTAATCCCTTGCGTTCATGTGGTCGTTTCTCTCCTGATTAGGCAATACCTAGGTAGACGCACAACATGAATATACACCATCAACACAAACAAGTACAAGCATCAACAGAAGAGAAAGGGGTCAAGAGTAAACACGCACACGCACACGCACACACACATATCTCTGAATACGAAAGAAAGCAAATGATCACAAGCATGATGACACATACTGTACCTGACACATGCTGTACCTGACACATGCTGCACCTGCAACCACGAGTGTGTGCGTGCACCTTGCTGGTGCAGCATGCTGATTGCTTGTCCTACTATTGCTCCACTCGGCAATTGTCCCGTTTAACTAAGTCCCTTGCTACAAAAGAACTTGCAAGCACAATAGTCAACTGCATAGTTGTCCTAGCGAAGAAAAGTTATTTCATCATACCAAAGCTTGCCAAGTCAGTCTCTCTGACGACGCAGCACTGATTTCAAGTCAGTCTCTCTGACGCACAAGTTCTCTCTGACGCAGCACTGATTTTGATGTCTGCAATAGGACAGAAATTGACCTAGTCACGATAGAAGGCTGCACTTTGCTCTTTCAATGAAAAAAAAACAGATAAGAAAGAAGGAATGAAAAAAGTTTTAGATGAAAAAAGCAACTCACATTCTCACTGACATTGACAATAATTCTCATGATGTGCTCCATCCATTTGTGTGAAAGACCATGGACTAACAACTGTTGCTCGAGTAGTTTACGAAGGTGGGCTAGGCGTTGCTTCCTACACACGTAGCATACATGTATGTGCAACAATGAGAATAGGTACTTCAAGTACTGTAAGACATGTTATTATAACGAGTCGCAAATTTAACGATTGTCCAAAATTCATAGGTTAACGAGAAGATATGTTAACGATCTTGCAGTATTCTGCCATATCCACACACAGCATATATGAAGCAGTACGGCCTCAACGGATCTTATTATAACGAAGAAATGACATCCGTTAAAACGTTAGATTTGCTTCCTCGTTATATATACATGTCTTACAGTACACTGTACATGTGCCCGTTATCTGAGCACGAGAGCACTACACAACAACAACAACAACAACAACAACAACAACAATAGTGCACAAAAAGGTGAAGCCTGCTCTTAAATTAAAATTATGCTAGCTCTCTCTGTCTCTGTCTCTGTCTGGCTCTCTGCCTCTCTGTCTCTCTCTGTCTCTCTCTGTCCCTAGACATCAAATTTGTTGATGAAATCATTTCAAATCAATAAGTTTATCAACATCCATTGCCACAGTAGCCAAGCCATGCTGCAATGTACCATAGCATGCTAGCAGCGTAGTGTTCATCTGTGTGACTGGGGTATGAGATTGCTCTTTGACAGAGCAGCTCAATCTTCGCTTCTCCTTCAAGCAGTAACATCGACCAGAAAACACTTTTGAAGCGCTCTCAAAGACGTTTTTGTCGTGTTTGTTCTTGAAAGCACTTGAAAGTTGAAACCATGACAAGTGCAGGGCAGTTCACAGCAGTGGAGGTCGTGGCCGAGGCAGGCCCAGAATGTCATGGCTTGATAATATTATTTCATGGACTGCACTTGACGTGCAGTCCCTGCTCGCTGCTGCAAGCGATCGATTTTTATGGCGCTCGCTTGTTCATACTTGCTCTGTGACGCCCCGATGGCCTTAGGGCTATGGGCTTGTGATGATGATATAAGAGGTTTATACTGGGTATATATGGGGTTTATATGCCCATTATAAACCACCTGCATGATGGGGCAGTTGACTGGAAGTTTGTATGAAAGGTCAGCATAATGGTCTATCCAGCTATCCAGCTCCTATACTCACTACATGTATATCGTCCATATATCAACGATAATAGCCTTACGTGAACGACTCCCTGAAGCTCTCTTCATGAACAGTTGATGCAGCTCTAAAACGTCCTCCTTGATCTTCATGACTGTCATGTGAATCCATCTGTTGAAAGAGTGCTTTAAAATCATGCACTGCAACGGATCCACTCCTCAATGATGACAGAGTGTATCTAGAAATAGACACCAGAAAAACACACACACACACACACACACACACACACGCACTCACGCACGCGCACGCACGCGCGCGCGCACGCACACACACACACACACATTCATACACCCATACCGTAAAGTCCGCTGCAAACGCCCACACCATTTTTGCAAGATCTGCTGGCCCCTACGCACTGACCCCATGCACCGTCACCGCTATCGTACGAAAGTGCAGCTCACACCGTGAGCGCTTTGCTACGGTAAACTATGCCCACTTTCCTGGTTTCAAAATCTCTTTGGGCACTAGCTACGAGATAGCTCGTAGTGATGATTATGATGTTGGTTGTTTTATTCCCGTAGCTATGCAAACGGAAGTAACGTCTGGCGCTACCCAGGGTCCACACAGCTTTAATTCCGTTTGTTTGTTTGTGCCTGACGACGGCATGCCTGGCGCTATCCCGTACATGTTCCGTACCATCAAATACAGCTGACCACCTTCTTCTTGGAAGAATGTGTATGTATGTAAAGTGCATCAGGGAATGCATGCAGGACGATAGTGCGGGTTCGAATCCCATGTTATGCTTTAAAAAATTGGAGAAATGAAATAATTATGACATCGCTATGCTTTTTTGTGTCTGTTTAGAGAGGAAATAAATAGTATTCACAAACAAGTCCCACTTATTGTTTCTGTTCGTAGAAGGAAATTGCAATGTTTTGGTCATATTGTTCGTTCCGGCTGTTTGTCATTGACTGTTCTTCAGGGTTGTGTTGCTGGAGGTCGTGGCCGAGGCAGGCCTAGAATGTCATGGCTTATCAATATATTATTTCATGGACTGCACTTGACGTGCAGTCCTTGCTAGCTGCCGCACGCGATCGATTTTTATGGCGCTCGCTTGTTCATACTTGCTCTGTGACGCCCCGACGGCCTTAGGGCTTATGATGATGATGATGATGATGATGATGCTTTTTTGCCTAGGTGAGTTTATCGAATGGAAGGAAATCTCGACAGAAGTTTTTCTTTGATGCAAGATAACGACAATCGCTTTAGCAGAGCCTCCTGGTAAGACAGACAGTTTGTAGGCATTACAGGCATTACAGTCGTTCTCGTTTTCTTGGTCAAATCTCAATGGTGAAATATGTAGGTCGAAGTGAAAACTCTCAGCTGTCTCCTTGAATAATTCCCAAAGCGATAGGAAGAGTAATTCTTGGGTTAGAGCACTCGTCATTTTGTTCCCAGGACATTTGCGCTCAGAGTGCGACGCGTGGGTCAACAACGGCTGGGATTTTCCCTGTTTACACCGCCCGT
Source organism: Sycon ciliatum (assembly GCF_964019385.1). Classification (NCBI taxonomy): domain Eukaryota; kingdom Metazoa; phylum Porifera; class Calcarea; order Leucosolenida; family Sycettidae; genus Sycon; species Sycon ciliatum. The sequence goes on along the minus strand of NC_088648.1, from coordinate 11,867,226 downwards.
TTACAAGGCTACACCAAATGAAATTCAAAAGTAGGTTCCTGGGAGTGTCTATGAAAGAAAATAGAGTTCGATATGAGCAACGAGAGGTAAATGGCGGATGGAGATCACCTAGAGTTTGAGCTCGGCGCTGGTGTGCCTTCCCTGGCTTAGAGCGTCGCCGGGCCAGTGCATCCTATGGAGCCGAGTGTACACTCATTGCATTCCTCTCGTCAAGGCCTTTCCAGGATGCCCAAAATCATGGAAATTGTATAATGCAAACCAAAGTTACTTCCAATTCTAGGTACAGATTTGGTGATGGCGTGTGTTCGTAGACTTTTTAATCGGACAATAAAGGGACAACGAGAGAGCTTGGAAGCTCAGGGCCCTACGCTATGCTTTGTTACTTAGCTCATCGTGCATGTTGTGGGAACTGATGGAAATGTTTCCTGGGAAGGCGCTGACTCTGCCGAGCACGCGCGTTCTGGAGTCGACGGGATCACTCTGCCGACGTTTCCTGTGACCGGCGCTGACTCGCCCGTTCACGCCTATTTTGGAGACGACGGGATCTCTCTTCCAAAGTATGTTTTTGCTGACGCATCTTATCACCTATTCGGCAACTAACATCCATTCTAATTTCATTTCCTCCTCGTCTCCCTATTTCTTTCCGGAAAGTCTCTCTATACATCAGGGAGTCGTACTGTATTGGCAGCTACCCTAACGGGTCACGCCGCCCACCACCCAAGCATGGGTATGATGAGGGACAGTGGCAACAGAAACAAAAAAACAGCAAGCAGGGAGAGAAAGCAAGAGAAAGACGGCGATAGTAGTACATCTGGTGTGCGACGTATAGAAAAGAGAGATGACAAGAGATGCGCACAAAATAGGAAACAATAAATATTTTTGCAGTTCCGAAACAATCAACCAGGTGATGAGGTGTGGGCACCCGAAGTCCCACCTGGACTCCACTGGAAGAACATCCCACGCAGGGATATCAGCGATAGGCCAAGCGTTGAAAAACAGCCATGAGGACACATCGTCTAGAAGTCCACCGCGCTCGAACTGAAGTTGCAGGTTCAAACAATTTCACACGCGGCGTCAGGCAGCGTAACTCTTCTCCCTGCATCACCATCCATCTCCAGCAACCGTCTCCACTCACAGCTCATGCCTCTGCCACCACTGTACTCCTCAGAGCTTCGCAGTTTGAAACCATTCGGGGGTCAGCTACACCACCGCGAATGGAGAGACGAGGACGACAACGGTCGTGACTGAAAAGACACTGCCTTGGCGACCGCGTCGCGGAACCCTCGCCCCAGCAAATTCAGAAATACGCCAGGGGCAACTCTGGTGGACCCAGAGCCACCCCCTTGGCAAGACTAGTAAGAGGAACGACTGAAAACTCAGATAAAACGGAGCTACAAAAAGTGCAACCGTCCCCTTCAAGCACAGTTGCAACACACAGGGAGTCGTATACATGTACATAATATTGTGGCCAGCTGTTTGTAGCCAGCTGTGTTTGATGGTACGGTACGGTACAGGACAGATACGACAGCCAGCAAATGGCCAGCTGTGCGATACGGTACGGGACAGATACGGGTTAGCGCCAGGCGTGACACAAACAAACAAACAAACAAACAAACACCAAATTAAAGCTGTGTGGACCCTGGCTAGCGCCAGACGTTACTGAAGTAACGTCTTCTGCATAGCTACGGGAATAAAGGGACAATAAAGGGTTAAATATCAACAATAGGGACAAACCTTTGAGATGGAGTAGTTGGTACTACACCGCTAGATAGACCATGGCGTGATGTGTCATCAAAAGACTGCTGCTGCTGCTGTTGCTGCTGCAAAGCTGCTGTGGTCAAGTCCTGAACACATCACGCATATCACGCACATCACGCACACCATGTACATCACGCACATCAAATAACAAAGAAACAAGCAATGAGTGATTCAGACAATTGCAGGATAAAAGAGGTTGCGCATAATGAAAATGTGCAAGATTGTGAAGACACACCTACAGACTGAAAAAGCCCTCTGAGGCTCACCAACAAAAAGAATTAGTTTCTGAGTTCAATAACACAGCCACGCAACCATGCAGTCACATAGTCACACACAGTTACACAGTCAGACTCAGCACTCAGTTACATACTTAGTAGTACACAGTCACATAGTAACATACATGTACTTACACATACACAAAGGCAGAAGAGAACAGAGACAGCCGGCTAGGTCTTTGTTGTAACGCTGCGTTTCATGCACATAGCAAAGCTAAGGCAAACCTCAGACAACTGATAACCTGTACATCATCTGGGTCCAAATTTATACCCAGGCAGGTAGCTAAAAAAGACGTACAGCAACATCTCAAAAAGATGCGGCCTGTGCTTAGCGGAGAAGGTCAAAATCATCCGCGCTGACGCAGCCACGCTCCTCAACAAAAAATCAGAATTAGTATCAAAATGTCGACACCAGAATAAGTTCTACCTCTCGCGCTACGGCACTGGCATCACTTAGTCACCTGCATGCCGCCACCGGCACCTGCCTGCCGCCACCAGGCCCAGGCCAGGGCCTGCCTGCCCGCCGTCACTGTAACTAACGTGTTACTTGACTGTCACCCCTCCTTCTCGCCCTCCTTTTCTCACCTCGCATGTAATAACCGACACCATCCGCACCATGTCTCCCTAACTAACGTATCACTTGAAATGTCACACTAATGTCGCGCTTTTACCACCTTTGCGCGCTATGCCACCTGCTTTTTCGCGCTTCACTCACTTTGCGCTCTTTTTTAGCTACCTGCTTGGGTATAAATTTGGACCCAGATGATGTACAGGTTATCAGTTGTCTGAGGATTGCCTTAGCTTTGCTATGTGCATGAAACGCAGCGTTACAACAATGACCTAGCCGGCTGTCTCTGTTCTCTTCTGCCTTTGTGGTAATGCTCCATCCTTGTGGTGTTGAGCACTCTAGGCAATCTGGGAACTCTCGCTATTGTGTACTTACACATACATGTACTTACACAATCACTCAGTTACATACACCTAAGTGACACAATCACTCAGTTACATACACCTAAGTGACACAATCACTCAGCAACACACTCACATAGTCACACAGCTAACCAAAGTCAAGGGTAGATGCCTGCACCACATCACAGGAGCAATACTAGTTTCTGATTGATACTGACACACTTTACGATTCAACGACTTAGATGAGAGATGAGGGAGAGCACTGTTCTTATAGGGTAAGGATGCACCAAATTGGTGCAACATTCTGCAAGAAGGGAACCAAAGGTGTGAATAAAACAAAGCGAAGCGGTGTGACTAATGCTGTACTAAATAAAATATCAAAGCTGTACTAAATAAACACTAGAACATAGAGAAGCAAGAACACTAAAGAGAAGAAAGATAGGTGAGAGAGCAGAAACGCAACAACAAGAGGTGACGGAACTCGCACGCACGCACGCACGCACACACACACACACCACACACTCCACTACACACACACCACACACACACACACACACACACACACACACACACACACACACACACACACACACACACACACACACACACACACACACACACACACACACACACACACACACACACACCAAAGAGAAAACCAGGAGCTAACACACACACACACACACACACACACACACACACACACACACCTCAGACCTGCCCATCGCAGAAGCGATGATAGCGAACAGCTATGTTAGACATAGCAACTTGTGCTGAGATTTAGGGCTGCAACGAATATTCTATTTCACAAACGAACGAATACTCATCCATAACGAACGAATAACGAATATTCTCTCAAAATGCTGAATTATTTCTAAGGGTGAAACAATTATTTAAATAGGAACTAAATCGAATTTTTTTGTAAATGAATCGAATAATTCTATACCAAAAGAATCTTAGAAAGAGTTTGGCTAGTCCCCAGTTGTTCTCGACCAAGTAGATGTCTAGTGGAGTCATGTCCACTACTCCTGTGAGTCATAGTCCCCTTTCTCAACACATAACACATGTACATATCACTTCATCCGTTCAAGAATTACTACAAATAGATCGACAGGAGCAGAGTGTGCGCACGTGTCAAAACGAAAGAATATTCTAAAGGGGAAAATATTCCTTCCATCGGGTTCCTAACGAATATCAATCGAATATTCGAATATTCCTTGCAGCCCTACTGAGATTACACCATTCAACAGCTTGCAAGGCTGATGAATTGACCGCCATTAATTTTAGCCTGGTATCCACCACACAGCTGATTGAAGTGGCTTTTTCCGGCCAGTGAATCCCTATTTTTCATTTTTTCATTTTCACACACACACACACACACACACACACACACACAACCTCTCCAGGTACTTACCGCATCTGCAGCATTGGCTGTCTGAACAGTACTAGTACTAGTACCACCACCAAACGATGCACTAAACTGGCGATGGCGAGTGTCTTCTGCCATGCTATGAGTAGCAGTACCAAGTGATGGAATGGTCTCTTGTGTACGCACCAGTTCTGCACAACACACGCGCGCACGCACGTACACACGCACACACGCACACACACACACACACCAATTGACCATTCGACGATGCTACAGCAGAAGCCATAGCAACTTGTGCTGGGATTGCACTATTCAACAGCTTGCAAGCCTGAAGAATTGACCGCCACTATTCAGCCTGGTCTACACCACACAGCTATGAAGTGGCTTTTTCTGGCCAGTAAATCCCTACTTTTTGGTCTTTTTCATTTTTTTAACGCACACACATCACACCACATACTCCGGTATGCACTGGCTGTTGGTAACCACACAGGAGAATGTAAGAAAAGTCAGGAGGAGTCTGAGAAAGAGACCATAATCGTCGTGAATCGAACCCGCAACCTCTCGATCGGAAATCGCTGCACATACCACTGCACCATATCGGACGAGCGGACGCGACGTTGGTAGGAGGACCGGCAACCGCGAAAGCAGGTTATTGCCCACCGTACGAGGCAGAACGCCAGCCGAACACGCAATGCACTGACGATGCCTGAATACCTACTACTGCTGCTGCTGCTGCTGCTGCTGCTACTACTACTACAGCGGCGGCCATAGTGCTAAACTATAACTTACTTAGTGGTAGAGGTGGAATGTGCTGGACAGGCGCAATCAGATGTCCACATATACAGGATATATCCACCCATACAAGCAGATGTCCACAGATACAGGATATATCCACCGATACAAGCGAGCAGACAGGAAACACACGCACACCATACACACATACACACACACACACCATACACACACATACACACACACACCATACACACACACACACACACACACACACACACACACACACACACACTCAGACTCAGACATGCCCATCGCGGAAGCGATGATAGCGAACAGCTATGTTAGACATAGCAACTTGTGCTGGGATTACACCATTTAACAGCTTGCAAGGCTGATGAATTGACCGCCACTAATTTTTTAGCCTGGTATCCACCACACAGCTGTTTGAAGTGGCTTTTTCTGGCCAGTGACACACACACACGCACACACACGCACGCACGCACACGCACACACACACACACACACACATACACACATACACACATACACATATGCACTCTTGTGCACACACTGACACAGACAGACACAAACAGACACAGCTCAACAAATGCATGCACCTCTTTCTCCGAAGCGAACGCGTAGCTGTACATTCAGTGCAGATATCTACTTTACATTATATTATTATCTACGTACAAGACAACAATGTACAACGTCGTCATGTATATCTACCAAGCTGCATAGCTAGCGGACCGCTCTGGCCTAGGCCGACTGGGCCATAGCGGGGGGGGGGGGGGGGCGCGCGCGCATGTCGCATGGCCATCGGTTAGTGGCCACACCTGAACTATGGTCGGAAAAAATCAGGGGGGTTCGTTTGAACCCCCCGAACCCCCCCCCCCCCCCCCCCCTCCTGAATCCGCCCCTGCACTGTATACCCCCACTGTATACCCACTGCATACCCACTGTATACCCACTGTATACCCATTGAACACACATTGTACACCTTTTTATTACCCCACAGCCAAAACTGTACAAGTCATCATAGAACTGGGGATTGCTACATAAAACATAATAAATGTGATTCCAACATTTCTGTCCTTCCCATGGTCTGATTTCACACTGGTTTTGACCAGTCTTCATCTCGCATTGCCCTCCAACGAAGGAAAACAAGAAGAAGAGAGTACCTGACGGCGTTTTGCAAGACCTTTGAACCAGGATGGTTCTTCTTCATCCAAGTCATCCACTGGCTCTGCTGCCTTAACTCTGATGTTGTCCATCTCCACTTGACCAAGCTAGGAGAGATGGGTACACACAACAATAATAGCCAGATGTTTCAAGTTTCAACTATGAAAACATCACTTGAAACTGTCAACAAGTCAAACTACGTGAACAAGTCCGCAGCATAGCAACAGATAGTTACTACGTGAACAAGTCCGCAGCATAGCAACAGATAGTTAAAAAAAAAGCTATAAATGAACCAAACCAGAACCACCCCAAGAGTACATACAGAGTGTGCAACTCCCGCATACCCTGCTGTTCCGGCAGAATATCAAAGGTGATGTCATTGTTAGAATGCAATGCTCATTGCACCAGTCATTTACGGCATTTGTACGAGGAGGCGTGAACACATCACACATGTTTCCTCAAACTAGTTTGAAGAGGATCAAATGGGCCTTTATCCACTACAGGTCCAGGATAGTTTGAAGAGGATCAAATGGGCCTTTGTCCACTACACGTCCAGGATACGTCTGATAATACGCGTACAATACACACTGCATCATAACAATTACGTCAACTTGAAATTTCGTCAAGACAGCACCCATAGTGGAGTTGCACACTCTTGGGAGGTTGTGTACTCTTGGCATAACTTGATAGCTAAAATGAACATTCATGTTCAGAACTGATAACAAGTAAGTAAGTTTGCACGTCCACGTTACAACTGGCTGCTGTAGAGGCAGAAAATTTCGTCGGTCAATAATTTCGTCCAACTCCAAAGAAAAGGAGTTCGTCCGGTTGAAAATTTTGTCCATGGACCATAAGAGTGTATAGAAAAGCTGGGCAAATCGACATTAGTCCTACATTTAATTTAGTCCGAAAGCTCCTTGGACGAAAAAGACGAAATTAAATTCCAGACGAATATTTTTGCTTATACAGTATACGCTGAGAAACACAACCAGCTTGGGAAGTTTCACTCGTGCCAGGCCACCATCATGCCTGTAATACCAGGGTGGCAGATGCAGCGCCTAAAGGCGAGGGTGAGAAGCTACACATAAATGAATACCATATTTTCCGCAGTGCTAGCTGCACCTTAAAATGCCTAAAAAAACTCAAAATCGCCCCTGTGGCTTGGACTCCCGAAAGCTGAATGTGAATCGACCAGCGGTGCAGCGCTTTGCGCATACAACGGAAGTATCCATGAGAGGAAACTGTAGTTATCAGCCACCCTGACAGCTGTAGTTATCAGCCACCCTGACAGTTGGAATTATCACCCACCCTGACTGCTGGAGTTATCACCCACCCTGACAGCTGTAGTTATCACCCAACTTGACAGCTGTAGTTATCACCCACCCTGACAGCTGGAGTTATCACCCACCCTGACAGCTGGAGTTATCACCCACCCTGACAGCTGGAGTTATCACCCACCCTGACAGCTGGAGTTATCACCCACCCTGATAGCAGCCAGATAGCGCCACCGCTGCCTGGTGACCCAAGCTAGACACCCTTGCCACGCGGTGGGGGCAGTCCTCACGCAGTCCTCACACAGTCCTCACGCAGTCCTCACCCAGTCCCCATACAGTCCTCACGCAGTCCTCACTCAGTCCTCACTCAGTCCCCATATAGTCCTCACGCAGTCCTCATACAGTCCTCACGCAGTCCTCACGCAGTCCTCCCACAGTCCTCACACAGTCCTCACGCAGTCCTCAGGCAGTCCTCAAGCTAGTCACAAATTAGTCAGGCCCGTGAGTTGTTGACATGTCTTTAGGATCACAGTTACACTGGATAGCAGCACCGTTCAGTGGCATGGCCGTGGGCCGCACTGCTAAGGCAGCAGCAGCCTTTGGCCAGTAGCGCAAATGACCGGCCACCGTCAAGGACACGCTCTCACTTTGGGTCACAGAAGCGACACAGGCACATTGGACACACCCTACGTAGCCCCAGGGAGGCCTCTAATTAGGGACTCATCAGAGTCAAGCAGGACACAGCCTGTCCAAGTTTGGTGAAAATACAAGAAATATGCTATCCCCAAACACATGTATGGTGGTTGTGTGAACCAACATGTGGGAGCCTGCGACCACGTGGGGGGGGGGTGATCAATGCATGTATTTTCTCTTCCCCATTTTATTCTCTTCTCTCTGACCTTTGCTTCCCTTTTAGCATGCATGGCGTCATGCTAGAGCAATATGTCATTGCGATAGTAATTAGGGACTCATCAGAGTCAAGCAGGACACAGCCTGTCCAAGTTTGGTGAAAATACAAGAAATATGCTATCCCCAAACACATGTATGGTGGTTGTGTGAACCAACATGTGGGTGCCTGCGACCACGTGAGGGGGAGTGATCAATCATGTTTCGCGCCGCTCGACTACTTTTCACATACTGCAATCCATCGTCGCACTAATGCCAAGCTTCTACATGCTGTCTGTTCCAAGTGTAGGACAAACTAGGAAACTTTGAAACTTCTCCTTGAACTTCAGTTGTGCTTCTCAACTTTTGCACCATTGGTACCGCCTTGTAATGGTACCTTGTAAACTGATTTGATGTCATAATTGTTGCAGTGGAATATGAAGTTCGGATGGCCTAACATGTTTAAAAGTCTGACGTGCAGCTTATACTCCGAATGCCAACCAACATATGAAGTGCGGGTGTGAAAGTGGGGAGGGTGCTGCTTAGACCTCGCCCCGGTGCGGCTAGCACTTACTTTGGAAAATACAGTATTCACGGTATGATCCATGGGCTAGATTTCTGGCCTATTTTTCATGTGTGCAGTGAGAAGCAAAAAGCATGACGTTGATGGCGGAAAATACAGGAGAGAGATCAATACGTGTACTGTTGGAGCATGTGAATGATGTGATCCACTCATCCGTATACATGTACGGACTAGTGTATGCCAAGTATCTCTAAAAACATACCGGTCCAACTTTGTAGAGACAGTATTCATCTTTGAAGCTATGCTCTTCACTCGCAGCTGGCTCGATCCGATGACTATCTAATAAAGCCTGACCAATACTCAACGCCATGTTGCTGACCCGCACAACAACAACAACCAACAACACAATACCCAGCACATGCACACATACAATACACCCGCACAGCCGCACACATGCACACACGCACACATGCACGTACGCACAGCCGCACACATGCACGTACGCACAGCCGCACACATGCACGCACACACACACACCCGCACACATGCACGCACGCACACCCGCACACATGCACGCACACACACACACACACACACACACACACACACACACACACACACACACACACACACACACACACACACACACACACACACACACATATATCATTAACCCTTTGAGCCCGAACCACGAGTTAACTCGTGTTCAAAAACAACCTAAAATCCGAAGCACGAGTTTACTCGTGTGTGACGGTGCATGTTTGTGCAGTGCATACACATCACTGTTCAAATTGTCGTAACTCCATTGTCCTTTCTCCGATCGCCAAGGATGAGGGCTCATTGGAAAGCTGAGAGAATAAGCTTTCCAACGATGTGTCGTTTGATATAGCGCGATCAAGTATCACTGAGCGCCGATGAGTGAAACACAAATACGCTTGAATTTGTTTCGAAGTGCGTGCGTGGCGAGCACGGCAGTGCTCAAACGGGACTTCCCCAGTGACTCATGGTTGCATAGCGCATGCGTACTGGAGACCAAATGAATCGCTTGAGCTTCAGGAATCTGCTGGACTTTGAATCACCATTCCACGTTGAGTAAAACGTCAGAACCGATGAAATTTGTGGATGTGGGTACAGTATCTCGCTCAGGCGCAATAGGGCAGCTCTCAAAAGACATGAAGGCAATTCTGTTGCTCCTGTTGAGTATTTAGTGGCGATATCTGGAGAGAGGAGATCTGTAGCTTTCCAAAGAGACCTAGATGGAGATATTCCAAATCTGGTGAGTGGAAATATATAATTTTGAAATGCATACTGGGACTTTCGGGCGGTCGATCGCGCACCTCTGCGCGAACCCTGTAGGAATCCATGGATGCCATGGTAGGGCTCAAAGGGTTAAGCACTTCTTGAGTAAACAAGAGTAAATAGCCAAGAGTGTGCAACTTGACGACCCTCCAGCCCACAATGAAACAAATTATGACATCAATGTTTCGTGGACATTTGACTCACTGATGGCATTATGCGTAAAAATGTGATGTATATCATCACCATCATCTAATGGACAATGTCACAAAAATGTTGCCGCCCCTCTCAAAAACATGACATATCCCGGAAAACCAAGGCAAATCCAGGGATTTTACCCTGACGATCCACAAAACCATTCTCAGTACTTGGCAGGTATGCACACTCTATGCAACCAACGATAGCATAACAGGACAGCAAACGGAGCTGCTATGTGCACATAACACACTCAACTTGACAAAACCACTGGTTCGTCCTTCGTGCATTCAGGAGCTTAATACAAAGAAACCAGACGCAATCTGCTAGCCTGGAATGAATAAAACATAAATCATCAAAGCCAGGATTACAAAGAGGGCACAAGGACGTTGACTCACCGGTTGGCAGCAAACTCTTTGTCAATGAGCCAATCAACAATGGAACTTCCAACCATTGTGTTGGAGTAAGATCTTAGACGATAGCGGTGGGTTTGCAACCCAAGGCCACGTTGCCCAGACACCAAATCGAGCCACACCTCTCGTAAATTATTCGTAGCATCATGGCCAGGCTGGAGTTGAAAAGCACACGCAAGCAAAACAAGGTTTAGTTTCCTCGGAGGATTATAAGGAAAGAAATAAGAAGTGAACAACTTTCTAGGAGACAAAAAGCTAATGACTGGAAGAAAAAGAACAAAATCTCAAACTCTATTCACCACTATCATCAGTAGTCAAGGACTGAAGAAATTTTCACGAATCAGTTTTCGCACATTCTCTTCAAGTGAATTACAAGCAACTAGAACCAATGAAACGTACGGATAAATAGCATCACAAGTGTGGGTGGTAATGAGAAGTATTATTTATATTAAACATTACTCGGTTGCATAGATGTAGCGAATGGGATTTTCGGTCTAGTATTGGAGCTACTCTTCATTTACAGTGTGAATAAATCTCTCTAAACTGGTGACCCTGAACGTTCCTTGTTCCATTGCACCGGAATCTATCCACCATGTCAACGTCGTTGAGAACCAGGAGCAAAGATCGATCCGCTGCCACACCCTTGGATGTGAGTGAGTCTCCATTGTTCCAGCCGCCACAGCAGTCATCCAATCTCACCAGCCATACCCAGTCAAAAGCTGCTACTAGTGCTGCCTCATCTGCTGGGGCTCATCCTGCACCTCGACCAGCATCTGCAGGCCCCATGGTGGCCCCAACTAGTGCTGCGGGTCTGAAGCTGCCGCCATTCTGGCCAAAAGACCCTGCTCTGTGGTTTGCTCTGGTAGAAGCTCTGTTTTTGCAAGCCGCTCCATTACTCCATTACCAGGCAAGCCGCTCCATTACCCCATTACCAGGCAAACCAGGCGTTTTGAGTACGTTGGGGGAGCTTTAGAACCCGATGTTGCCGTCGAGGTCCGGGATCTCATCTTGTCACCACCTGCGACCAAAGGTTATGACCAATTGAAGGCTACACTCATTCATCGCACGCAGGTGTCAAAACAGCAGTGCTTGCGCCAACTCCTAACGCAGGAGGAACTGGGCGATTGGATGCCCAGCCAGTTGCTCCGATGCATGCAGCAGCTTCTGGGTGATGTCCCAATAGATCATAGCCTCCTTCGGGAACTTTTCATCCAACGTTTGCCATCGGGTATCCAAATGGTTCTCGCCCCGTCAACTGTTGCCCTGCCTTTGACACAAGTTGCTGAGATGGCTGACAGGATCATGGAGGTCTCACCTGCCTCGTCCCGGCCAACAGCAGTTGTCAGTTACCAACTCCTGCCCCAGTGTCCGCAGCTATCGCCCACCTACTAGTGAACTCGATGAATTGTGCTCTCAAGGTGCTGCACTTACTGTCGTTGACCGCTTATCTCATTCCCAGCCGTCCAGCCGTTCTGGCAGCCCTGCTGCTTCATGGGGTAGTAGTCCTGTATGTGACCAGATGTGCTTCTACCACAAGAACTTCGGCACTCGTGCCCGCCGCTGTCAGCCTGGGTGTACGTGGTCAGCTGCACAGTCGGAAAACGGGAAGGCCTTTTAAAGTTGTTTCCCGCTGTCATGACTATCATGGATGAAGCGGCAATAAACAGCGGAAAACCCGAACAGACAGCTGCCGTTTCCCGCTCAACATCACATTCTGAGGGGCACATTGTGTCATCGTCAGTGCAACAGGCCGAAAAAGCCCGTGCAAGAGAGTTAAAACCAGGGAGTAGTAAAATACTTCCGGGAGCCCCTTTTCAGCATATTTCCGCCGGCTGTGCTGACACGGGCAGAGGCGTGACTTCATCTTTGCATGCCGGTAGGCCATTCAGGTAACGGTTTCTTGTCAAGCTTTTGTGTTCAATCTTACACTTCAGTTGAGTGTTCTATTTTATTGCTGAACTTGGGTTGTCTTTTTGCTTCGGTTCTTACAAGATGGTTTCACGCGATTGGCTTTGTGAATCAACCCATTCTCAAGTAAAATAACAATTAGCAGAATCAGCCAAGCCAACATTGGACGTAGTCATCAACAAGAATAAAATATGGATAATAAAATTTCCTAACCAGTTTTCTTGAGACATTCGTCGGGGAAATACGTCTCAATAATGAAATCTAGCAACAAACAACAATGTATACGTGGAAGAGTACAAAACATACATTTTGAAAGAAAAATAGGAGAAAAGAATAGCTTTTGCTTTCTATTCGGTCCGCCGCGTTACAATTGGCGCTGATCTTCGCACTTGATTTTTTGGTGTTCTGCCTGCGTCATACTGCACGGCAGTGCACTTGTGCCTGGCACGATCCTGGGGGTGCGGGAAAGTTCTCTTACACACAGAGCAGTTGATAGCAGCATCCGCACCCCTAAGCACTTGTGCGAAGAAGATGTGTCAGCCTCTGTCGAGGTATATACTGCCCTCCACTCGGCGCGAGACTCCCGTACAGTTGCATACCAGCTACTTCCTCCGCGTCATCGAAATTGTTGCAGTTTGACTTTTGATATAAAACGGGGTATTTACTCCCAGCAGTCGTACCACAGTTAAGAAATCGGACATAGACGATAGTCATCAGTATTGGGTGACGGCAAAGGTCTATTTTCTGTTGTTGGAAGCCGAAAATGTTGAACTAGACGCAATTCCTTCGCTGATGTCGCTGTGATGGTACTTTCGACTCGCTGAGATCAGTCAGGCGTTGCAGCCTGCACATTTCTCGTGCTTATAGCGATTCACTCAATAATTCATCACTGTTTTACCTGAGCCGGGGTGAGAATGACTTCGTGGAACAAGCGGCATGGCAGCGCTTGGAGAAACATCGAGGGGTCAGCCAACTAATGCATGCAAGAGCGATAAAATGTATCGCTCTTGCATTCATGCAAGGAATGCTGAGACACTCAGTACGTGTACCTGCAAGAGGGGTGTAGACTCTACATGCAGTGATAGTGATGCAAGCGCAGGTGCCGTACCAGTGATGCTGAAAAAGAGTGCGCGTTCGACGTGATAGTACCGTAATTCCGAGCATATAATATGTGGAGTAATGCAGTTTGGGGATCAAATATCCAGTAGAACATGTTCGTTTTTAGCCCATGGGCCAATATTCGAATTTTGAAGGTTCATGAAAAAGTAAAAGTCCGTGGCCATAGTGGGTCTACCATGCTCTACTGGTAAACTGCACTGACCTGCTGTACCATGGGAGGAAGAGTCCATATTGTGAAAAATTCTACTTTTTATTAGCCCATGGGCTTATAAACGGAGGTGGGCTTATATGCGGATATAGGCCCGTGGGCTTATATGCGCGAAATTACGGTACACTTACCTGCATGAGCAGTGACCACACAGCTAAAATAAATGGGCATGCCACGGCTAAAAAAGTTCATTTCAAGATCGAGGTGATTCCGCCGACGGTAATCAACCGACCTCGCAACGATCGTGTATTCGTACTGCGCTGGTGGTGAAGTAGAAATCATCCAGAGCTAGCAGACGACAAGCATAGCAGCTCTTGCCCTGTGGAGAAAGTCAAAGCGTTTTAGATGAGGCGCGACCAACTTACAACCTTCCTGGAAAATTAATTTGCGGAACGATATTTTTTCGTCCATTGAGGCCTTCACCTCCGCGTGAAACTCTCAGTCCAACTCAACTGTCCTGGAACATTACTCTAGACTTCAGACTATCATCCTGTGTAATAATGTTTGTATGGTTTAGCTTATGGAGTTGTCAGTAACAAGTGACAAGTCACTAGTCAAACTGCGACAATTTCGATGACGCGGAGGAAGTACCATATACATCACGGGGACTTGAGGTCACACACGCACGCACGCACACACACACACACACACACACACACACACACACACACACACACTCACACCCAAGCACGCACGCACGCATACACACACACATCATGCTTGGTCTCTAACCTTGGGTGGTGAAGACATGGGCGCCGCAGACATGGGTGATTTGCTTGGAGTTACTTGACTTGCCCATTCTTGGATACTTTCCAATGTGGCACTAGTGGCAGCAGCAGTACTGCCACTGTACGTGGTGCTTGCTACACTTGATCCAGCACTCTGCACACTTGTTTGCTCATCAAACATTACATTCTTGCGACTGAAACACATCAACAGAAACACACACACAGTATAACCTGGGTTAAGCGACCTCTCGTACAGTAAAGCCTGCCCTAACAAGACGCCCTTGCCGCCTTGGTGCAGCGGAAACCGTACGCATGTGCATACCGGTCTGGCATGCATAAAATATATCAGCAAAAATACAAAAAAAGGAAGAAAAAAGATAGCTGACCTACCGACCGGTATTTTTCTGGCCATGTTACCGGAAACAAGACTTTTTCGGTGCAGCCTTTAACCCTTTGGAGCCCCAAAAGTCCTGATAATTGTATGCGACTGCAATTACGATATATTCTTTACCTTATTTTGGTCATAACTTTGGTGCTTGTTATTGGATTTCCATAATCTTGGGCTTCCTGGGAAGCTCTCCGCGAGCAGAGTAACTAGAGCTCAAATTCAACA
Source organism: Sycon ciliatum (assembly GCF_964019385.1). Lineage (NCBI taxonomy): Eukaryota > Metazoa > Porifera > Calcarea > Leucosolenida > Sycettidae > Sycon > Sycon ciliatum. The sequence goes on along the minus strand of NC_088648.1, from coordinate 11,851,836 downwards.
CCACAGCAGTCACATATCCAACACCACGGCGCCTCGAACAGTCCACAGAGCTGGATATACGAGCGAATGTCCTCAACGCCAGCCATTTCACGCTCATTCATCGTGTAATACTCAATTTTTTGCGCTGAGTATATTTTTATACTGGCCACGTGCAGGAATCGTACCTGGATGAATCAGCATGTCATCCAAGGGGAAATCTCTCACTCAAGGCCAGTCACTGAGAAAAAAGTTCGACTTTTGCCGTGACTGAAATGTCGAGCGCGATATCTCTGCAACGCGACATCTTAGCTCTTCGCCGATTATTGCATTAGAAAGCTGAGCTCTTCGGCTTCTTCCCAGATATTTCGATCGTGGAAATCCGTCAAGTTTCGAGTGAGTTACGAATGTTTTAATTCTTCGACGGTATACCGTCGATATTTGACTGTAAAGGGTTAATATCCGGACATTCTAATTATCCAAACATGTACCCATAACACATTACAGTATGCATATCAAAATGCTCGCATTGTCACGCTGAGTTGCGCTGTGCATCTTAGACACAGATTTCACAGACCCTGAACTGACCAGGACAGCCGACCAGGACAGCCTGCTCATACACACTGACCTGACATGTATACTATCAAGAGTTCATAACCCCAAGAGTGTGCAACTGCCTGCACAGCCTATATGCAGTGCTGCTACGGCAGAACTTCACATCACGTGGCATGGTTCAAAAGGTTACACTGGCAAACAGTGCAAAGTGACCACAAGAGAGTTGAACTCAAAGCGGGGTTGCACACAACCCTGTATCTATCATGCACAGAGTGCAAATAATGTGTACGGGTTCATCGCGTGATGAGAAGTTCTGCCGTCGCAGACCCCATAGCTGGAGTTGCACACTCTTGCCAGTCTTGGGGGTTACGTACTCTTGATAATATACAGTGAACTTCCAATTATGTTTTGCTAACTTCCAATTATCTGCACAAATCCAACACATTTTGTATGTAAGTGGATTCTGTGGGACTTCCAATTAACCAGACATGCCCAGTTCGAGGTTTGAATTATCAGACATTGTTATGTGAGAATCGTATTCGTTGAACTTTTAAAACCCTTTACCATCCGACCAAATTTCCCCAGCAGTCCCAAATGCAATAATTCTTACCTTATTCTGAGAATATCTTCGGTTCTAATCAACCAATTTTCACAATCTTGGGCATTTTGGAAAGCTCTCCACGAGCTGCGTACATTGAGCCCAAACAGGACACTACCGAGATCCCATTTCCAGCGCCAGGGAGCTTCAAATACACCCCATCGCTGGATATGCGAGGAAATTCTCTCCTCGCCAGCCATTTCTCGCTCCTTTATCGTAAACACTCCAAAATTTTTGCATGAGTTTGTTTACACGCTGCCCATGCGCTCAAAGCATGCCAAAGTGACTTCGCTAGCATGTCAGGAGAGGGGAAAATCCCCGCTCAAGGTCAGTCACTCGGAAAGAAATTCGACTTTTGCCGTAGCTGAAATGTCGAGCGAAATATCTTTGGAATGCGACATCGCAGCTCTTTACCGATTGATGCAATGGACAGCTGGGCTCTTCGGCTTCTTCCTAGATACTTAGTTCTTTAAATTCCGACAAGAATCGATCAAGTAACGAATGTTTTAGTGTATGCATGTCCATCGATCTCTAGAGATCGATTCAAGTACGCACGGGTGGTAAAGGGTAAAAGGGGAAATCCGGTGAAAAATTTAAATCTCAGGGTCTGTAGAGTTCGGAGCGCTGAGTCGAATGGTCTTTGTCCGAGGAGGCTGCGGTCTATGGTTCGTCAGATACGCCCAATCGAACATGTGCTAATTTGAGCGTGCACCACCCAGATCCAGGTGATGACGTCACAGCATGCAGCCAGGTAGCCACACCATCTATTTGTGTACAAAATGGCCATATTCGGAGCGCGTTCAATTGGGGAACCGTTTGTCGCAGCTTCTTCGGACCAAGACCATTCGACGCAGTGTTACAAACACTACGCACCCTGTAATTTTCAGCTCGGCGAACCTTGAGGTTATCCTGTATTTTAGCCGTTTCTGAGTTGGACTTTTTCCGTCCGCGGCTATAGTCCGCGCTGGCCTCTAGGTAGCCCTGCGCGTGCGCTGCGTGCATGCTAGCTGTAGTCAACAAACTTATCACACACAGAACAGGACTACTAGTACTCCTGCACAGCCGTGCTGGAGTAGATCTAGAAGACTCTAGTCACCAGACTCAAGAGACTACAAGACACGGCCTTGTCATGTACAGTGTACTACACTCGTATCAGTCGTATATACAGTCATGTAGTCAGGGAACATGCGTTTCTCCTTGCCGGTACCGGTGGTTGTGCTTTGAGAAAGAAAATTTTAGTTTTCCGCATGGAATAGTCCCGCTTCATTGATGCTACAGTGAGTCCACAACCGTGACAAGTGACAAAAAAGTGAACAGCTCCCGGACCTAAAACTTTCAGATCCCGTAGTGTTGCGAGCCTTGAATCGAAGAGTCGTGCCCGTGGTTCAAAGAGCTTGCACTGTTCTCCAATCGAGCAGTCCGAAATATGCCAAGTTCGCACCAAAACATCCCCATGTGGCAGGCCACTAGAGTCCAAGCGAGTCGGTATGGAACAACATTTAGAGCACTCGTATCACTCTTCTCCATCTCGACGACTTTGCTCTCCAGAGATCTGATAATTATATCAGCCTCGTCTGCAATAGCTGCTGCTTCTTCATCAGTCGGAAACGCAACAGCGCTCACTCTTCACCGGCCAGCGCGGCCATTTCTTCAGCAGAATACCGAGGTTCTCAGCCCAAGACCGAACTCATGATGGTCAGCAGTGGCTGCATCCTCACTCTCACATGGAGTTACGTCTTCGGGATCGCTTGCACCATCTACTATCGGTCGCCAAATCATCTGAAATAGCATTGACACTATTGCTTTCACGCACTCCTTTTGACCTAGCTGCACGCTATGACGTTGCGGAGGTTGTGGCGCGGCTGCATGACGTCAAGGCGCAGACCCCGAAACTCAGTTTTTTCAAACGGAAATATCTCAAGAACGCTTTGTCGGAGACATGTGGGACCAACACCATTCGACTCAGTGCCCGAAACTCCACGGACCCTGAAATTTAAGTTTTTCACCGGACTACTCCTTTTCAAAAGCGGTATGTTGGAATACAGCCATATTTGAATTATCAGGATTCCGCCTGTAGACTACATAAACGGATTTCTTTGTGATCATTCTCTGCAAGTCACACGTCTGAAACGGCTTGGCCTACCGTTATTCTACTAATATTGTTAGTCCTCCAAAGGATACTGACTGTGATCCTGTGCTTCCCCTTTACTCTTGGCGCAACGTCATTCAGAGTTAAGCTTGCCAGAATCAGCGTTCTTGATGAGAACGAATCTTCCGAGATGAACAGCATGCACTCACTTTGCATGCAAGTCGTAAAAGGCTTGCACTGACTAGGCGCTTTACAAACTAGTCAACTCCCTGGCACCGACTTTTCATGTATGTCCTGAGTGCGCCCATTCCTCACCAAGTTTTTGCGCATGGCCCTGCCACCAATACAGCATACACAACCAGCACAACATACACCACCAATACAGCACACACACCACAGCACAACACACACCACAGCACGACACACATCACCAATACAGCATACACCACAGCATGACACACACCACCAATAAATAACACACACCACAGCATGACACACACCACAGCACAACACACACCACAGCACAACACACATCACCAATACAACATACACCACAGCACGACACACACCACCAATAAATAACACACGCCACAGCATGACACACACCACAGCACAACATACACCACAGCACGACACACACCACCAATACAGCACACACCACCAGCACACACAGAACCAACACAAAGGGCCACCACCAGCACCACTACCAGCACCTGCAGCAGCAGCAGCAGCAGCAGTAGCAGCAGCAGCCTAGGCACACAGTTCAGAACTGACATACCCCAGATGGCTGCTGCCAGGATGCTGGCGAGAAAGTGCAGGTGATGAGTTCGCAGCATCACTAGGAGGCCGTGATGCACTGCCCGTAGTGCAGCCTTCTCCTGTCCTGCTACTGCTGCGACTAGTAGTGTTGAAAGTGAAGAATGTACGCATGTCAGCTGAGGAGGCTGGCTTTTCACTGTAGTCATGAATCACCTGCATACAAATCAACACGCACGTGCACACACACACACACGTGCACACACACACACACACGTGCACACACACACACACACCCACGCACGTCCACACACACACGTGCACACACACACACACACACACACACACACACACACACACACACATGCAAAGTCACATGCAAAGTCACATGCAAAGTCACATGTTCACTTGTACTTCTGTGAAGGCCAATGGATGGGTTGCACTTGAATCTCCAGTGTACATCCATCATTAGTGCTGAAGGATCATTAAAGAAAGTCAATAAATATCTGACCGCTAGCACAATGGCATACCATGTGCATTATCGCATATCACAACTCATACAACCACACTCCTTTCAATACACATACGGCTCAGTGGATTATCAGGCTAAACAGTTTTAACTCAAAAGTTTCATACTCCATTCATGCTCCATTCACTACAAGTCATGTCCTTACAGCAGTGTGACCCCCTTATGCTCCAGTCAGTACAACACTTGCTCACACAGCTCTCACACACATTGCCTTCTTCTTACCCTAGCGCAGTAAGTGCAAACGCGCAGAGCACCAAGCGTGGCATTAAGGCCCATATGCTGTGCAGGGATAGCTTCACTACAGCAACGCCAACAGAAGATCTGACCGCATACACGACAGTGATGGCGACGTCGGAATGTGTGAAACTGGGCGCCACATTCATAACATGACTTGCAATGCTCATCAGGCATCCAGTACTGTTTGAGATCGGTGTCACGCCATCTTTGGGCCTGCTACAATTCGTTGAGAACAACAAGAAACCAGAATACACAATGCAAGCTCGGGGCCCATCGCAACAATCAGAAACAACCAGTGCAATCATGCAAACACTGGCAAGAAACTCTAGCACTGCACCCTCTAGTACTGCACCCCTGCCAGTCCTGGGGGAAAGGCCCGCTCTCCTTCTGGGCATCTAAGTTATTGGTATTTTGGTATTCATTGGTATTTGGTATTAAACAAGCCTGAACGACGATCGCAAGGCACATAACGAAAAGGAAACACGCATGTTGTTAGCTACTGAAACTGTCCCCCGCTGAATACATGCAGTATAAGGCCGCACCGAATAAGTCCTTGGTTTCGGGTAACATGGCCAGAAAAATAAGGGTTGGTCGGTCGCCTTTCTTTTTATTGCTGATAATTGTTATGCATGCCAGACCGGTATGCACATTTCAGTACACATCCCAGATAGAAAATGTGTGGTGAATAAATCAGGCATACTGTAGTATTAAAGAGTATAAAAGCCTGTGTGACAGTACTGAAAACAGAATGGATAGCATCAAACAAATTGCCTTAGCAAGCTGGCTTGCGCATTGCTACGAAACGGAATGGGAATGTAAATTGGGAAAGTGGTTCAAATCCTAGTGTACTTACTGATCCGTCCGCAGCTGGTGTTCCTTCCAGAATGGAACCAAGACGTTTGAGAACAGTATAAAGAGATCGATCTGTGGCGGCGGCGGCAGCCACACTGGCTGAAGAAGCACTAGCTGCACTAGCAGCACTAGCGCCAGTAGTACTAGTAGAAGCAGCAGTGGCGGCAGCAGCAACAACAGCAGAAGCAGCAGTAACAGTAGCAGTAGCAGTAGCAGTGTCTGTCTCACTCACTACCACTACTGGTGATTCCTTCCGCGATGCTGTTCTAGATGACGAAGACATAGTGGATATGCCAGAAAGTGCCTGTGTCTGTGCTTGTGTCTTCCCGGCAGTAGTAGCAGCAGCAGCTGCATTAGAATCGCAACCTAAACAGAAGGAAGAAGAAAGGGAGTGAAAGTACAACTAAAGAAGCAGTTGCACAAAACACTTGATCAATAATGGGAAACACGCATATTGAATGTCTAGAGAAAAGACTCACTATGATTAGACTCAGCTTGGTTTGCTTGCTCCATGCTCCTGCCCCTTGTACAGCCAAAAATCCCATGTACTCATCAACCTTGCTTACCCCCCCCCCCCCCCCCCCCCCCGACAACTGGGGACAACACTGTTGTCCCCAGCGTTCATTCAGCACCTTCATGAGCGACACTGACTCACTGCACGGTACAGTACTACCTGATCAAAACATATACAAAAAAAGAGGGATAGAAAATAAACTGTACCTTCGAAAACAAGAGAAGCAGGAACAGCTGACACAGTGGTAGAGGGAACAGCAGATGCTTCAGGTGTATCAACATTAGCTTGGTCAGCAACAGTGCTCGAATTCTCACATGACTCCCGTGAGGCAGAGCGCGACTCGAGCATCATGAATGTCCTCACTGTGGAACGTAAGTTACGACTTGCCGCATCTACAACATGGGTGTCAGGCATACATGTAGAGGAGACGACGGTTTCAAATAGGAAATAGGTTGCAAACCGGAAAGGGATCCATATTCGCTTTCTCTCTTGGTATTTTGATTAGAAAACATGTGTCACAGTGAGACTACGATGTGTTTTACTCAGAGCCAACATGTCATGGCTCTGCGATGACCAGAAGCGCCATACCAAGCAGGTGAATTTTCGACATGTTGCTTCGCACTACGACTTGAGTTTTTTAGTCTTTCGAAAAATCAACTTCTTGTCGCAGGTAAACAGCGGCTCGCCTCTCGCCAATAAAGCACCGTATACCAATGAAAACTAATGGAAGCACACACAAGGCTTATTGTTGCTCTGTACTGGCCGTCGTGGAGCGATAGCAATCACCTAATTTCAGAACCCAGAGTGAACTTGACGTGCACTCCAAAATCTTTCCGGTTTGGAGCCACCTCTGTGACACCAAAATTAGAGGGCAACTTGGAGGCAACGGGCCAACACAAAGGAGTGGCTCAGTTCGATTGACTCTGGCCTCAGAGCAAACTTCAACATGCCAGTTTCCTTCCACAAACATATTTCGAGTAACAATCCACGCTGATGATCGGTTCGGGTCTACACAATTTTGCTGTCAAACCGTTCCTATCTGAAACCGTCCCCTCTACAACATGGGTGTGAGGCCTACATGTACAACCAATTATACAAACGCACACGCGCGCACGCGCACACACGCGTGCATGCACACACGTGTGCACGTACGCACACATGCACGCACACATGCACACACTACTACTACTACTACTACTATTGACAGCTGCCAGAAATGGCCACGCCGCTCCCCAAAGGGAGGTACTGTCAGAGAGGTTAGGGGAGAGGTAGGCAGTGCTTCAAATGGCGCTCCAGGTCCTGTCGCCTCCGAAACTGGCGTTGACTACAGACTCGGCAATGATGTTCAAAGTGCTGGCGATCAGTCACACACACACACACACATGCACACACGCGCGCGCGCGTGCACACACACACACACGGGCGCGCACACGCAAGTACTTAGTTGTACTTGCTCATCGCCAAAACTGGTCACGTGGGTTTACCCAGGAGAGGAGAGAGAGAGATTCAAAGGAATCTTGGAAAAATGACTCAATTGGCTATTGAACCGCCCAACAGCTGACACCCCCTGAAATCCCCAAACTAAAGGGGGGACTTGGAAATGATCCCACTTATGGGCTCACGACACTTCAGTAAGTGTGAGAGGACAAGGTGCAGAAAAATGATTGACGGCATTAGGGTATCCGTTCCGGGATCCAACTGCAGTTACCCTGCCCCCAGTGAAGGTAATATTTGCTACTAGTGTGGGTGGCTAAATCAGGGTGGATCTGATATAAGCTTCACTAGCACCATTGACTACACATGAGTTGATCTAGACAGAAGCAGTCCATGGTTAACCCTTTCCGGCTTTATGACGAGTATACTCGTCATGCAGACCCCATCGCGTCTGGGCAATGACGAGTATACTCGCGCTATACTTTTCGTACAGTGCACATACCATACGCATTGGATAGATCACTGCATAAACAGCCATAACTCTGGAACAGAATATCGCATCGTCCTGATCAACAGCTCATTGGAACGGTCTTGGACAGTGCTTTTCAGAGGTGTTTTCGGTGTGGCGATAGCTCAACAAATGATCAAGCGGCCATAAATTAAAAGCGCGATTTCGATTTGAACATTTTCTTATTTTCTGTCCGGAGATTTCCCAACGACGTGTCGAAGGAAACATGACGTATGAGTAAATCGTTGGAGTCGCTTGAATCTCAAAAGTTCTGTGTGGTTTGAATCGTAGTTCTACGTTGAGTATGAGCCCCCAACTAAAGGAAAGTGTTATGCGTGGTCTTGATGCCAAACTGGACCACGATAGGGACACTGTTGGCGAGGCTAGGGGCGTCCTTGAGGTGCTGTATGCTCTGAAAGCACGTGGAAGATGTCGAGCAGGAAAAGAGCTTTCCAGTAAGCTATAAATGGTGAAATCCGTTGAGAAACAAAAATGTGAAACTCGGATGTTGAGCCATAAATAAATGTAGAAGAGAAAAGGACATAGGATACGAGTTAAGAGTAACTCTCCATCACTGTAACATGATACTATATACAGTCAGAAAGTGCAATAACTAGGCACAAAACTGACAGTGTACTGAGACATTCGACGTCCTGACACCTAGCTTCAACACATCTCCGTAGCGCTAGCCGACAGCCTTCCAACTTGGAAGGTTCAAGGTTATGGAAAGACCATCCCCAGGCCCTTCCCCTCTTTGGTCTTTCCATAACCTTGAACCTTCCAAGTTGGAAGGCTGTCGGTTAGCGCTACGGAGATGTGTTGAAGCTAGGTGTCAGGACGTCGAATGTCTCAGTACACTGTCAGTTTTGTGCCTAGTTATTGCACTTTCTGACTGTATATAGTATCATGTTACAGTGATGGAGAGTTACTCTTAACTCGTATCCATATGTCCTTTTCTCTTCTAAACAAAAATGTTGTGACAATTTGTTTGTTGCTATCTCCACAATTGTACTGATGCACTAAATCACAGTGCCCAGACTCAGTATACAACAATACACCTTCGAGCAGCCGAGACCGTTGGCAACAGACCCAACACTATCTGGCATAAGTGCACCCATCAACCGAACTCGAGAACTCGAGAACTCGAGAACTCGAGAACTCGAGATCGAGAGAGAGAGAGAGAGAGAGAGAGAGAGAGAGAGAGAGAGAGAGAGAGAGAGAGAGAGAGAGAGAGAGAGAGAGAGAGAGAGAGAGAGAGAGAGAGAGAGAGAGGGCGAGAGACAGAGAGAGAGAGAGAGAGAGAGAGAGAGAGAGAGAGAGAGAGAGAGAGGAGGGAGGGAGAGAGAGAGAGAGAGAGAGAGAGAGAGAGAGAGAGAGAGAGAGGAGGGAGGGAGGGAGGGAGGGAGGGAGGGAGGGAGGGAGGGGGGAGGGAGGGAGGGAGGGAGGGGGAGGGAGGGAGGGAGGGAGGGAGGGAGGGAGAGGCGAGAGAGGGAGGGAGGGAGAGAGGGAGGGAGAGCGAGAGAGGGAGGGAGGAGAGAGGGAGGGAGAGAGAGAGAGAGAGAGAGAGAGAGAGAGAGAGAGAGAGAGAGAGAGAGAGAGAGAGAGAGAGAGAGAGAGAGAGAGATAGAGAGAGAGAGAGAGACTGACCTTCAACAGATACAGTTGCAGATTGGGACGAATCAGATTTCAATAGAGCAGTGTTAGGGGGCTGGCCTGCAACACTTCTTTTGCCACTAGTGTCTTGTCGACGAAGACGAAGACTGGTGCCAAACACTTCCTCAGTTGTTTTCTGCTGTTCCGGATGATCTATGAACAATAATCAGAAGAAGCAATTCAGATATTCTGGATATGTCTGGCTAAAATACAAAAACCTCTTCTTGATCAACAGAATAGGCAAGTTAGACAGGTGTCTAGAATCCTCAGACTGCGTGTAGTCCTCAATGGACAGAGCCAACAGTTGCTGCGCGAGTACTGAATACAGTCACTGCAAGTTAACTCAGTTCTCCACAGTCACTGGTGTCACTGCAAGTTAAAGGGGAAGTTAAGGCAAAATTAAAATTTCACCAGTTGTAGTCTTCGGGGTGCTGAGTCGAATGGTCTTTGTCCGAGAAAGCTGAGACGCTCCCTTCCTACTTGAATCCCAATCGAACTCGCGCACTTCCACCGAAACTGGGTGACTGCGCCCTACTAGATGGGGATTTGTATGCAAAATGTCACTAAAAGCGCCATTTCGTTCTTATAAAAGCACGGATGACCGCGATTGGCCCATATGTTGTACTCTTTTGGACGCTGAGTCGACTGGTTTTGGTCCAAAAAGGCTGCAGCGTTCCTCCTTTATTCCCAATCGAACATGGTTGAACAAGTGGTCACGTGCTCCTGGGTGCCCAAATCACCTGGTCACCACGCCAGCAGGCGACAACTTTCACACCAAGGTTCAACTCGAGTTCAACTCGAGTGACAGGACTGCACCCAAAAAAGGTCAAACAGGCTAGTAAGTTGTACCCTGCAGGCACGGTGACCAGGTGACTGGTGTATGCAGGAGCACGTGACCGCTTCTTCTACCATGTTCGATTGGGAATAAAGGAGGAACGCTGCATCGCAGCCTTTTCGGACCAAAACCAATCGACTCAGCGTCCAAAAGACTACAACATATGGGCCAATCGCGGTCATCCGTGCTTTTATAAGAACGAAATGGCGCTTTTAGTGACATTTTCCATACAAATCCCCATCTAGTAGGGCGCAGTCACCCAGTTTCGGTGGAAGTGCGCGAGTTCGATTGGGATTCAAGTAGGAAGGGAGCGTCTCAGCTTCCTCGGACCAAGACCATTCGACTCAGCACCCCGAAGACTACAACTGGTGAAATTTTAATTTTTGCCTTAACTTCCCCTCTAAGTACTCAGTTCTACAGTCACTGGTGTCACTGCAAGTTATGTACACGTGTACCGTATTTCCTTGAACACCCACCAACTCTTGATTACCAGCCGCCCTTGAGTAAGCGCCGCCAGTTTCTTTGAACTGAGGGTTATTTATACACAAGTGCAAAGCAGTACAATTTATACACAATTTCACAGCTACGAGATGACCTTCAGCTACGATGTCCTGCTCCTTCACATGCAGCTAGTGCTGCTCTCACGCCAGACAAAAGGACTCAAAGTCAAAGGCGATCTAAAGAAGGGAATAAATCGAGCACGCCATGATGATGACCTCTCATAACATAACGAAAAGCAAGACGAGTTATCTTATCGACCACCGAAAAAGACAATATTGCGCGAACAAAGTAAACGAATAAAACGTAAGACACACTAATGGGGGATTCACACTCACGGGGAAACCTGAGGTCACGGGACAAGGTAAAAGTTCAGACCTTTGGTAAACGGAGTGGGGTCGTTCACACCCGTGGTCAGTTTTCCCTTGGCCGCATGTTTGGCAATGAATTTGTGGCGGGGGAATTAAAAAATCTGTACTACGTTTTGTAGTACATTCTGTACTATGATTTGCATTCGCCATGCACAATTTTCCAATGGGCACTGTCTGATAATGCAGGCTGCGTTGCACTCGTACAACTAGGGTTGAGAGTTCTCGCCATGGGATTTTCCCTTAACACCCTGAGGCCCACAGCCACGGCTTTGCCATTTTCCCGAGGGGTTCTTCCTTTCCCCCAGTACCATGGTTTCCATAACAACTTTCCCACAACCATGGTTTTACCCGTGTGTGTGTGTGTGTGTGTGTGTGTGTGTGTGTGTGTGTGTGTGTGTGTGTGTGTGTGTGCATGTGTGTGAATCCCCTATAAGGTGTGTCAAATCTACAACCAAGAACTCAGATCAGACAACTTGTCTAGGAGAAAGCGGACACTGACGCCGTGAAAGGAACAAACGCAGAAAGAGAAATAAAGTGGCGGAGAACAAAAGAGTCCTTTTATTGCATCCAAAATTTTCAGCGTCGACGTCTTCTTGAAGCTCCTCCGCTTCATCCCCGTTGCCACGACGGACTGCTGCTGCTGCTGGACACGTAACTAACTTGCTAGTCGAGCCTCGAGCTCCTTCGCCATGATATTCTTTCCTATTCAACACGAAAAGAAATGAAGATGCACTAGCCTACAGTGTATCTAGTCAGGGCAGCACCCGTTTTGCTAGTTTTGAATACAGGCAGCGGCGGTGGCTATTCAAGGAAATACGGTACTCAGCTCTCTACAGTCAGCGTCAGTCAGTGTCAGTCAGTGTCGCTTCATCAATTCATACTGACAGCCTTACCGAACACTGCACCGCGATATTCCATCTTTAGATCAGCATCAAGCGCTGTGGAGCTGACATTGACGGCATAGGAGGCACCTCGCACTTCATACACACCAGAGGACACAGAACCACATACAATCCACATACAAAAGCAATGATTCAATTCAAACAGAAGTCCATTCTCTGATATCAGTGAGATTAGAAAGCTGGACCTCTGGTGTCAGCAGTAAAGGAAATTTATGGACTGGCCAGTGCAATGGGAAATAGCTGGACTGGGCAGTACAACTGAGTAACAACTATTTACCTAGTAATACATCTGATATACTTGCTAATACTTCATACTTGCTAATACAGTCGTCCCTCTCTAATCCGGCACCTTTTGCAACGGCATTTTCTGCTGGATAAACAAGGGCGCTGGATTATAAAATCCTGCCCACCTGTTAGCATACATGTTTGTGTCGTACATCAAAATGTAGGGATTTTCTGTGTCGATCCAAGTACTTTGTGGAATACAATGTCTTTAACATACACTTGGTAATATCCCTTGCACTGGTATAGGATATTCCCAAGTGTATGTTACATGTATTGTGTATGTTACAATGCTTCCTGACAGTGTGCGATGTACAACTGCTGGATTAGAAAATCGAATTATGTCCAGTTTGAGTGATTTGTTGCAGGAAATCGCTGCTGGAGGCGGAATTCAAGTGCCGGATTAAAGCGTAGAAAATTAACTGAAAAAATCCGTTTTGCCAGAAAGTGTGCTGGTTTGCAAGGGTGCTGGATAAACAAGTGCCGGATTAGAGAGGGACGACTGTACTTGATACTTCCTCCGCATCATTACAACTGTCGCTTCGTGCATTGCCATGTTTGTGACTCGCTTGTCTTTGTCGGATTGTGGGAGTAGTCTTTTTTCTATGTTCTGACATTGGTCCGACTTTTCCTACGCAATGTCTACTTGTTATACAAGCCATGACAGTCTCCGAGCTCTCTTCGACAACACACTAATTCAACCCTTTCCGCGCTATTCCGTCCCAGAACGGCTAATCTTTTTCCGGGGTTCATGACGACCCACATTGTGCGAGTGGGCATCTGTCAAGACTGAAAGCTCAGGTATAAGAATCCTGGTATCTCTCCTGAACTTCAAAACTATGCATTCAGAAAGAACATGTCATGTTCTTTGAAGTGCCCATAGAAACATGCGCAAAAAGTGAAAAATCACATGTACGTTGAAAGCAATCCTGGAGCCGCTTTGAAGGCAACTTTGAAAGCGGATTATAGCATTTTGTTTCCAGGCAAGTTTGAAACAAGTGGTAGGTGTGCCATCTGCGAACGGTACGTGAAGCTAGCCTGGCGCAAAAATTCAAATTCGTCGCGCCTCACCGGCTGCACCATGGATATCTGGTCATGTGGGTCACTTTTTACGTGCATGACATGCAACTGCATTTCCTGTGTGAATGCATACTCGTTGCAAGTGGCGTGTACGAGGATTTCCACGGGAGTTTTTTTTTTGTACTGTGCGTCTTAGGGCATGTTCGATTGTACGAATCCATCAGCCCCAGACCCGGATTCGCCAAATTCGTACATGTTCGATTGTACGAATCCGGATCCCGAGAGCACGGATTCGGATCCAGTCAACCCACCTCCCAGAGACGGATTCGACGGATTCATTTCCATGGTACGACTCGTATCTACTCAAAATAGCACATTAGAGCTTGCGGTAATGTAGGTTAACACATTGCACAAGCCACCACTTCACACGCGCTCCAGCGGCTTCCAAAGAGCCCGCAGATCCCACGCTATTCATTGATGCATGTCAAGTAACACGTACATGCATGCTGTGGTGGCATGTAACATGCGTACGCCGGAACTCACCTGAACTCGCCAGCCAACCAGCCATATGCGGCTGCAGCACACATCGGAGCTTGAACCCGTAACGCATACACCATACTTCGCGCTGGCCACATTGCTACTTCATATTTGCTTTGCTTGGGTAGTGAGAAGAACACCGGTTTGTTCCTTTCTCTCTCTTTCACCATGCCACGAGGCTCTGTACGAGGAAGCAGACGTGGACGCGGACGCGGGTATGCCGTCGAGGTTCCCCGTCGCCGCTCGGGTAGGGCTTCGACCTCGCCATACGCGCGGACTGACGGCATGCGCGCCTTCGCGCCTGATGCCTCCGACACACCGTCAGCAGCTAGTTCAGACTTCTGACCCCGCTCCAGGCACCGAAGCTTCTATGCAGGACGACAGGACGAGCCCTCATTGCTCTCCCCGGACATCATTTCCTCAGCCGTGATGAAGATGAACGCCCTCCACCCTCTCCTCGAGCGCGTGGAACGCCTGGAGAACAGTGCTGAGTCTGGAAGCCGATCTCTCCCACGCGCGCGCTCCGCACCTGAAAGATCGCTCCCACGCTCGGAGCGTCAAGCTCCGGACCTATCCTGCCCGGAACTTCCAGTTCTATCGGAACCTCCGACTTTGCCAGGACCTCCAGTTCTCTCCGAGCCCTAGGTTCTACCCACACCGCCACGTCGTGCGATTGAAAAAATCCAGCGCGGAGAGTTTGTGGAACTTGAGGAACTCTTGCCGGAAAACTTCAGCTCTCAGGGACAGGAGCCAATACAACTGGTTACATCTGGCGGCGACATGGCTCAGCTCTCGCTCAACCTCAGCGCAAAGCACACGCGCGCGATCAACGACTTCTCGGCTTGGCTGGAGGCCTGGACGATCTACATGGGCATCGTCGTTCGTGCTCGTCCTGACCGAGCTCATGAGCTCGTCTGCTACCAGCACATACTTTGTACTGCGAACCAACAGTTCACGACGTCTGCTGTGCTGAACGATGATCGAGCATTTCGCCAACACACCGCCAGCATGGCACTGCGCTGGGACGTGATCAATCAGACGCTGTGGAGTATTCACCTGCTCCGCTCTCCCCGTCCGTCATGCACCAAATGCACGCTCCAACACAGCCGCGACCGCTGTCCACATGCCGCAGCTCAACACGCGCAGCCCTTTCCATCAGTGGCGGGCAGCACACACCAAGTCTGTTTTAACTTCAACCGCGGCAGGCCCTGCTCCCGCACACCCTGCGACCGTCTCTACGCCTGCAGCTCCTGGGAAGACAAAGGACATGCCGCCACATCCTGCACCAGCACCACCCGCTTCAGGTGGCAGCACCCTGCAGATAGCCACGAGAAGACTTCGAAGCCCACTGAGAAAAAGTAAGCCGACTTCCACTCCCCTGAACACTGTTCGCTTTCACACATTACTGCCTTCCTCGGAATTGTGCTGGACACGGTGCGCACGGAAGCCCGTCTCCCAGACGACAAACTGGCAGACCTCCGCGACCTCCTCAGCGAGCTGTCACGCTGCACCCAGACCACGCAATGCAAACTCGATCACTTCCTGGGGAAACTCTCCTTTGCGCCGAGCGTCGTCGTACCAGGCAGAACATTTACGCGGCGCTTATGGGATATCAACAAGAGGTTTAGCCGCGCCAAGCCCTATTTCCGTATCACTCTGACAGGCGAGGCCAGGAAAGACATCCGCTGGTGGCAGCTTCTGATCCAGCACTGGAACGGGAAGGCATTCCTCCTCTATAACAGCAGTACATCGTCGGCCGACCTTGGACTGTACACAGACGCTAGCGGCACTCTCGGCTGGGGCGCATTCTACGGCAAGGAGCAGCACTGGATCCAGGGCAGTTGGACAAAGGAGCAAGAAGAAGAGAGTATCGGATACAAAGAGCTCTATGCCGTGGCAATGGCTTGCAGTACTTGGGGCCATCTGTGGTCCCAGCAACGTATTGTAATGCATTGCGACAATCAGTCCGTTGTCGAATGCCTGCAGTCAAGCTCCAGCAAGTCACCAGGCATGATGTCACTGCTGCGTGCATTGTTCTTCGTTTGTGCAACTCACAGCTTCACCATTACTTCCAAATATGTACCTGGGCATCTGAATTCGATCGCCGATGCTCTGTCTCGTTTCAACCTGCAGGCATTCCAGCAGCTGGCACCATCGGCACAGCAAGCCCCGGACACTGCAATCCGCCTCCCTCTCCTGGACTGATGCGGGAGGTCGCCGACCTGGCAGCCATGGCAATCGCCCCGACAACACGGCGCACGTACCCCACTGGCGAAAGGAAATTTACGCAATTCTGTGCGTTGCAGAGATGGACGCCCATGCCGGCTACAGACACGATGCTCAGCTGCTTCGCAGCACACCTCACACAATCGGTTCAACCACAGACAATTCATGTCTACATGGCCGCAGTACGCAACATGCATCTCGAAGCCGGATTCCGAGATCCAACGATCAACACATTGCTGCTGCCACGGGTTATGCGAGGCATCAAGAGGACGGCGCCTGACCCGGCAATCCAGTGCACTCGCCTCCCAATCACCATTGATTTGCTGCGGAAGCTCCTCAACCAACTCAGCCTGGACCAACGGCGTCACCAGCAGGACAAGTGCATACTCAAGGCGGCAATGGTGCTCGCCTTCTTCGGATTTCTCCGATGCGCTGAATTCACTGCGCCTCCAGCCGGGTTTGACCCTGCCACTCATGCCACGCGCCAGGATGTGACTCTGGATGTCACTCAATGACGCACATATATCCGCTTCCACATCAAGCAATCGAAGACGGACCAATTTCGTCAGGGCCATGCAGTGATAATCGGTAGTGCCACTTCACAACCTTGCCCGGTTGCCGCCCTCCTGGCATATTTTACAGTCTGTCCGTCTGACGCCGCTGACGCACTCTTCCGCTACCGCTCTGGGAGACTGCTGACCAGGCAGGCACTGACAGAAGAGCTCCGACAGCTTCTCCCACTCACGGGAACACCCAATTCACGCGATTACGCTGGTCATTCGTTCCGCATCGGTGCCGCCACAACTGCAGCCATGGCGGGTACCCCTGACTGGCTAATCAGGGCAATGGGCCGATGGAGAAGCGACAGTGTCTTGCGCTACATCAGGACAACCGACACAGACATGGCGCAGCTGACCCAAAAGCTGTCAGAGGTACAAGCGCATCACAGAACGCATGGAGGTATGTAAGAACCCGCCACGCGGGCACGCAACTCGCACCCATGCACGTACCCACACGGCTGACCATTTGGAACAGCACAGCAACTTGCTCTGCTTGGATTGTGCTGACAAACTGCGCTGATAGCAACAACAGTGTCATTCATGTGCATAGTAATGTGTCACAACTTAGCATGGAGGCTGGGCAACCATGGGCCAGCTATCTCCTCTCATCTGGCAATTATCACGGCCTTCGGCCATCACACTCATACTCCCACACTCCTGCCTCCTAACGGGCATTGCACTTTGTGCGTGGGCCGTCCACACTCCGTCCATTTCATGGGCGCCCATCTCATGGGCTGCACTTTGTGCGTGGACATACATACACACTATCATACAGGCCGTCCACACTCCGCCCAGTTCATGGGTGCCCATTTCATGGGCTGCACCTCGTGCGTGGACTATCCTACATGATTATCACATGCCAGATTCGGTTGCCCAGCACTCCATGAATCCTCCATAATTATGATGTGTGCTCTCCACTGGTCTGCAATAGCGAGTGCATGCGTGTTAATAGCACATTAGAGCTTGCGGTAATGTAGGTTAACACATTGCACAAGCCACCACTTCACACGCGCTCCAGCGGCTTCCAAAGAGCCCGCAGATCCCACGCTATTCATTGATGCATGTCAAGTAACACGTACATGCATGCTGTGGTGGCATGTAACATGCGTACGCCGGAACTCACCTGAACTCGCCAGCCAACCAGCCATATGCAGCTGCAGCACACATCGGAGCTTGAACCCGTAACGCATACACCATACTTCGCGCTGGCCACATTGCTACTTCATATTTGCTTTGCTTGGGTAGTGAGAAGAACACCGGTTTGTTCCTTTCTCATGGTACGACTCGTATCTACTCAAAACTCCCATTATGCGTACACTAGGTCAAGAGTTTACCACAACGCGTACAGATACTACGGGATGAGCTGTAGCAACGCGGTTGCTAAGGCCTTGAAACGGATTATCGGTTGTGCACATTCGATTGTATCCGTCCGATCGAAGCGATCTGGTCTGATCTGGTCGGCGGGGATCGGGATCCAGTTTCTACACTTTTTTCTTCTTTTTTTTTACGTCACAATGTAATTAATTACAAAGCACGAAGTGTAAAAACAGCACCTCTACACTCACCTTTGATGTTTACTTTCAAACGCTCACTTTTTCACCCACAGCAAGTCACGAGACACTATCAACACCCTGACATAGATACTGTAAGTCGACAAATATTCGGCGCATATTTATTTTCGGCTACTTTCGGCCTGGTTATGTTTGGCCGAAAATTTGTTGCGGCCGAAATTTTGTTTTGCAACGTTCAGTGTAGTGTGACAGTGTATGCAGGCGGCAGAAGTACAGGCCGAAGATTTGATGCGGCCGAAATGGGTTTTAGCCCTGGGAGGCCGAAAATGTGTAGACTTACAGTAATATACCATAATAAGTCACCAACTTACTAGACTCGACTGAAACGTTTCGTGTTGCTGCTTCAGCAGTGCCTCTTGATCCTCCGGTACTTGCAGGACTACTACCGCTAAGAACTAATGGAGCGTGTGTAGAGGTAATGTTCATCTTTCCTGCTGCTCCTGCTGTTGGTGCGGCTGTAGTGCTGCCGGAATGGCGCGAAGGCATGCTTGTTGCCCCTGCTGTTGCTCCTGCTGCTGTTGTTGTTGTTGTTGCTGTTGTTTGGTTGTGTACAAAAGGAACTGCAACGGGTGGATTGGCTGGTACATCTAGAAAGCACATGCACAAACAAGTACAATCAGTACACACAGCTGCCGCTCACAAGCTCCATGTACAGAATAACCTGTCAATGCATTATCATTCCTGGGCGCATGACCTTTGATAAGGGCATCATCTCTACACACAAACCAACTTTCATAGCGTATGTGGGGGTGCAAGTGTACAAAACGGCTGCATTCTCAGTGTGAACTGTGGGGTGGGGGGGGGGGGGGGGGCGAGGCGAACCCGACTTCACCCCAGGCTTCATGAGCCCTCTGTCAAGCTGTGTTCACAACTGCCGCGTGTACGCGTGAAACCACGCATTTGTGCTTATTTTTGCTGCCTTTTGGGGCGTCATGTATGGAAACGCGCTGAAATGGAAATTCCTACATGTATTTTTCAGCGCGTGTCAGGCACGTACTGGCGTACATGCAAGTCACTTTGACAGATGGGGTCAAAAAAATCAGTACTCAACGTCGCACGCCCTACAGTCCATTCATAAAAAGTTGGGTCCTGGCTCTGGCGAGCTCCCGTATTTGGCGATTTTTCGTGATTTCATCGTACACAGTGCAGTGCTGCGAACTTTGAAATTTGAAAAAGGGTCCAAAAAGGGTGCCTGAACTGGGGTTCGAACCGCAGAATGCACTGTTGCAGGCGGGGTCAAACGGCCTGGATTTTGATGGTTTTTCCCAATTCAGTGCTTTTGGGGCAAAACCTGGCCGAAATCCTATTCTTGCTATGGCTTGCTTTTTGGACAAAAAAACTTCAGAAACATAATTGGAAGAGGATTCCATATGGGATTGCAGAAAAAAATTCTAAAAAAACTCAACGTTTGACCCATTTATGGCCAAAAGCTAGAAGTTCATTTTTTTCTGAATGGACTGTAAATACGACTCGAATTGCTGTTTTTTGTGAAAACGTGAGCGGGCGTTTGGCCACGCATGAACCGCAAGCATACTGCGTCCACACGCCAGTTGTGAACACAGCTTAAGTTACTATCGGCTGCATTTTCGTTGAGTTGCCTGGAAAAAACAAACACAAAAATTGACAAATGAGAGGGGAATGGACTCGGATGGAGAGCCGAGGATAAATTTACAGAAAAGAAAGGACCAAGGGACTACAAGTTACGCTGCACAACATGTAATATCCACAACACCACCAGTTACTTTACAATCAGCTCATGCGATAACATTGCACGACACTGACCAACGGCACTTACATTGAGTTTTTAGCACTTTAATCATTTCTCACCTATGTTGAAGTGTTGTCCTTTTTCTCTCTTTTTTACAAACTCTATAATATCGAAAAGAAAAAGGACCAAGGAACTACAAGTTACGCTATAATGTCCACTAACACCACCAGTTACTAAACAATCTGCTCATGCGATAACATTGCTGATTGTTTAGTAACTGGTGGTGTTTGCGGATATTATAGCGTAACTTGTAGTTCCTTGGTCCTTTTTCTTTTCTATAAATGTATCCTTGGCTCTCCATCCGAGTCCATTCTATAATATCGTTATGTGTTTTTCCAAATTTCCAACATTCCCTGTACTATCCTGAAGAGAAGGGAAAGAAAACGTTTGATAGGTGAAAGGAAGTGTCTACTTGATTGTGTGAATTTGCGTCTTTGCATGCAAAGGTATAGATTGCGAAAATACAGTAGAGCATTGACTATCCACACATTCGGTTATCCGAAATGGATGGGACCCCTAAAAAGAAAAAAAGATGCAGGACTCAAGGCATGAGTCAGGGAGTCGTGAAATAGGGTATTTTGACGACTCCCTGACTCTCGGTCACCAGTGCAGTTGTCTAGTTGTCTACACAGTACAGTAGTGTGTAGATCTACCAGTTGTACATGTTGTACAATCATGTGCACTGCTAACATGCCTGCCGTCAATGCATGCTAGAACTATACAGTTGAAGTTAATTATCTTGTACGCATTTTTCGATGATGAAGCCATTAAGCCTGGTTCACATTCGACGGGGCACGACGGGAAGGCTGGGGTGAGCTGTAAGAATCTGGTACGATTCGTACGACACAACATGAAGTAGCTGTTGCAATGGTCAACGTTGAGCGCCGCGAGTCATTAGGCACGGCCGGAGACGGGTTGATTCTGATGTGCGCTCCTACGTGATTTTTATACCATTTGTTCACTGATTGTGTCTTTGGGGAAAAAGAACTGATCCTCTCAATACGTAAGGGGCCGTCCGCAAATATCGAACTTTTTTCACCAAACGAATTATTTTAGTTTAGACCCAACCCCTCCCTCCCTCCCCCTCAGAACGTAAAAATTGTTGACATATACAACAAAACCCGCAAGTGTGTAACTGCTCCTATGGCTATGTACATGTATCAATGTTTTCTGAAACGAAATTGGTCAACCCCCTCCCACCCCATAACGAAATCATTTCGTTTCGTGAAAAAAGTTCGATAATTGTGGACGACCCCTAATCTCTTGTTTTTAGGGACTTCTTTTTAATTATTTCTCCTCAAAGAAAGCGGAGTCACGCTCCCAATACCAGCCTGTCATGAAGACCAAAAAAAGTAGCCACAGACGTTGTGCCATTCTAAAAAATAGCCACAGCAAAAGATGAAAGAGTTCATCTATCACATTCCAGGATTATCCCTAAATACAGCAATTGACATGAAATATTAGCTTTCTAAATTCAACTCAGTCGTGTGAGCCATTGGGTGAGTTATCATGAGAAGCACAGTGTTTGAAATGCTAAAATTTGCCCAGTTGCAGTTGCGCGCGTCGGGAGTAGTCAGTGCACGATGCCGTCACCTGTTCACATTCAAAATGCAGCCGTTGTGTATGCTTGCAGCCCCGCATACGGTATGAAAGTTGAACAGATTCAACTTTTCCATCGCTCCCCGGCCTGTACGGTAGTAGGGTTGCGTTCCAATCCCTGGTGTTGACATAGGACACCGTCAATCGGCGTCAGGAGCGTCCTGTCGGCTCCTGTCGCTCCTTACATCGCGCCCCGTCAAACGTGAACTAGGCTTTACCCATGACCTTCATTGCACAGTCATGTACTTCAGTGCACATGTACTCTCTCATGATCCGAATTTTTTAAATTATCATTATCCGAACATTTCCCTTATTCAAACCCCTTCGGAACGGCGTCTGCCCAGAAGGGTTCGGATAATCGATGCTCTACTGCAAACAGCTGAGAGCAAAAGCACTAGGTATCACCAGTCAGTCACACTCGCTATTCTCGCATCACACATTTGCTACATAGACATAACTTGCTACTTGTTAATACTGGCAATATTATTCCAATATGAATCAAAATTTCCCTACCATTTCCAACGAGACCTCGAAGTAGTCGGTTAAATGAAAAGGAAGTACTGGGCTCTTCTGATTGAGGACTTAGAGCTCCAAAGGAAGTGAGAAAATCATTCTGACTGTCGTCGGCTTCAGCCATTTCCTTCGCTGCTCGTCAGTCAGGTGCTCACATTGTGCTGCAAATCTCAGCTCGCAACGAAGACTATTGCCAAAAGTGAATCATAAACTGAGACAGGTTGTCCTTCACTTCAAAATCCTTTCACTGCCGACCTACACCAACTAGTAGTCGTACCTGGTTCTCTTTCTACAAGAATACAGGCATTTTGATCTTCGATTTTGATTTTTCAAGTAAGTTTGTGATAAACAGGTAAAAAGCTACAAAAAAGTACAAGTAAAAGAACTGAGCTAGCTGATGTCATGATAAAAAAACGTAAAATGTTTGCTGATAATTATCATGATGTCATGATGCGTTCTTCTTTTTTTTTAACGTAAAGATAGCTATCGCAGTATCCATGGTATCGGCCGGGATATCGATGGTACCGGCCGGCAAGAGTTTTTTTTATGTCATGATTGATGAGTACCATCAAGAGTAGATAAACAAGAGTGTGCAACTCGCGGATTGGTTGGCCCACGGCGGAATTTTTTGTTGACGTAATCTTTTCGACGACGCACGCGCTGCGAGCCTTTTGGAGAGGTTTCCCTCGTGCACTTGGCCGGGCTTTACACTACAAGGTCTGTGCCCAGCACGTGCTCTCACACTGCTCTGCGGCAAAGTCCGCGTTTCTCTGAAAAAAGGTGACGTCAACAAAAAATTCCGCCGTGGGCGGGAGTATCTGCAGATTGTGCAGGA
Source organism: Sycon ciliatum (assembly GCF_964019385.1). NCBI lineage: Eukaryota > Metazoa > Porifera > Calcarea > Leucosolenida > Sycettidae > Sycon > Sycon ciliatum. Next base: position 11,828,618 of record NC_088648.1, on the reverse strand, counting down.
GAGATCCGGAGTTGCACACTCTTGTTTATCTACTCTTGGTACCATCAAGAGTACATAACTACTGTGTAGTTATGTACTCTTGGTACCATGTGTATATACCATGTACCAGGGAGTCGTCAAATACCGGTATTTGACGACTCCCTGATGAGTACCATGACAGTTTAATCGCAAGTCTACCCCCATGGGCCCCAAGGCCCGGGTCGCGGGCCGGGCCAAGGGCCAGTTTTATTTGCAACCGCGGGAAACAAAGCCCCCATGACGCCGTCTTTTCAGGCCTTCAGGAATGGCCGAACTTCCGAAATTTGTGGAGGACTCTACCTGGCTCTCGTCGTCTCAGAGGCTGGTCAAGGGCAATCAAAGGGTGTTTTCGGCTCCGTAAGGATACCTTCTACCCCAATATTATTAGTTTGAGGATGAGCTGCGTGAAGCGGAGTTACAGGGCTGATGTTTGTTGGACGTCGTCATTTCCATTTGCATTCACCAATCATTGGGCTCGAAAGAACTGGCTGGTAAGTGAAAACTGTAGAACTGGCACTAAAGCCACTTGGTGGGTAGGTTGCCGCAACACTCTAGTTTGTCAAACAACAAAAGAAAGCAGTGTGGGTGCGTGTCGCACAACGCGGCACGAAATTCCCAGAGGTGTGTTGCCATTACGTGAGAATCACGACGTAATATTTTCGCATAAATCAGGGGCAATATGTCTGTTTAGCATAGCAATCATAGGCAATGCATGTGTGACGCATCTATTGACAAAGAGCAGAGGGTGTAAAGTAATGTCGTGCATTCCATAATGCTTGGACTTGAAAAAAGTAGCATTTAGCCAGTGAGTACTGTGGTTCTCTAAAGATTTCCTTGAGTTGTATATTTGTATTGCTCAAAATAATGGAGGTGAATACACTAGGAAATCTTTAGATTTTTCATACAGCAGTAGTGGATAGTCCGAACAGATTCTTGGTACACTGCAGTATACATATAATATAGTACCATGCACATAAGCCGCGTCATGTTCCTGCTGTTGCAGCTGTTTGTGCTGGTACCGCTGTGGTTGCCATAGCTGAACATGATGCTGCTGCTGCTGCTGCTGCTACATGTACTGCTGTTGCTAATGGGGAGATTTGGGTTGATTATGTGACGATAGGTGCTGCAAATGGTTGTTGTCAGGGGTTGGTGCTTATAAATACATTATGCTGTTGACGGCTTTCTGGCTTCGTAGTCTTGTACAGTGTGTGGATGCGTAAACTGGTATGGCTCTTCACATATTGCGCGTTCCGGGCCACATTGCTGACATCGCCGCATGTGTTCATCCCATTTCTATTATCCAAATAAGTGTTTATTTTCATTCCTTTTTATTGTGGTATCATGGTGCTATAGTTTCCAGCCTCCACCCACTGTTTCTGATTTTCGGCTGTGTTGCAGTAGCTCGACAGTATGATAATAATTTATGACTGTATGACGCGAATTTCTAATAAAAGTATGACTGCTGAAACCTGGCGAGAACAGACTAACTCCATAACTGGCACTAAAAAGAATCCTCTCACCGATACATCTAAGCAATATCTGTGCACACATGCAAAAAGAATTGCAATCGGTTAGTGCCAAACAATGCGGCACGAAATCTTCGGAGGGACGTTTTGAATCCAAGAATATATTTACCATCCAGAAAGCCGACGAAGACGACACTGTTTCTCATCTGTGGCCGTCGCGAAAAGATCTCAGGGGAGTGTGTATGCGTAGGATTGTGTAGAGCGCAAGGAATTGAAGCGAAGTGGAGTATTCTCGGTGTGGTGGCTGTCTTTGTTTTCGTCGGCATTCTGTTGCCTTGAGAATTTTCCTCCACGAAGGGCTTCAAATTTCCCGCGACTGCAAATAAAAGTGCAACTTTTAGACGGCTTTTTTTAATCTGGCGATCCTACTGAACACGGTGTCCTCGATCCAGGCTAGCTGAGCTCAGATCATGACGTCGATATTTTTTGAAAACCATGTACGTAGATCTACCATGTGGAAGGACAGCTAGCGCTAGCTAGCTCATGACATGAGCTTTTCTGAATATAAAATACCGTACGCACGATGCTGAGATCAATTTGTGCGATATCAAATTGTTTGTGATCTACGACATAGAGCAGAACGGGATCCAAACACAAGCTTACCGACGGTTAGGCTGCCGACCTGACTGGACAAATGATCCCTGGCTTCACCAGACGCCAGAAGTCGGACACCATGTCCTTTGCCGCGACGTCCATCTCCAAAAAGAACTCCATCTTCGTCGAGAAAAGGCTTGAAATACTCAATATTCAACCGAGATTCGCGGTCTCACCCTTTCTCAGATCGAATCATTTTTTGTTGTAGCAGTTGCAGGGCAGAACCCCGCCACTATTTGAACAGGGGATGGCTCAAAGCATGCCTGGAACAAGCCATATCGAGGTTGCAAGCCACCCCTCTCAGCAAGAAGTTCGAAATTTCAATGGTGGAAGATATACTATGAAGAGAATTTCAAAAAAGTATTTTTCGCGGAGCGATCGCTCAACCTACGTCATTCAAACTTTGCAGGATGGTTCAGACGTACATGCTAGGCATGAAACCACAGGGGATGATATTATAGCTGACACACAGAGTCACACACACAGCGGATTCGTGTGCACAGATATACTAAATTAGTGGACGTCGTCATCTTCTTTCCGCTGATCTCAAATGTACTATGACGTGCTATTCCGCCTGACGATGTCCCTGCTGTATTTGTCTTGAGCTCCAGGTCCGGAATTACGGGCAACAAGCCCCAAACTTGGAATTGCCCATTTTCAGCTTTCGCAGCCCTGTGCAGGTCGTTTATGGCAATGTGTCTCATTACTGTTGTGCATTACCCCTCGTCTGCCTATTCCAGGAGTTCACATTGGTCACGGTCCATCTTACAGCTGTGGATAGTCAGAAAGGTGAGAAATGGTGAATTTGTGACTCTTTGCGACCAGCTCTTATTCTCAATGTACCTAAGAGTAGCTGGGCCCAGCTGCAACGTGAGTGCTGGAAGTGATTGGATTTTTGGTTTGCTGCTAGGCCGCTGGCACTCGCAGGTAGTGCCCAAAGAAAAATGTCCCTGCTGTAATTGTCTCGAGCTCCAGGTCCGGAATAACGGGCAATAAGCCCCAAACTTGGAGTTGCTCATTTTCAGGTTTCGCAGCCCTGTGCAGGTCGTTTATGGCAATGTGTCTCATTTCTGTTGTGCACTACCCCTTGTCTGCCTATTGCAGGAATTCATATTGGTCACTGTCCATCTTGCAGCTGTGAATAGTCGGAAAGGTGAGAAATGGTGAATTTTTGACCATTTGCGCCCAGCTCTTATTCTCAATGTACCTATGTATGACTGGGCCCAGCTGCAACGTGAGTGCTGGAAGTGATTGGATTTTTGGTTTGCTTTTTGGCCGCTGGCACTCGCAGGTAGTGCCCAAAGAAATATGTCCCTGCTGTAATTGTCTTGAGCTCCATGTCCGGAATTTCAGGCAACAATCCCCAAACTTGGAGTTGCTTATTTTCAGCTTTCGCAGCCCTGTGCAGGTCGTTTATGGCAATGTGTCTCATTTCTGTTGTGCACTACTCTTTGTCTGCCTATTGCAGGAATTCACATTAATCACTGTCCATCTGGCAGCTGTGAATAGTCGGAAAGGTGAGAAATGGTGAATTTTTTTTGACCATTTGCGCCCAGCTCCTATTCTCAATGTACCTATGTGTAACTGGGCCCAGCTGCAACGTGAGTGCTGGAAGTGATTGGATTTTTGGTTTGCTGTTAGGCCGCTGGCACTCGCAGGTAGTGCCCAAAGAAAAATGTCCCTGCTGTAACTATCTTGAGCTCCAGGTCCGGAATTACGGGCAACAAGCCCCAAACTTGGAGTTGCCCATTTTCAGCTTTCGCACCCCTGTGCAGGTCGATTATGGCAATGTTTCTCGTTTTTATTGTGCACTACCCTTTGTCTGCCTATTGCAGGAATTCCCATTAATCACTGTCCATCTTGCAGCTGTCTCTATGTCCTCTGCCTTCATGATTGAATGTCCACTTCGTTTGAACAACGAACACAACAATCGAGGACGGCTTTGCAATGAAAAATACAGCTATACTGGAGCTGAAAAAAAGAAGAAAAAAACGTGCTCAGGATGAGACTCGAGTACACGCATACTCTCCCAGCACGTGAAACGCAAATTTTTGTGAAAAAAATACGTGTCTCCGACTGACCAGTAATTTCGCCTGACGATTTCTTTGGGCACTACCTGCGAGTGCCAGCGGCCTAACAGCAAACCAAAAATCCAATCACTTCCAGCACTCACGTTGCAGCTGGGCCCAGTTACACATAGGTACATTGAGAATAGGAGCTGGGCGCAAATGGTCAAAAATTCACCATTTCTCACCTTTCCGACTATTCACAGCTGCAAGATGGACAGTGACCAATATGCATTCCTGCAATAGGCAGACAAGGGGTAGCGCACAACAGAAATGAGAAACATTGCCATAAACGACCTGCACAGGGCTGCGAAAGCTGAAAATGGGCAACTCCAAGTTTGGGGCTTGTTGCCCGTAATTCTAGACTTGGAGCAAAGGGAAAATTACAGCAGGGACGTATTTCTTTGGGCACCACCTGCGAGTGCCAGCGGCCTAACAGGAAACCAAAAATCCAATCACTTCCAGCACTCACGTTGCAGCGGGGCCCAGTTACACATAGGTACATTGAGAATAGGAGCTGGGCACAAATGGTCAAAAATTAACCATTTCTCACCTTTCCGACTATTCACAGCTGCAAGATGGACAGTGACCAATATGAATTCCTGCAATAGGCAGACAAGGGGTAGCGCACAACAGAAATGAGACACATTGCCATAAACGACCTGCACAGGGCTGCGAAACCTGAAAATGAGCAACTCCAAGTTTGGGGCTTGTTGCCCGTAATTAGATCAAGACAATTACAGCAGGGACGTATTTCTTTGGGCACTACCTGCGAGTGCCAACGGCCTAACAGCGAACCAAAAATCCAATCACTTCCAGCACTAACGTTGCAGCTGGGCCCAGTCACACATAGATAAATTGAGAATAGGAGCTGGGCGCAAATGGTCAAAAAATTCACCATTTCTCACCTTTCCGACTATTCACAGCTGCAAGATGGACAGTGATTAATGTGAATTCCTGCAATAGGCAGACAAAGGGTAGTGCACAACAAAAATGAGACACATTGCCATATTCGACCTGCACAGGGCTGCGAAAGCTGAAAATGGGCAACTCCAAGTTGGGGCTTGTTGCCCGTAATTCCGGACCTGGAGCTCAAGACAATTACAGCAGGGACATTCTTTGGGCGCTACCTGCGAGTGCCAGCGGCCTAACAGCAAACCAAAAATCCAATCACTTCCAGCACTCACGTTGCAGCTGGGCCCAGTTACACATAGGTACATTGAGAATAGGAGCTGGGCGCAAATGGTCAAAAAATTCACCATTTCTCACCCTTCCGACTATTCACAGCTGAAAGATTGGCAGTGACCAATGTCAATTCCTGCAATAGGCAGACAAAGGGTAGTGCACAACAGAAATGAGACACATTGCCAGAAACGACCTGCACAGGGCTGCGAAAGCTAAAAATAAGCAACTCCAAGTTTGGGGCTTGTTGCCCGTAATTCCGGACCTGGAGCTCGAGACAATTACAGCAGGGACATATTTCTTTGGGCACTACCTGCGAGTGCCAGCGGCCTAAGAGCAAACCAAAAAATCCAATCACTTCCAGCACTCACGTTGCAGCTGGGCCCAGCTACTCTTAGGTACATTGAGAATAAGAGCTGGTCGCAAAGAGTCACAAATTCACCATTTCTCACCTTTCTGACTATTCACAGCTGCAAGATAACCAGTGACCGATATGAATTCCTGCAATAGGCAGACAAGGGGTAGTGCACAACAGAAATGAGACACATTGCCATAAACGACCTGCACAGGGCTGCGAAAGCTGAAAATGGGCAACTCCAAGTTTGGGGCTTGTTGCCCATAATTCCGGACCTGGAGCTCAAGACAATTACAGCAGGGACGTATTTCTCTCGACACTACCTGCGAGTGCCAGCGGCGTACCAGAAAACCAAAAATCCAATCATTTCCAGCACTCACGATGGAGGTGGGCCCAGTTACACATAGGTACATTGAGAATAAGAGCTGGGCGCGAATGCGCAAACAATTCATCATTTCTCACCTTTCCGACTATTCACAGCTGCAAGATGGACAGTGATTAATGTGAATTCCTGCAATAGGCAGACAAAGGGTAGTGCACAATATAAATGAGACACATTGCCATAATCGACCTGCACAGGGCTGCGAAAGCTGAAAATGGGCAACTCCAAGTTTGGGGCGTGTTGCCCGTAATTCCGGACCTGGAGCTCAAGACAATTACAGCAGGGACATATTTCTTTGGGCACTACCTGCGAGTGCCAGCGGCCTAAAAGCAAACCAAAAATCCAATCACTTCCAGCACTCACGTTGCAGCTTGGCCCAGTTACACAGGTACATTAAGAATAGGAGCTGGGCGCAATGGTCCAAAAAATTCACCATTTCTCACCTTTCCGACTATTCACAGCTGCAAGATGGACAGTGCCCAATATGAATTCCTGCAATAGGCAAACAAGGGGTAGTGCACAACAGAAATGAGACACATTGCCATAAACGACCTGCACAGGGCTGCGAAAGCTGAAAATAAGCAACTCCAAGTTTGGGGCTTGTTGCCCGTAATTCCGGACATGGAGCTCAAGACAATTACAGAAGGGACGTATTTCTTTGGGCACTACCTGCGAATGCCGGGGGCCTATTATAAACAGGAAACAAAAAATCCAATCACTTCCAGCACTCGCGTTGCAGCTGGGCCCAGCTACTCTTAGGTACATTGAGAATAAGAGCTGGGCGCAAAGAGTCACAAATTCACCATTTCTCACCTTTCCGACTATTCACAGCTGCAAGATGGACAGTGAACAATGTGAATTCCTGCAATAGGCAGACAAAGGGTAGTGCACAAAAGAAAAGAGACACATTGCCATAAACGACCTGCACAGGGCTGCGAAAGCTGAAAATGGGCAACTCCAAGTTTGGGGCTTTTTGCCTGTAATTCCGGACCTGGAGCTCAAGACAATTACAGGAGGAACGTATTTCTTTGGGCACTACCTGCGAGTGCCAGCGGCCTAACAGCAAACCAAAAATCCAATCACTTCCAGCACTCACGTTGCAGGTGGGCCAAGTTACACATAGGTACATTAAGAATAGCAGCTGGGCGCAAATGGTCCAAAAAATTCACCATTTCTCACCTTTCCGACTATTCACAGCTGCAAGATGGACAGTGACCAATGTCAATTCCTGCAATAGGCAGACAAAGGGTAGTGCACAATAGAAATGAGACACATTGCCATAAACGACCTGCACAGGGCTGCGAAAGCTGAAAATGGGCAACTCCAAGTTTGGGGCTTGTTGCCCGTAATTCCGGACCTGGAGCTCAAGACAATTGCAGCAGGGACGTATTTCTTTGGGCACTACCTGCGAGTGCCAGCGGCCTTACAGCAAACCAAAAATCCAATCACTTCCAGCACTCACGTTGCAGCTGGGCCCAGTTACACATAGGTGCATTGAGAATAGGAGCTGGGCACAAATGGTCCAAAAAATTCACCATTTCTCACCTTTCCGACTATTCACAGCTGCAAGATGGACAGTGACCAATGTCAATTCCTGCAATAGGCAGACAAAGGGTAGTGCACAACAGAAATGAGACACATTGCCATAAACGACCTGCACAGGGCTGCGAAAGCTGAAAATAAGCAACTCCAAGTTTGGGGCTTGTTGCCCGTAGTTCCGGACATGGAGCTCGAGACAATTACAGCAGGGACATATTTCTTTGGGCACTACCTGCGAGTGCCAGCGGCCTAACCGCAAACCAAAAATTCAATCACTTCCAGCACTCACTTTGCAGCTGGGCCCAGTTACACATAGGTACATTGAGAATAAGAGCTGGGCGCAAATGCGCAAGTGCGCAGCGTGCGCACCCCCACCCACCCCCCGCGAACAACATGCACACAAGAATAACTACTGTAAGTCGTCAAATTTTCGGCCCATTTAAATTTCGGCCTCCCAGTGCTAAAACACATTTCGGCCTCCCAGTGCTTAAACACATTTCGGCCTCCCAGTGCTAAAACGCATTTCGGCCTCCCAGTGCTAAAACACATTTCGGCCTCCCAGTGCTAAAACACATTTCGGCCTCCCAGTGCTAAAACACATTTCGGCCTCCCAGTGCTAAAACACATTTCGGCCTCCCAGTGCTAAAACACATTTCGGCCTTCCAGTGCTAAAACACATTTCGGCCTTCCAGTGCTAAAACACATTTCGGCTTTAACAAATGTTCGGCCTGTACTGGTGCTGCCCGTATACACTGTCACAATGAACCTTGCAAAACGAAATTTCGGCTGGAACAAATGTTCGACCATAATTATGATCAGGCCGGAAATAGCCGAAGTAAATATGCACCGAAAATCTGTTGACTTACAGATTATCGATAGGATCTAGGCATTCAAGCTTGCACTTCATAGCTCGTCCAGGCAGTGAACGTTACTTAAGGCTGTCTACAGCAAACCAAACACAATCATACGGACAGACACATACAGACACACATATGTGCGGCATGTGCACAGACACACATATACGGACGAAAAGAATATTCGCCTATGTTCAGCTAAACAAATCAGCAACTCACTTCAGAGAGACAAAGAGAAGGAGAGCGAGAGAGAAAGAAAGAGAGAGAGAGAGATAAAGAGAGAGAGAGAGAGAGAGAGAGAGAGAGAGAGAGAGAGAGAGAGAGAGAGAGAGAGAGAGAGAGAGAGAGAGAGAGAGAGAGAGAGAGAGAGGGGGGGGACAGACAGACACACACACACACACATGCACACACACACACAGAGAAAGAGAGACAGAGAGATAGAGAGAGACAAAAAGACAGAGAGAGCCAGAAACAGAGAGACGGAGAGAGCACGTGTGTGTGTGTGTGTGTGTGTGTGTGTGTGTGTGGTGTGTGTGCATGTGGTGTAATCCCAGCACAAGTTGCTATGTCTAACATAGCTGTTCCCTATCATCGTTTACGTGATGGGCATGTCTGAGGTCTGATGCGTGCATGTGTGTGTGTGTGTGTGTGTGTGTGTGTGTGTGTGTGTGTGTGTGTGTGTCCCATATGGTGCAGTGGTATGTGCAGCGATTTCCAATCGATAGGTTGCGGGTTCGATTCCCGACGATTATGGTCACGCACGTCTTTCTTCTCTTTCTCAGACTCTTCCTGACTTTTCTTTCATTCTCCTGGGTGGTTACCAACAGCCAGTGTATGCCGGAGTATGTGGTGTGGTGTGTGTGTAGAAAAAGAAAAAAAGGGAAAAATGGAAAAATGAAAAATAGGGATTCACTGGCCAGAAAAAAAGTCACTTCAAACAGCTGTGTGGTGGATACCAGGCTAAAAATAGTGGCGGTCAATTCATCAGCCTTGCAAGCTGTTGAATGGTGTGATCCCAGCACAAGTTGCTATGTCTAACATAGCTGTTCGCTATCATCGCTCCCGCGATGGGCATGTCTGAGGTCTGAGGTGTGTGTGTGTATGTGTATGTGTGTGTGTATGTGTGTCCCATATGGTGCAGTGGTATGTGCAGTCGATTTCCAATCGAGAGGTTGCGGGTTCAATTCCCGCCGATTGTGGTCGCACACGTCTTTCTTCTCTTTCTCATTCTCCTAGCTCTTCTTTCATTCTCCTGGGTGGTTACCAACAGCCGTACGACCAAGAGTCCACAATTTATGGACTCTTGGTATGACCTAGGCCCATGGGCTTGTACAACGAAGCTTCGCGATGTTCGAACTTTCACTGGGCTTATGTGCGAGCATGGGCTTATACGCGGGTGGGCTTATCTGCAGGATTCTACAGTAGCTACTTGAGTGATCTTTCTAAGCCTCTTTTTAATTCTCTCTCCCTTCTCCCGGGGAGACCCGGCACCTGACCAGTTTCTCCCGGGGAGACCCACCTGACCAGTTTCTCCCGAGACCCACCTGACCAGTTTCTCCCGGGGAGACCCACCTGACCAGTTTCTCCCGGGGAGACCCACCTGACCAGTTTCTCCCGGGGAGACCCACCTGACCAGTTTCTCCCGGGGAGACCCACCTGACCAGTTTCTCCCGGGGAGACCCACCTGACCAGTTTCTCCCGGGGAGACCCACCTGACCAGTTTCTCCCGGGGAGACCCACCTGACCAGTTTCTCCCGGGGAGACCCACCTGACCAGTTTCTCCCGGGGAGACCCACCTGACCAGTTTCTCCCGGGGAGACCCACCTGACCAGTTTCGGCGGCCGTGAGCAAGTACATGTACAAGTATAATAGGGGTGAAACGACTGAGTTGATAAGTCGTCTTGCCAGTCAATAAGACTGATTCGATAGAAGGGAACTCGTATCAATTCGCATGTATGCTAAAAAGTAAATGTAAAATGCCCAGAAGTACATGACATTGTAGTTCATGCATAGGGTGGTACGACCAATACGACCATGGTCCGCGTACCACTTTTCCACCAGGATGGTCCGCCCAGAGCACCTGTAGAGTGCTAAAACGTACCCTGTTGGCGCCGAAAATCCAATATTTTTCTCCCAGGGAGACTATCCCGGATCCCCGGTCGTACCCCCCCCCCCCCCCTCACTGCCTTCCTACGCCCTTGATGCACTCGTCCTGCGATATCAGGTAATGTGCTGTGATACGCTTGGCACCTGAATACAGGTCGCTTTAACAAAAAGCCGAGTACCAGAGCAGTGCAAAACACATTCCACGTGGAGGTGTTTTGACGTTGAAACCTACAATGTGCTCATAATGTGCTTCGGTTTGCTTGTGCATGGGTGTGACCATGCATGTGTTAATGGGCTGTACTTGTGTTCATTTGTGACGGCAATGTCAGTCGATAACCAGTCGGTAGTCTGTCTACAGGATTGAATCTAGTCGATAAGGAATTTGGGTCAGTCGTTCACCCCTTGTGTCTGGTGGGAGGGGAGTGGGGCGTGCGCGCATGTGTGCATGCGTGGGGAAGTGCGGATGCGTGCGTGCTTGCGTGCGCGCATGTGTGTGTGTGTGTGTGTGTGTGTGTGTGTGTGTGCCAGCTAGTTCGGTTAGTGGGTACACTTATGCCTGATTGTGTTTGGGTCTGTTGCCAACGAGCTTGGCTGCTTGAAGGTGTATTGTTGTACCTACCATCTTTGTTGGTTTCAGGGTTCATATACTTTCTATAATACATACCTGTTAACCATGGACTGCTCCTGGCTAGATTATTATTATTATTATTTTTGCAAATAACGCTGAGTAATTACACGAATGCATAAAAACCAGCATTTGCTTCCGGGAAGGATTCACAAACATAAGACAAAAACACCATGGCTCAATGTAACTGCACATACGAAAAGCAGCTTCTATTGTCAAGTTCGAGTGGCAATGTCAGAAAGACGGTAGACTGTTCGTGCACGATGTTCACCCTGCAGGGGATAAGTCAAGGACGCGTCTGGCTAGATTAACTCTTGTGTAATCAATGGTGCTAGTGAAGCTTATATCAGATCCACTCCGATTTAGCCACCCGCACTAGTAGCAAGTATTACCTTCACTGGGGGCAGGGGTAACTGCAGTTGGATCCCCGGACGGATACCCTGATGCCGTCAATCCTTTTTCTGCACCTTGTCCTCACCCACTTACTGAGGTGTGGTGAGCCCATAAGTGGGATCATTTTCAAGTCCACCCAGAGTTTTGGGGATTTCAGGGGGTGTCGGCCGTTGGGCGGTTCAATAACCAATTGAGTCATCTTTCCAAGATTCCTTTTGAGTCTCTCTCCCCTCTCCCGGGGAGGGGGGGGGGGACTCACGTGACCAGTTTTGGCAGTGAGCAACAAGTACAAGTGTGTGTGTGTGTGTGTGTGTGTGTGTGTGTGTGTGTGTGTGTGTGTGTGTGTGAGAGAGAGAGAGAGAGAGAGAGAGAGAGGGGGGGGAGGGAGGGAGGGAGGGAGAGAGAGAGAGAGAGAGGGAGGGAGAGAGAGAGAGAGAGAGGCAGCGGGATGATAGACAAAACAACAATTCAATTTGAGCACTAACCTTGTCGTTGGATCCAAATATACAGAGGCACAAGTGCAATTCTGGTCTGGCTTCTTTGCTTGCGGAAATTCATTTACAGCCGTATCGTCCTGAGCCTTGTCCCATTCACCCATGGGGATCGCCACGTTGGCTGCTCCTCGACCATCATGCCCCCACAAACTAAGCGCGCTGCACGCGCCGGTGATGCTCCACCAAGTGGCCCGCCATTCTGAACTCTACGCTGAACTCCGCAAGCCCTTGCTCCTCTTGCTCCTGCCACAGCATATGGTCATAGGCTCGTCTTCACCATCGAGCAGCTCGACTTCGATGTCCGTCTGGGACACCTCTACCTCTGCGTGGGTCGCAGATTATGCCTCGTGCGCCAGCTCATCGGCACGGGTGATCAGAGTCGGCTCATCAAACCTCTTTGTTTCCGTAAAATGCAGTGCGTCCTCCGCCACAAGCTCAAACAACCCGCCATCCAGATCATTCTCCTCAGCAGCGTCATTTACGGCTTCATCATCTTCATACGAGACCGAGGAACTGGAGGCGGATTCACCGAGGAGCCGGTAATACAGCTCGATTGCCTCTTCCGGAGGGATTCCGCCGTGACGGACACTGCGCATTTTCCAGAATCGACCACTCAGCCACAAGTAATTAGTTCAACCTACCGCGTGGTGCTATGTACAGGTTTTCTACTAGGGCTGAAACGATCGTGGATTTTCATGTATCGATTACTCTTTAGCGATTATAATCGTTAGCAAATAGAGTCATAATTCTGTGCAAACATTACTCTGTTTCCACAAGCTATGCCTTCATAATACCAACAAATCTGCATTAGTGAAAGGGTAGCTCCGAAACATGGCAGTTTTGAAGTCAATTTAACCTCAGAACATGAACCATACCCCTGGCAACTGCATATTCCCAGCGTAAACGGATTCAAACTTCACAAAACGAGGGTTTACAGTACTTTCTGGACACAAATTTAAAAAACGCAAAATAATCGTAATCGGTAATCTAAACGATTGCTCGATCGTTAGAGTTATCAAACGAGTACTCGATTAGGGGCCGTCCGTGAATATCGAACTTTTTTCACCAAACGAATTGTTTTAGTTTGGACCCAACCCCTCCCTCCCTCCCCCTCAGAACGTAAAAAATGTTGACATAATACATGCAAAAGTCGCAAGTGTGTCTGTCACTGCTCCTATGGCCATGTACATGTATCAATGTTTTCTGGAACGAAATTGGTCAACCCCCTCCCACCCCATAACGAAATTATTTCGTTTTGTGAAAAAAAACTTCGATATTTATGGACGACCCCAATATTCGGTAATCGTTTCAGCCCTATTTTCTACTGCTGTAGAGGCAGAACATTTCGTCGGTCAATAATTTCGTCCAACTCCATAGAAAGGGAGTTCGTCCGGTTGAAAAATTCGTCCGGTTGAAAAATTCGTCCGGTTGACAAATTCGTCCGGTTGAAAAAATCGTCCATGGATCATAAGACTAAGGGCGCGTTCGAATTGTCACTCTTTGAGGAGCTTCGTTTTTTCTTATGATCCATGGACGAATTTTTCAACCGGACGAATTTTTCAACTCGAGTGACAGGAGTGCACCCAAAAAAGGTCAAACAGGCTAGTAAGTTGTACCCTGCAGGCACGGTCACGGTGACCAGGTGACTGGTGTACGTAGGAGCACGTGACCGCTTGTTCAACCATGTTCGATTGGGAATAAAGGAGGAACGCTGCATCGCAGCCTTTTCGGACCAAAACAAGTCGACTCAGCGTCCAAAAGACTACAACATATGGGCCAATCGCGGTCATCCGTGCTTTTATAAGAACGAAATGGCGCTTTTAGTGACATTTTCCATACAAATCCCGATCTCGTAGGGCGCAGTCACCCAGTTTCGGTTGAAGTGCGCGAGTTCGATTGGGATTAAAGTAGGAAGGGAGTTTCTCAGCTTCCTCGTACCACGACCTTTCGACTCAGCACCCCGAAGACTACAACCGGTGAAATTTTGATTTTACAGTGGTGGTACACATGGTACCAAGAGTAGATAAACAAGAGTGTGCAACTCCGGATCTCTCCTGCACAATCTGCAGATACCCGCGCCCATGGCGGAATTTTTTGTTTACGTCACCTTTTTTCAGAGAAACGCGGCTTTGCCGCAGAGCAGTGTGAGAGCACGTGCTGGGCACCGACCTTGTAGTGTAAAGCCCAGCCAAGTGCACGAGGGAAAACTCTCCAAAAGGCTCACAGCGCGTGCGTCGTCGAAAAGATTACGTCAACAAAAAATTCCGCCGTAGGCCAACCTATCCGCGAGTTGCACACTCTTGTTTATCTACTCTTGATGGTACATGTAATAGTAGATGACAGTGCAATGACTTTGTATACAGCGACTTAGCCCATAATACTGGGCAATACTGCCCACAGGCATAGCTGCCACCGTCCGTAGATGTACGCGTCAGGCGGACGTGTTTAGGTTGTGAATCCCTGTGCCGCCTCGGCCTCATGTAGACTCTATAGTGTATTATGTTATGTATACGCACGTGGACAGTGTTGCCGTACATCTACTACTTACTACTAAGTTTTTCAGTGGAATTGTCATGGCGATGATGACGTCCGATCAGATCGACCATCTCCACGTACTACGAGACGTAGCTATTCCAAACTCTTCAAAACTAAGGGCGCGTTCGAATGGTCTTCATCAACATTTTACTGTTCTAACAATTTTTATAAAGAGATTAGTTGAAGTGTCCCATTAGAACGGTTTCTATCATTTTAGAGTTTTTCAGTGGAATTGTCATGGCGATGATGACGTCCGATCAGATCGACCATCTCCACGTAGTACCAAGTAACCCCTGGGGTTATGTACTCTTGGTACTACGTGACGTACATGTAGCTATTCCAAACTCTTCGAAACTAATCCACCTTCCCATCGGATGAGTTTCGAGGAGCTTCGTTTTTCTGAAGAGGCCAATAAGGCCATCTCTTCAGAAAAACGAAGCTCCTCGAAAAGTCAAAGAGTGACAATTCGAACGCGCCCTAATCCACCTCTCCCATCGGATGAGGTTGTGGAGTTTCGAGGAGCTTCGTTTTTCTGAAGAGGCCAATAAGGCCACCTCTTCAGAAAAACGAAACTCCTCGAAAACTCAAAGAGTGACGCGCCCTTTACTAGCCTTAGTCCTTGCACGTGGTGGAGTGGGCCTCCAACCAATCACTAACGGATTTTCACCTTGACAGCAGAGAGCGTCTGTGCAGACCGTGAACTGGCTGCACCGGGTCGCTCCTACTAGACGTAGATCTATTATGTAGACGCTAGACCTAAGTCCTTTCACGCCTTTGCCTTGGCTTTGGCCTTGTACCAAGAGTACATAACTACACACACGTGTAGTTATGTACTCTTGGCGAAAGTGTGCAGAATTTTGCTCCAAGTCCAAAAAATCACGTTTTAGCCATGTATTGGGCTGCACGGCAGCAGGACTTTTGCCAGCACCCTCGTGACGTTGCAGATATGTGGCTTGATTATTGTAGTTGGCGTTGATTTAGTGACTTTTGGCAAGTTTCAGTCGTGTCAAGAAGTCAGGTAGGATTCAGTACTAGGCAGTAGTGGAACTTGAGTGGTAGGCTTTGCCGATTTTTGAGGGTATCCTGGATTTGGTTTGCAGCGCTGTGGAAATGGATTGCTGTGGAGGTCCCAGCACTGGATGTTGTATCAAAGGTACGACCTCATAGCACGCCCTAAACCTAAAAAATATCAAAAATTGACTTGGGTCTGTGGGAGTCTGTGAGAGAACGCCCACTTGTGCCGTTGTGACAGATTCCAGGGCCACATTGAGGGGCCCTATCCCACCACCCACGGCTGATTCTGGACTTTTTTTAGGTTTGGATCCCGCGCACGGACAGAATGGGGAAGAAAATGTGAAAAAATTGTAAATGCATTTTTTGGCTCCTGGGTGACTCGCACACCGTGGCACTATGCCGGAATTCAAGTTGAGTTTTTCCGGCCTCGAAAGCCTGTCAGTGCAGTGAGGCACAAGAACTTTTAAATCATGTCCAGAGGGCCAGCATAGTGGCAGGAGTGTGTGGTGAAACTTTCACTCAAATCCATTGAGAGACGCCAACGTTACGGTCAATTGAATGCCATATGAAATTTACGACCAGGCTGCTACAAGCGAACAAGCGGTCATGTGCTCCTGCGTACACCAGTCACCGTACCTGCAGGGTACAACTTACAGCCTGTTTGACCTTTTTTGGGTGAAGTCCTGTCACTCCAGTTGAACCTTGGTGTGAAAGTTGTCGCCTGCTGGCGGTGACCAGGTGACTTGGGCACGCAGGAGCACGTGAACGCTTGTTCAGCCATGTTCGATTGGGAATAAAGGAGGAACGCTGCATCGCAGCTTTCTCAGACCAAAACCAGTCGACTCAGCGTCCAAAAGACTACAACATATGGGCCAATCGCGGTCATCCGTGCTTTTATAAGAACGAAATGGCGCCTTTAGTGACATTTTGCATACAAATCCCTATCTTGTAGTAGGGCGCAGTCACCCCCCAGTTTCGGTGGAAATGCGCGAGTTCGATTGGGATTAAATTAGGAAGGGAGCGTCTCAGCTTCCTCGGACCACGACCATTCGACTCAGCACCCCGAAGACTACAACTGGTGAAAAATCGATTTTAGGCTTAACTTCCCCCGTTAAGCATTGCGTGAGGTCATCATCGAGTCCCATGTACAATAATCCTACATCACTACATGTACATGTACATGTAACCCGGTGACATGTACAGTATCATACTATGTCTCTTATAGTATGTTATAGCCGTTTGGTTAACCGTTAAAGGGGAAGTTAAGGCAAAAATTAAAATTTCACCAGTTGTAGTCTTCGGGGTGCTGAGTCGAATGGTCTTGGTCCGAGAAAGCTGAGACGCTCCCTTCCTACTTGAATCCCAATCGAACTCGCGCACTTCCACCGAAACTGGGTGACTGCGCCCTACGAGATGGGGATTTGTATGCAAAATGTCACTAAAAGCGCCATTTCGTTCTTATAAAAGCACGGATGACCGCCATTGGCCCATATGTTGTACTCTTTTGGACGCTGAGTCGACTGGTTTTGGTCCGAAAAGGCTGCGATGCAGCGTTCCTCCTTTATTCCCAATCGAACATGGTTGAAGAAGCGGTCACGTGCTCCTGGGTGCCAAAATCACCTGGTCACCACGCCAGCAGGCGACAACTAAGTGTTACTTTCACACCAAGGTTCAACTCGAGTGACAGGACTGCACCCAAAAAAGGTCAAAACAGGCTGTAAGTTGTACCCTGCAGGCACGGTGACCAGGTGACTGGTGTACGCAGGAGCACGTGACCGCTTGTTCGACCATGTTCGATTGGGAATTAGGGGCGAACGCTGCATCGCAGCCTTTTCGGACCAAAACCAGTCGACTCAGCGACCAAAAGACTATAACATATGGGCCAATCGCGGTCATCCGTGCTTTTATAAGAACGAAATGGCGCTTTTAGTGACATTTTGCATACAAATCCCCATCTCGTAGGGCGCAGTCACCCAGTTTCGGTGGAAGTGCGCGAGTTCGATTGGGATTCAAGTAGGAAGGGAGCGTCTCAGCTTCCTCGGACCAAGACCATTCGACTCAGCACCCCGAAGACTACAACTGGTGAAAATTTGATTTTTGCCTTAACTTCCCCTTTAAGGTTCCGCTTAACCGATAACCTGAAAACTGTAACCGTTTCAGATATACATTGTAACTGAATATCCATCAATAGGTTCAGGGTTATAGCCAGAACGAAACTGAAAGGCATGCTCGTGGACACGTGAGTATCCAGTACAATTTCGTAGGTGTGAGTCAGCTGTCCTTATCCAGACAGCTCACTATAAGTACAATTGAGTGCAGCACCAGTGATTATTTGAAGCGAGGCACGAGACAAGAAATTTCTAAAGTCCAGCAAAAATGGTCCAAGAACAGCTTAGTTCTTCTCCGCCGTTTATTTTTATTTATTTCATTTATTTATTTCTGCACCTCGTGGCATGTCAAGACAGCCAGGGTGAGACCAACCACGGAAGAAGAGAAAAAAAGAAAATGAAGAGCACGTACACAAAGTGGGAAGGGATTAGCAACTTACACTGAGCAATGGGATGCTCAGCGAGCTATGCAGCGGAAGTGGTGACTGTGACTTTGTTTACTGGGAGATACTGAAGTGCTGTCTGACGAGGGTACGGAATTGGGGCATATCTGGAGCTTGTCTAACACTGGGAGGCAGTTGGAGCCACGTGGAGTAGGAGGAAAAGAAAGGGGAATTTACGAATAGGGTAGACCTAGCTAGGGGGAGACGAACGCAGCTTCGGGTTTCACGCATGACCGAACATTTGAGTGCTGCACTTCGCGCAAATTTAAAAATAATGGTAACATCAGCTATGCTTGGTATTTACATGTTCAGTAGCTTCCTAGCTGCGAGGTGGCTTAGTTTCAGGTCGCTGGGGACAACTATGCGGTGGAGCGCGAATTTTGAAAGTGTGCTTGTCGAACCGGCAATATAATACCAGTTGAAGCACGGGGCAAACGTTAAAGGGTTAATTAAGTTTCAAGTCACAACAAATGGTGGGAGGTAAATTCTAGCAGCACACAATAACTCCCTACACAGAATGCAAAAAGGGGAAGAAGAGGGACAGCAATAATATACCTTGTTTGCTGCGCTGCTTTAGTTGCGGAACGAGTAAATGACGGGCAGAATTCCCCCAAATCTGCTGTTTCCTGCACAACGTCGGTGCTAAGCATAGGACTACAAGGCTTGCTTAAATCTGTTTCACCCTGTAAAGGCTTGTCCTCCGAAACAAAAAGGAGAAGAAGGAAATGATGCGCTCCTTGCAAACAACAACTACATGTACATGTGCTAGTAGTAAACTAAAGTAAAGAAGGGAGCTCAACAACACAGTCAACACAGTCAACACAGTCAACAGCAAGCCTGCAGCCTCGCTTGCCAGCCAATGCATGTGGAGCTGGTAGCGTTCTCAGAACACGTGGATTATGACCTTTCTACCCCTACCCTAGCCCTCGCTTCCAGTAGACCTACTAGCAGCGCGCTAGCGGCCGCCATGAGATAGGTTGCACACGAGGTACAAGGCCAAAGGCGTGAAAGGTCTAGCGTCTAGTAAGTAGTAGCGATCCAGAGGCAGTGCAGCCAGTTCACACCAAAATCACAGTCTGCATCGACAGACTATGTCGGATGAGTCGGACTAACTGTTACTCGCTAGACCGTAGTCATGGTTCTAGATACTACTACTACTACTACTACTACTACCAAGAGTCCATAACCCAAGAGTATGCAACTGTGATTATGCCTGCATGCGTGGCGCGCTGCCTTCATTACGTAACTTGCCTTCATCACGCTCTGAAAGCATGCATTCAAACTCTCAATTTCTCGCACGAGCCCATCCGTTTTTTCTCGATTCGTTCCAGTAAGCCCACCGAAATGTCCTTGTGAAGTTGTGAAACAGATAAGCCCATGGGCTTATCCGCGGGATTCTACGGTACGGTATCCCATACCGGTATCCGTTGCCCTGGGGCCGCTAGACGTGCGGCCGGATTTCCATGTCCACGACAGTCGACAATACTATCTAATCTACTGTCGCGGACATGGAAATCCAGTCGATTGACCGGGGCCGGCGCCCTCAGATCAGCGCGTACAGAACGTAAGTCGTTGCATGCAGTGCACAATAATGTTGATTGGATGCGACCAGCAGCAGCGCATAATAATAATAAGTGCCACGGCTGCATGACCAGCGCCCTCGGGCCGCTAGGCGTGCGAGCGGATTTCCATGTCCACGACAGTAGTACTACATTGTATTAGTAGTAGTAGTAGTAGTGCCCTCCTTGCATTCACATCTTCATTGCTTTGTGCTTTCCCTAGTTGTTGTCTTCTCCCTAGTTGTTGTCTTCTCCCTATCTTCTTTTCGCATATTTCTTCTTTTTCTGAAACTGTTATGGTCTTTTGTATCTATTCGAAGTGGCTTATGCGAACATTTTTGGCTGGTTTGCATGATTTGCATGCCCATTATGCAGCTGCAGGCCATGCTGATGTCTACGCGAACAAGCACATAATAATAATAAATTTCAATAAAAACACATTTCAGTAGTAGTAGTAGTAGTAGTAGTAGTAGTAGTAGTAGTAGTAGTAGTAGTAGTAGTAGTAGTAGTAGTAGTAGTAGTAGTAGTAGTAGTAGTAGTAGTAGTAGTAGTAGTAGTAGTAGTAGTAGTAGTAGTAGTAGTAGTAGTAGTAGTAGTAGTAGTAGTAGTAGTAGTAGTAGTAGTAGTAGTAGTAGTAGTAGTAGTAGTAGTAGTAGTAGTAGTAGTAGTAGTAGTAGTAGTAGTAGTAGTAGTAGTAGTAGTAGTAGTAGTAGTAGTAGTAGCGGGCACATTCACCCCTCTGGTATTTGCGACCAACGGCATGATAGGGAAGGAGTGTTCCGTGTTTTTGAAGGCATTGGTTGGCCGTATTCTAGAGAAAAATGCTGATTTGGTGTATTCTGTTGTTGTCAATCATTTGCGATGCCGTTTGTCATTCTGCCTACTTCGCTGGTGTATCACCTGTTTACGTGGCTCTAGGTCCTCCTATCGCTCTAAGCGCCCGGCGAGCTTTGTGAATGACTGCCGTGTGCTCTCTAGGGCATAGTTTTTCGTTGTCATCATCTCGTATAATGTCAAAATGTGATCTAAAGTTTGTTTTCCGGTGTTCTGAAGTTTTTTCTTTTGTATGAATCCCGGTTTCATTTCTGGCGGTGTTCAAGCAGTTCTGGTTTGGATGTTTTTCTTTCCTTTTCCTTCCCCTTTTTCATGTATAAACATTGCTGTTGCCATTAATATTTGTTATCTTTCTATTTTGTTACAATTTTGCTGTTCGCCTTTTGAATTCATTGCCCTCCTTGCATTCACATCTTCATTGCTTTGTGCTTTCAATAAAAACACATTTCAGTAGTAGTAGTAGTAGTAGTAGTAGTAGTAGTAGTAGTAGTAGTAGTAGTAGTAGTAGTAGTAGTAGTAGTAGTAGTAGTAGTATCTAGAACCATGACTACGGTCTAGCGAGTAACAGTTAGTCCGACTCATCCGACATAGTCTGTCGATGCAGACTGTGATTTTGGTGTGAACTGGCTGCACTGCCTCTGGATCGCTACTAGACGCTAGACCTTTCACGCCTTTGGCCTTGTACCTCGTGTGCAACCTATCTCATGGCGGCCGCTAGCGCGCTGCTAGTAGGTCTACTGGAAGTGGAAGCGAGGGCTAGGGTAGGGGTAGAAAGGTCATAATCCACGTGTTCTGAGAACGCTACCAGCTCCAGCCTCCACATGCATTGGCTGGCAAGCGAGGCTGCAGGCTTGCTGTTGACTGTGTTGACTGTGTTGACTGTGTTGTTGAGCTCCCTTCTTTACTTTAGTTTACTACTAGCACATGTACATGTAGTTGTTGTTTGCAAGGAGCGCATCATTTCCTTCTTCTCCTTTTTGTTTCGGAGGACAAGCCTTTACAGAGTGAAACAGATTTAAGCAAGCCTTGTAGTCCTATGCTTAGCACCGACGTTGTGCAGGAAACAGCAGATTTGGGGGAATTCTGCCCGTCATTTACTCGTTCCGCAACTAAAGCAGCGCAGCAAACAAGGTATATTATTGCTGTCCCTCTTCTTCCCCTTTTTGCATTCTGTGTAGGGAGTTATTGGGTGCTGCTAGAATTTACCTCCCACCATTTGTTGTGACTTGAAACTTAATTAACCCTTTAACGTTTGCCCCGTGCTTCAACTGGTATTACATTGCCGGTTCGACAAGCACACTTTCAAAATTCGCGCTCCACCGCATAGTTGTCCCCAGCGACCTGAAACTAAGCCACCTCGCAGCTAGGAAGCTACTGAACATGTAAATACCAAGCATAGCTGATGTTACCATTATTTTTAAATTTGCGCGAAGTGCAGCACTCAAATGTTCGGTCATGCGTGAAACCCGAAGCTGCGTTCGTCTCCCCCTAGCTAGGTCTACCCTATTCGTAAATTCCCCTTTCTTTTCCTCCTACTCCACGTGGCTCCAACTGCCTCCCAGTGTTAGACAAGCTCCAGATATGCCCCAATTCCGTACCCTCGTCAGACAGCACTTCAGTATCTCCCAGTAAACAAAGTCACAGTCACCACTTCCGCTGCATAGCTCGCTGAGCATCCCATTGCTCAGTGTAAGCTGCTAATCCCTTCCCACTTTGTGTACGTGCTCTTCATTTTCTTTTTTTCTCTTCTTCCGTGGTTGGTCTCACCCTCTCCTCAATTCAATTGGCTGTCTTGACATGCCACGAGGTGCAGAAATAAATAAATGAAATAAATAAAAATAAACGGCGGAGAAGAACTAAGCTGTTCTTGGACCATTTTTGCTGGACTTTAGAAATTTCTTGTCTCGTGCCTCGCTTCAAATAATCACTGGTGCTGCACTCAATTGTACTTATAGTGAAGAAGCTGTCTGGATAAGGACAGCTGACTCACACCTACGAAATTGTACTGGATACTCACGTGTCCACGAGCATGCCTTTCAGTTTCGTTCTGGCTATATTAAACCCTGAACCTATTGATGGATATTCAGTTACAATGTACATCTGAAACGGTTACAGTTTTCAGGTTATCGGTTAAGCGGAACCTTAACGGTTAACCAAACGGCTATAACATACTATAAGAGACATAGTATGATACATGTACATGTCACCGGGTTACATGTACATGTAGTGATGTAGGACTATTGTACATGGGACCATGACCTCACGCAATGCTTAACGGGGGAAGTTAAGCCTAAAATCGATTTTTCACCAGTTGTAGTCTTCGGGGTGCTGAGTCGAATGGTCGTGGTCCGAGGAAGCTGAGACGCTCCCTTCCTAATTTAATCCCAATCGAACTCGCGCATTTCCACCGAAACTGGGTGAAAACTGAGTGACTGCGCCCTACTAGATAGGGATTTGTATGCAAAATGTCACTAAAGGCGCCATTTCGTTCTTATAAAAGCACGGATGACCGCGATTGGACGAACGAATGCTAAAGCGAGCTTTGCGTTCAGTGTACGATACTTGTTTTTGTAGCCCATCAAGCCCTTTATTTGCGAGACTTGGTCTAGATCGTTTGGCGTCCATGTATTGCAAGAAATTACTGTATCTGGCGTGGCGCTGTTTGGAAGGCCGCTGGAGTGTCACATTAAGTCAAATGTTCGAGCGTTTAAATTATGGTCTTGCAACGCGCAGCCTTGTATAACGCACTCTTAAGTTGCCCAAGCTCAGAACTGCCTTTGCCCGTCATGGCACTTCCTTCCAATGTGCTAAGCTGTGGAATGATCTACACCCTCTAGCTCGCTGTGTGGATAACTCCGCCCGTTTTAAGAAACTGTTACCCCAATGCCTTGCTATTTCACGCTAGTACTTATGACTTTCAGCTATGCAAAATGCGAACATGATCACCTATCCAATACCGGTAGTCTATTATATTAATTATTCATATCTTTTTGCATCTTTCCCTCGAGTGGGTCTATTGTTATTAGGCAATTGTCTGTTATAGTCACCACTATAAATAAAAATCCAAATAAAATCTAATCCAATCCGTAGCGTTTCTAAACGACACTAAGCTTGACTTCGCGTTTCTGTGTTTTGAGCGAAACATACGCAAACTTCAAAATGCTAGCTAGATGTGAAGCGGAAACTGACTTCAGATCACACTGTTTCTTCTCTGCCACAAGTTAGTCACTAAACACTTTCAGCCAATTCTTCGTTGAATTCGTTGTGTTTTTGTTTTCCTGTTCCCACAGCATCTTCTCAACATCTTGCTCGCTCACTCGCACAAATTGTGAGTTGACAGCTCGTTCACGGACACCATGTTCTGTCTCAACTCGAACGACGCTGGTAGCTTGAACTTGGTTGATTGGTTCACCGTCCAAGTCAGCTAGCATCTCGGTCAGGACATCCGGGTGTACGTCCAATATTTGAGACACATCGTCAGGAAGGTCAGACAGAAGTCCTTCTTCCTCAGCCATCGTCAGCGCTCCTTCACACCACAAGTAACAATGAAACCATTTTGGTGGTGTGATTTGCTTTGTTGGTATGTGCAGTGGTGCAGAAGTGAAAGGACCCGGGGTGTGTGTGTGTGGGGGGGGGGGGGTGCGGAAGTGTACGCGTGTACGATTTGTATGTGTATGTGTACAGTGTGTATGGGGTAAAATGCCGGGCAATATCGTGTAATATTGGACCACCTGAGCGGGCTTGTATGGAGAAATATTGCCCGCTCTATCTGGTCGCTGATTGGTTGTAGACCTGGAAACGGTCACCTGACGTGTAATAAAACGGGAATACAGCGCAACAATTTACGTATATTATGTACAGTGTACATTGAAAAATAACTGATTAACCCTTACGCAAACAGTTAACCAGTGGGACCATTGTCATTAGGTTTAGGTCTGTTTTGGAACTCCACTCTAAATAAAGCCAAACTACCAACAACAACCGCTCATTTTTTCTTAACAGTGACACAATCGGTTAACCTATGTAACCGTTTCACCCCTAGATATTCTCGCTGTTTTTTTGTAGGAAACTTTGCCTATTGTTCAACAAGTTGCAATGGATTATTTTGGCTTGAGGCTAAGCAGTGACACTTCCAGCATAAATATGTTGTGCACAGATTCTCCTAACGCAACTCGCCTAACAAAGCACGAGTTGCCCTAAATACCTTTGCTGTAGCCTAGGAATACAACAATGGCGTACACGACGCGCCAAAACTGGGGCTGCATGTGACAGCACAGCCTTGTGCGGTAGAACCTCCGGTAAAACAACATGCATGCAACACATGTACAACCTCAAAAACAAAACAAAAACAACATGCATGCACACATGTAATGAATACAAGGTGTGTGATGACCTATGCTGTGCACATTATGCTGTGCACATGCACCAGTACTCATTTACTAACACTTGTTTGAAGGTGTTTCAGCTCGTGTTCTTATCGATTTCTTATTTTGGTCAATATCTAAAGAATGGAGGGTTTCTGGACCAACTGTCATAATGGGTGAATGAGGTTCAACTAAGGATAAAAGTAGCCAACTTTGAATGAAATCGGAAATTTGGCCATGTCCGGTGATAATTGGTCGTTACAGACATTACCCTTAAGGTGGCAGACTACCCAAAAATTCGCTGAAAAATCGAATTTGTAAATTCATATTGAGTGCTACGTCAAGTATGCTAACATGTACATGTTTGTGTACATGGAATGTGCATGAATATATTTGGGTATTGTGTACATAAACTAGTGAAATCCAGCCATATATGCACATAAAAAAATGATATCAGTTATCCAACATATTCAGTTATCCAACATGCCTGATTCCCAAAGTGGTCGAATAAGTGACATTCGACTGTATAACGACAATTCGCGAATAACGACAGAATGTTCATGCCCAGAGCAAAGTCCCATCCAACTGTAACACATATAATGAGACTTCGGGTATCACGACACTTCGCGAATAAGGACACTTTTCTGATGCCCCGCCGGGTGTCGCTATAAGCGAAGTTGACTGTACATATACTTTAGCCGCAGGTCCTTGCGGGTGTGTGCACGGACACTCATGTGTGTGGTGGCAAGTGCATGCATGTGGGTTAACTTCTTCTTTCCATGAACCCAATAACTGTGCTCCCGGCCTGAGCAGCTAGAAACTCCATCAAATCACTGCGGCTATAGATCTATTTTTGGTTTCTTGTGTGTCTTTACCGTACAGCTGATCAGCTCAGTGAAGTCCCTAGAGCCATCAATGGGTACCCATTCTTTCCACCAACCAGTGGACGAACTCACGAGGACAAATCTTGCTGGGTATTCCCAGGAAGGCTGATGTTCTCCTCCTCTTCATCCTGCGGCTAACATCTCTTCCTTCTAGGTAATGGTAATAGGAAAGTAAAACGATGGGTTCTACATGATGCTGGTTGCCCTTTGAGGTTGCCAGGGCACCATGTTTGTAACGGCGTTCCCCTTTGCTGTTGCTGGGGCCGTGTTTGTATTGGTACGTTCCCAATGAAGTTGCAGGGCAGCATGTTTGTACAAGCGTTCCCATTTGATGTTGCCGGAGCCGTCTTGTGTATTGGTGCATTCCCGATTAGGATAACGGGAACCACGTTTTGTGACTGTATTTCCGTTTGCTGTTCCCGGAGCCGTGATTTGCATTGGTATGTTTCCATTGAAGTTCCTAGGAACCATGTATGTAACAGCATTTCCATTTGCTGTTTCAGGGGCTATGTTAGTATTGGTGTGTTCCCATTGCCAGGGCACAACGTTTGTTGATTGTGCCTGTTTGAAGTTTCCAGGCCAATCATGTAATGTGCTCTCGTTTGCTGTTGCCGGGTGACGTGTTTGTCAACCGTGCATGTTGCAAATTGCCATGCTGTGCTTAATTATAAGGCAATAAGAATTCCCAGCCATGCATTGTCTTGTGGCCAATGGATCTTGCTGGGCACCATTAGAGTATTTGCATGCTAGCTTGATTTCTAAGCATGATAGCACCCTCGTCGCTGAACCTGGCATTTTGCTATCATTGGTGGTATTAAAAAGAGTGCTACATGAAAGAAAGACGTAAAAAAGGAAAATGGCAAGCCCAACAACTAGTTTCTCTGCTTGGTGTAGTGCGAGCAAAGTTTAGCAAGCGTATTGCAATGCGGAGTACATGCATGTGTATCCAATCATATACTTTGGCCGTAGGTCCTTGCGAGTGTGTGGTGGCAAGTGCACGCATGTGGGTTAACTTCTTCTTTCCATGAACCCATGAACTGTGCTCCCGGCCCGAGCAGCTAGAAACTCCATCAAATCACTGCGGCTATAGATCTATTTTTGATTTCTTATGTGTCTTTACCGTACAGCTGATCAGCTCAGTGACGTCCCCAGAGCCAACAGCGTACCCATTCTTTCCACCAACCAGTGGACGGACTCATGAGGGAAAATCTTGCTGGGTATTCCCAGATAGGCTGATGTTCTCCTCCTCTTCATCCTGCGGCTAACATTTCTTCTGTCAAGGTACTGATAATAGCGGAAAAACGCAATGGGTTCTATATGATGCTGGATACAATCCTAGTATATGAGCTTAGCTATTGGGAATGGTGCTATTGAAGATTGTTCCCTGCACTGCAAACAAATGTCTAGATGCAAGAAACTTTACCACAAGCCAATTTTTCATTTGGGTGCAGTCATGCTTAGTTTGAAGACAATGCCCAGGCGCGTAGCTAGCATGTAGCATGCCCTAGTTTGAAGACAATGCCCAGGCGCGTAGCTAGCATGTAGCATGCTTAGTTTGAAGACAATGCCCAGGCGCGTAGCTAGCATGTAGCATGCTTAGTTTGAAGACAATGCCCAGGCGCGTAGCTAGCATGTAGCATGCTTAGTTTGAAGACAATGCCCAGGCGCGTAGCTAGCATGTAGCATGCTTAGTTTGAAGACAATGCCCAGGCGCGTAGCTAGCATGTAGCATGCTTAGTTTGAAGACAATGCCCAGGCGCGTAGCTAGCATGTAGCATGCTTAGTTTGAAGACAATGCCCAGGCGCGTAGCTAGCATGTAGCATGCTTAGTTTGAAGACAATGCCCAGGCGCGTAGCTAGCATGTAGCATGCTTAGTTTGAAGACAATGCCCAGGCGTGGCTAGCATGTAGCATGCTTAGTTTGAAGACAATGCCCAGGCGCGTAGCTAGCATGTAGCATGCTTAGTTTGAAGACAATGCCCAGGCGCGTAGCTAGCATGTAGCATGCTTAGTTTGAAGACAATGCCCAGGCGCTTAGCTAGCATGTAGCACGGGGGTGGGGCACATGTACACCCGTACATATTTTGACCTAGGTTCAGCATGCTCGTAATAGAGAGGTTAAGATGCACGTTATTTCCGACGTGTCGTGCAATTTCACTTCAAATTTGGCGTAAAACTCCAAATTTCGACGTGAGCTGCAGGTCACTCGCGTTTTTTCGGTGCGCGAACCAAATAACGCGAGCTGAACTTTCGCGTCACATCAGAAATAACGTGCAGTGAAATGAAGTTCAGTCTTGTCAAAATGCCGTTGAAAATATGGAGCAATGGTGCTCTGTTTGACAGACAACTGTACACCCACTGCCGCACTGACTATCACCATCAAAATGTACGAGGAGCACTCAAAAATAAGCTACAGACGTACCGTTGTCGCTTTCTGCTCCTTTTTCAAGGCACGAAAGTCGACTGTCCACTTTCAAACCAGGAGCCCGACATACCACTGGTCCTTTTCAGCTGCTCCATGAGCGAAGGTAATGTTCACCAAGGGCCGCAGAGCAGCATCCATTCCAGAAAAACAGCCAAAATACGAGTGAGACTGCATGCCTGAGTACATGAGTACATGCAGAATATAGTCAATTTCAGTGTTTCTGCTCCAAACAGCAACTAGCTTCGACTAGCTACAAAGATTACACCAAAGGATCAAACAACAACCAATTTCTTCAGTTTTTTTGGCAGAAGGCTTCCTTTTGCTTGGCCCAGCAGGCCAAAAATCACACCTCTGAGGAGTACAAAAATTACAACTCTCAGATGTCCTCGATTGCTGGCCATGCCCTTCCCAGTGTCTGCTCTAGGATCGTACGACAGCCGGGTACACGTGTACCTGGCGCAACCATTTCAACCGGGTCGGAGCCGGGTACACATGTACCTGGTTGGTTGGTTTATTTTAATTCGAACAATAAACGGGAACTAGGCCCAATGATATAAGGGCGAATGGATAAGCCGCATTTAGAAAAGAGAGGACAGGAATTAGAAAATTACGAAAGAAGAAGAAGTATCTGACACTACATACAAGCCATGTAGTCAGTCCTTTTAAAGTTCGAAAGTGTAAAGTACCAACCGGGCCAGAGGTGACCCGGTACTATATTTTCAACCGGGTCCAAGCACCGCCCAACCGGGTGGATTACCCGGCTCACCCGGCGCTGGAGCAGACACTGCTTCCTTTTGGACAATGCATTCCTCATGGTTAGTTGTCGTTCTATGCCTTACCTTCCATCGCACCAAGTTCTATCACCTCCAGTGCACGCGTTGTTATCCAAAGTCTAAGCCCAAATTGTCGAAAGATAAGCGAAAATATTGATGACGGGGTCCAAGTAGTTCTGAACAAATCCTCTTTTCTTTTTGTTGTGTACCTTGCAATCATCGTTTCACATTTTTCTCGTACATGTCAACATTTAGGAAATGCTTACAGTGCAATTACTGCCAATTAGTCGTCTTTGTTGCTATAGTAAACATTCAAGTGGTACTTTTACATAGAAATTGGTACTGTGATGTGCAATGATAGAGCTCGCACTTAAATTCTTGTAAATCTGAAATTGGTGCAAGAGCTGGTGGAAGGCGATTCCATAGGGTGTCAATCCTGTATAGAAAAAGGCGATGAGAAGGATCTGCCATGATCATTGAACACTAATTTAATTGCGATGAGCACATTCGGTGTATAAGCTGCACATCAGACTTTGAACTATTTTCGCAAACTAACTAAATGGGTTTTCGTACATTACCAATGACCAAAAAGTTGCCTAGTTTGTCCTTCACTCAGAACTAACATGTAGAAGCTTCGCACAAGTACAATGATGCATTGATGGATTACAGTGCATGAAAAGTAGTCGAACGACGCCATACATGCATTGTGCTCATGGAGTGCTGGTCAATTCACATCTAGCATTCGGAGCTTAAGCCGCAGGTGTAATTTTCGAGTATTTTATGTGTGGTTAAAGTACAGCTAGCACCCAAGAACTACTGTAGCGGACATGGAAATCCAGTCGATTGACTGGGGCAGGCGCTCTCAGCGCGTACAGAACGCTGCGTGCAGTGCACATGTTGATCCGATGCGACCAGCGCGCTGCAGCGCATAAATGCAAGTGTAGACGTAGATCTACGTGTAACCCACGGCTGCATGGCCAGCGCCCTGGGGCCGCTAGACGTGCAGCCGGATTTCCATGTCCACGACAGTCGACAATACTATCTAATATACTGACTGTGGCGGACATGGAAATCCAGTCGATTGACCGGGGCTGGCGCCCTCAGATCAGCGCGTACAGAGCGTAAGTCGTTGCATGCAGTGCACAATAATGTTGATTGGATGCGACCAGCAGCAGCGCATAATAATAATAATAATAATAAGTGCTACGGCTGCATGACCAGCGCCCTCGGGCCGCTAGGCGTGCGACCGGATTTCCATGTCCACGACAGTAGTACTACATTGTATTAGTAGTAGACCCAGGTGCTCGAAGTCCGTACATGGTATCCTTGGTTCGTACGCCCATAATTTCATGTTCTGTTATTGTATTCGACTCAAATATTTTATGGAGGGGACAGTGTGGTATGTTCTCCTCGCGTAGCAATTTTCAGGGATCTACGATAAGCAGAAGTCCCATACCACGCGAGTGGGTTTTCGAGTGTCCATACGAAATACAAATTGGGTTACATTTCATGCAAAAATCAACTTTACCAAGACCGATTTCGAACGGACAAAGCGTCAAACAGACCTTCACTCAATCATCAAGAGCCAGCTTAGAGCTGACAATGGCCAGAGGAGAAGAACTTACAGAGAACCACCAATCCTTGCAGAAAGGTTGACACTCCTGGCATCTCCACCACTGTTTTCCCGCGGTTTTCACAGCGCAGCTGCTTCTTCTCTGAGCCGACTAAAAACAGCTTGCATTTCGGCAACAAACTACGCTTTTGCAAGAAATACTGGTGGAGGCACATGCCAAACATATCCCTTCGGTGCTTTCGTCGTAACCGAGGGATTGAAAGTTAGCAATTGGCAGAAATATGTGTGTATTTCGAGTCACCTCTGATCAGTGCGGACTTAGAGTACCCTCTGCGACACAAAAATTTGATGTGAAAAATCAGCGAACTCCAGAGAAACAGATCGGATCGAAAGATGGCCTGGTTCAATCGTCGTGAATCGAGCCTGGCCTCAGAACAAACTTGGACAAGATCCCTTCCATCCACGAGCAGGATTCGGGCAAGTGATCATTGCTAGTGTGAGTTTCAGCTCGGCAAACACACACTGTAAACGTGTACGGACTTCGAGCACCTGGGTCTACTAGTAGTAGTAGTAGTAGTAGTAGTAGTAGTAGTAGTAGTAGTAGTAGTAGTAGTAGTAGTAGTAGTAGTAGTAGTAGTAGTAGTAGTAGTAGTAGTAGTAGTAGTAGTAGTAGTAGTAGTAGTAGTAGTATCTAGAACCATGACTACGGTCTAGCGAGTAACAGTTAGTCCGACTCATCCGACATAGTCTGTCGATGCAGACTGTGATTTTGGTGTGAACTGGCTGCACTGCCTAGCGCCTCTGGATCGCTACTAGACGCTAGACCTTTCACGCCTTTGGCCTTGTACCTCGTGTGCTCATGTGCAACCTATCTCATCGCGGCCGCTAGCGCGCTGCTAGTAGGTCTACTGGAAGCGAGGGCTAGGGTAGGCGTAGAAAGGTCATAATCCACGTGTTCTGAGAACGCTACCAGCTGCACATGCATTCGCTGGCAAGCGAGGCTGCAGGCTTGCTGTTGACTGTGTTGACTGTGTTGACTGTGTTGTTGAGCTCCCTTCTTTACTTTAGTTTACTACTAGCACATGTACATGTAGTTGTTGTTTGCAAGGAGCGCATCATTTCCTTCTTCTCCTTTTTGTTTCGGAGGACAAGCCTTTACAGGGTGAAACAGATTTAAGCAAGCCTTGTAGTCCTATGCTTAGCACCGACGTTGTGCAGGAAACAGCAGATTTGGGGGAATTCTGCCCGTCATTTACTCGTTCCGCAACTAAAGCAGCGCAGCAAACAAGGTATATTATTGCTGTCCCTCTTCTTCCCCTTTTTGCATTCTGTGTAGGGAGTTATTGGGTGCTGCTAGAATTTACCTCCCACCATTTGTTGTGACTTGAAACTTAATTAACCCTTTAACGTTTGCCCCGTGCTTCAACTGGTATTATATTGCCGGTTCGACAAGCACACTTTCAAAATTCGCGCTCCACCGCATAGTTGTCCCCAGCGACCTGAAACTAAGCCACCTCGCAGCTAGGAAGCTACTGAACATGTAAATACCAAGCATAGCTGATGTTACCATTATTTTTAAATTTGCGCGAAGTGCAGCACTCAAATGTTCGGTCATGCGTGAAACCCGAAGCTGCGTTCGTCTCCCCCTAGCTAGGTCTACCCTATTCGTAAATTCCCCTTTCTTTTCCTCCTACTCCACGTGGCTCCAACTGCCTCCCAGTGTTAGACAAGCTCCAGATATGCCCCAATTCCGTACCCTCGTCAGACAGCACTTCAGTATCTCCCAGTAAACAAAGTCACAGTCACCACTTCCGCTGCATAGCTCGCTGAGCATCCCATTGCTCAGTGTAAGTTGCTAATCCCTTCCCACTTTGTGTACGTGCTCTTCATTTTCTTTTTTTCTCTTCTTCCGTGGTTGGTCTCACCCTCTCCTCAATTCAATTGGCTGTCTTGACATGCCACGAGGTGCAGAAATAAATAAATAAAATAAATAAAAATAAACGGCGGAGAAGAACTAAGCTGTTCTTGGACCATTTTTGCTGGACTTTAGAAATTTCTTGTCTCGTGCCTCGCTTCAAATAATCACTGGTGCTGCACTCAATTGTACTTATAGTGAAGAAGCTGTCTGGATAAGGACAGCTGACTCACACCTACGAAATTGTACTGGATACTCACGTGTCCACGAGCATGCCTTTCAGTTTCGTTCTGGCTATAACCCTGAACCTATTGATGGATATTTAGTTACAATGTATATCTGAAACGGTTACAGTTTTCAGGTTATCGGTTAAGCGGAACCTTAACGGTTAACCAAACGGCTATAACATACTATAAGAGACATAGTATGATACTGTACATGTCACCGGGTTACATGTACATGTAGTGATGTAGGACTATTGTACATGGGACCCAATGATGACCTCACGCAATGCTTAACGGGGGATGTTAAGCCTAAAATCGATTTTTCACCAGTTGTAGTCTTCGGGGTGCTGAGTCGAATGGTCGTGGTCCGAGGAAGCTGAGACGCTCCCTTCCTAATTTAATCCCAATCAAACTCGCGCATTTCCACCGAAACTGGGTGACTGCGCCCTACTACAGTCTGTTTCAAAAAGATTTGCAATCCTGGCGATCGCCCGCGGAGTTGGTGTCTTACCGTATGAGCACTCGAGCGCTGCCTGGAAAAACTCACTGTGAACTCGAAGAAATATTCCGCGCCAAAGCAGGAAAGATGACAACTCACGTTGATACAGTCATGTACGTCTGGTTTACAACAAACGAGTTCTTCCTCGTAATGGAGTCAATAAGGACATGTCGAAACGAAAGTGTTGTAAATGTTGACGAGCGGCATGTGTCCCTATTCGTTTTGTGACCAAAATAGTTTCTTTGAGCTGCGATGCAATTTACTCACCGTGTGACGGCAACGACACCGACACGGACTCATTCCCAAGGCCATGACTTGGCAAAGCTATCCGTGTGACTTCGACGACATTTTGAGAAAAGCAGACGCTTGTGAACGCTGATAGAAGACGGCGTTGACTGCTAAATTCAAATAAATTGGCGATCTTGAAATACTAAAATACATCTCAAAAAGCTACAGCACGATGACTTCCATATTCACTCACACCATTGCAGTGTTGTGGGTGTGTTCACATGGCGTGAGCCAGTCAAGTGTCAGTCAGTTTGGCAGGAAGCGCGAGCTCCAACAACAAGTCGTTTGGTGCAGCCATCTTCTTTGTCTTGTACCAGCTTGATCACCAAAACAATGAAAAAAAAGTTTGACTTGAGGATAGGTTGGGATTTGAACTCACAACTTCATGGTCAGCAGACAGCATTCATAACCACAAGGCCAAAAAGGAAGGGATAAATCGTGGGTTTTGATAAAAAATCGATACTGGCTTCCTGGGCAAATTGTAAACCATGGGAAAAGGCCGGAAACCTGGCCGAAATTCTAACTCCTTAGCGACTGGTCCAATTGTTCCGAAACCTTCACAGAACAATTTGCCGTGTCCTAACAAGCCATTCTATGTACTTTGTTGTCCAAATTTTCCTTATCTTCATACTTTTTAAGACCCAAACCTGATTGTAAATCTTTTTGAAACAGACTATAGATAGGGATTTGTATGCAAAATGTCACTAAAGGCGCCATTTCGTTCTTATAAAAGCACGGATGACCGCGATTGGCCCATATGTTGTAGTCTTTTGGACGCTGAGTCGACTGGTTTTGGTCTGAGAAAGCTGCGATGCAGCGTTCCTCCTTTATTCCCAATCGAACATGGCTGAACAAGCGTTCACGTGCTCCTGCGTGCCCAAGTCACCTGGTCACCGCCAGCAGGCGACAACTTTCACACCAAGGTTCAACTCGAGTGACAGGACTTCACCCAAAAAAGGTCAAACAGGCTGTAAGTTGTACCCTGCAGGTACGGTGACTGGTGTACGCAGGAGCACATGACCGCTTGTTCGCTTGTAGCAGCCTGGTCGTAAATTTCATATGGCATTCAATTGACCGTAACTTTGGTGTCTCTCAATGGATTTGAGTGAAAGTTTCACCACACACTCCTGCCACTATGCTGGCCCTCTGGACATGATTTAAAAGTTCTTGTGCCTCACTGACAGGCTTTCGAGGCCGGAAAAACTCAATTTGAATTCCAGCATAGTGCCACGGTGTGCGAGTCACCCAGGAGCCAAAAAAATGCATTTACAATTTTTTTCACATTTTCTTCCCCATTCTGTCCGTGCGCGGGATCCAAACCTAAAAAAGTCCAGAATCAGCCGTGGGTGGTGGGATAGGGCCCCTCAATGTGGCCCTGGAATCTGTCACAACGGCACAAGTGGGCGTTCTCTCACAGACTCCCACAGATCCAAGTCAATTTTTGATATTTTTTGGGTTTAGGGCGTGCTATGAGGTCGTACCTTTGATACAACATCCAGTGCTGGGACCTCCACAGCAAGCCATTTCCACAGCGCTTCAAACCAAATCCAGGATACTCTCGAAAATCGGCAAAGCCTACCACTCAAGTTCCACTACTGCCTATAGTCCATTTCAAAAAGATTAGCAATCAGGTTTTGGTCTTAAAAAGTATGAAGATAAGGGGATTTTGGACAACAAAGTACATAGAATGGCTTGTTAGGACACGGCAAATTGTTCTGTGAAGGTTTCGGAACAATTGGACCAACCGTTAAGGAGTTAGAATTTCGGCCAGGTTTCCGGCCTTTTCCCATGGTTTACAATTTGCCGTGGATGTCAGTATCGATTTTTTATCAAAACCCACGCTTTATCCTTTCCTTTTTGGCGTTGTGGTTATGAATGCTGTCTGCTGACCATGAAGTTGTGAGTTCAAATCCCAAACTATCTTCAAGTCAAACTTTTTTGTCATTGTTTTGGTGATCACGCTGGTACAAAAAGTACAAGCCAAAGAAGGTGGCTGCGCCAAACGACTTGTTTGTGTTGGAACTCGCGTTTCCTGCCAAACTTACTGACACTTGACTGGTTCACGCCATGTGAACACACCCACAACACTGAAACGGTGTGAGTGAACACGGAAGTCATTGCGCCGTAGCTACGTGTTGTTGAATACAACGGCACATCGATCGATCGATTTCTCTTTGAGAATTATTTTAGTATATCAAGATCGCCAATTTATTTGAATTTAGGAGTCAACGCCGTCTTCTATCAGCTTTCACAGGCGTCTGCTTTTCTCAAAATGTCGTCGAAGTCGCACGGATAGCTTTGCCAAGTCATGGCCTTGGGAATGAGTCTGTGTCGATGTCGTTTTCGTCACATCGTGAGAGCAAATTGCATCGCAGCTCAAAGAAATTGGGCACGAAGCGAATTGGGACCCATCCCGCTCGTCAACATTTACCACACTTTCGACATGTCCTCTCTGACTCCATATCGAGACGAGGAAGAACTCGTTTGTTGTAAACCAGACGTACATGTACCGACGTGAGTGAGTTGTCATTTTTCATGCTTTCGCGCGGATTATTTCTTCGAGTTCACAGTGAGTTTTTCCAGCCAGCTCTCAACCGCGCATATGGTAAGACGGCAAACTCCCCGGGCGATCGCCAGGATTGCTAATCTTTTTGAAACTGACTGTAGTACTGAATCCTACCTGACTTCTTGACACGACTCAAACTTGCCAAAAGTCACTAAATCAACGCCAACTACAATAATCAAGCCACATATCTGCAACGTCACGAGGGTGCTAGCAAAAGTCCTGCTGCCGTGCAGCCCAATACATGGCTAAAGCGTGATTTTTTGGACTTGGAGCAAAATTCTGCACACTTTCGCGTGTTTCCATGATACGACAAGTTGCGCACGGTCTGCTCACATTCAAATACTGTAAACCGGGAAACTTTCGCGAGCGGATAATTTTCGCGAGTTTCGCGATCACCGCCAAAACGCGAATTCGAATCGCCGCGAACTGAAGAATTTGAACGGAAGTAGTGCATCGCGTACTACGCTGGTCAGTACTACAGTCAGTGTACAAGACTGTCTGTAGCTGTGTGCATGCCTTGTCTATGTGACTGTACTATCATGTACATGACTGTGCTGAGCTGTTTCGCGGAAGGTGCGCGCGGAACTAGCTGTTCGTTCAGATCCGTCAAATGACATGACTGTTGTTGTTTGCCGGTTGAATCTGAAATTATCGCGGACAATCTTTCGTAACTTTGTCACTTCTTTCAAGTTCTTTGCCGAAGCTGGAGTTGTTCGTTTATGCTTTTACTGTTGTAAATTGTCAAAGAGTCATGTCGCTTTTTCAGTGGATCAGCTCTCAGAAGAAAGCATCTGGGTCAACCAATGCGCCTGTGCCTGCTTACTTACCGCCGGCGGAGAAAAGCAGCGCAACAGAGGCAGCCAACACTGCTGAAATGGAGGAGCTCGCTTCGACCGACAAGAAGCGAAAACTAGGCAGTTATCACCATTACTCTGACGAAGTCCGAGCTCGTATGGGGAGCCATGCCGCCGAGCATGGTAACAAATCGGCCGTGAGTAAGTTCACAAAGGAACTGGAGCATTCCGTGAACGAAAGCACCATCCGGAATTGCAAGCGCCTCTACCTGGGACGCTTGAAAGACTTGAAGAGTCCCGACTTGGTGACGACTCTCCCTCATGCAGCTGGGGGTCGCTCACTGATGCTTGGTGACCTGGACGGTGAAGTCGCTGAATACGTAAATGCTTTGCGACAAGCTGGTGGCTGCGTCAGCACAAGTATCATCATCGCTGGCGCGAAGGGAATCGTCGCGCACCGTAAAAAAAAGAACCACCTGAAAAGACCAAATCGCTAAAATTTCCCGTCGTTAACAGGGGCGTTTTTTCAAAACGCTAAAGTTGCACGCCGCAAAAGTTTCCCGGTTTACAGTACAGTGCTGCCAAAAGATGACAGCCTGCAACAAAAAAATCTTTCCTTGCAAGGGCACATTTCGGCCATAACTCTTGAACGACTGGTCAGATTGAGACCAAAATTTCAGAGATTTTGCAGCTATTCATGCTCTTTTAACTCAGGATGCAGCACTCGATATGAATTTACAAATTCATTTACAAATTCGATTTTTCAGGGATTTTACGACCAGGCTGCCCCCTTAAACAATCACCACAATAATGGATGCATATCATCACTTACTCAGTGTTCCAGAGCTGGTTCAAAAATAGTAATATTTTGTATGCTCCATTGGGCTTCGGACTTCACCATTACCTTGTCATTTATTCAACTCAAACTCATCATGAGCATATGCAAGCATCGTTAAGGGAGCAACCCCAGAGATAAGGGTGGTGCCCATCATGCATCATCCATTGTGCACAGCACTCACAGTGTATGCACCTATTCTGTATGTGTTATTAGCCGAGTATCAGGGCAATACCTATTCTGTGTACGTGTTATTAGCCGGGTATCAGGGCAATACCGATTCTGTACGTGTTATTAGCCGAGTATCAGGGCAATACCTATTCTGTATGTGTTATTAGCCGAGTATCAGGGCAATACCTATTCTGTATGTGTTATTAGCCGAGTATCAGGGCAATACCTATTCTGTATGTGTTATTAGCCGAGTATCAGGGCAATACCTATTCTGTATGTGTTATTAGCCGAGTATCAGGGCAATACCTATTCTGTATGTGTTATTAGCCGAGTATCAGGGCAAAGGCATAGTGGGTTGGTCTAAGACCATGATTGAGAAACAGAGGGTACCAGGTTCAAGCCCTGCTTGGAAGCGGAAGGAATTTTTCCAGCCGTGCTGCGACCCACAGTTATTTGAAAACTTGTGGCCTGGCACGAGGGTAACATGGATGCAGCTAATGGGATATCGGTCTTTGATCACTTGGTGGTGGGTCTGATCTACTCACCTCCCACCGTTTAGGCGCTGCATCTGCGCCTTTTATCCTAGAGGGTGGTGGCGTTCCCATGACGGATGCGGAAAACTGGGCTTCCAGCCGAGTTTCACGCGAACTGTGAAATTTATTTTTATCAGGGCAATACCTATTCTGTATGTGTTATTAGCCGAGTATCAGGGCAATACCGATTCTGTATGTGTTATTAGCCGAGTATCAGGGCAATACCTATTCTGTATGTGTTATTAGCCGAGTATCAGGGCAATACCGGCAGATATCGTAGCCGGTATTGCCCGTACTACGAGGCTAATCACACATTTATTACATGCATACTTCCCTAATTTGATGTACTCATCAACGTACACTGCCTTCACACGTGGAATTCGGGATCAGTACTACGAAAAACTACGAGGCACATGTATCCAACTGGCATTACATGCGCACCTATGTACTTCCCATGTTAGTTGATCCAATCACCGTACACTGTCATTCATATGGGCAAGAGTACATAACCTCCCAAGAGTACCCCCCCCCCCCCCCGTGATATCAAGAGTACATGCCCCCCCCCCCCCCCAGTCTACTGCCATGGAGTGCAGCTCAAGCAAGTGACATGTGCAAAGTACCTTGGAATACATTTGGGCCAGGATCTTTCTTGGAGGACTCAAGTTGATTCTATGGTCACCAAACTTGCCAGTAAAATTGGTATTCTGTTCCGAAATCGACACAATATTCCGCTGACTTGCCGAGAAACCTCTGTAAAGTGCCTAGTGTTGCCAGATTTTCTATATGCATCAAATTGTTTTTCTGCTGGCCTTTCCTTAACCCAGTTAGGTAGGCTTGAACGAATGCTAAAGCGAGCTTTGCGTTCAGTGTACGATACTGGTTTTTGTAGCCCATCAAGCCCTTTATTTGCGAGACTTGGTCTAGATCGTTTGGCATCCATGTATTGCAAGAAATTACTGTATCTGACGTGGCGCTGTTTGGAAGGCCGCTGTAGTGTCACATTAAGTCAAATGTTCCAGCGTTAAAAATTATGGTCTTGCAACGCGCAGCCTTGTATAACGCACTCTTAAGTTGCCCATGCTCAGAACTGCCTTTGCCCGTCATGGCACTTCCCTCCAATGTGCTAAGCTGTGGAATGATTTACACCCTCTAGCTCGCTGTGTGGATAACTCCGCCCGTTTTAAGAAACTGTTACCCCAATGCCTTGCGTTTTCACGCTAGTACTTATGACTTTCAGCTATGCAAAATGCGAACATGATCACCTATCCAATACCGGTAGTCTATTATATTAATTATTCATATCTTTTTGCATCTTTCCCTCGAGTGGGTCTATTGTTATTAGGCAATTGTCTGTTATAGTCACCACTATAAATAAGAATCCAAATAAAAATCCAATCCAATCCGTAGCGTTTCTAAACGACACTAAGCTTGACTTCGCGTTTCTGTGTTTTGAGCGAAACATACGCAAACTTCAAAATGCTAGCTAGATGTGAAGCGGAAACTGACTTCAGATCACACTGTTTCTTCTCTGCCACAAGATAGTCACTAAACACTTTCAGCCAATTCTTCGTTGAATTCTTTGTGTTTTTGTTTTCCTGTTCCCACAGCATCTTCTCAACATCTTGCTCGCTCACTCGCACAAATTGTGAGTTGACAGCTCGTTCACGGACACCATGTTCTGTCTCAACTCGAACGACGCTGGTAGCTTGAACTTGGTTGATTGGTTCACCGTCCAAGTCAGCTAGCATCTCGGTCAGGACATCCGGGTGTACGTCCAATATTTGAGACACATCGTCAGGAAGGTCAGACAGAAGTCCTTCTTCCTCAGCCATCGTCAGCGCTCCTTCACACCACAAGTAGCAATGAAACCATTTTGGTGGTGTGGTTTGCTTTATTGGTATGTGCAGTGGTGCAGAAGTGAAAGGACCCGGGGTGTGTGTGTGGGGGGGGGGGGGGGGGTGCGGAAGTGTACGCGTGTACGATTTGTATGTGTATGTGTACAGTGTGTATGGGGTCAAATGCCGGGCAATATCGTGTAATATTGGACCACCTGAGCGGGCTTGTATGGAGAAATATTGCCCGCTCTATCTGGTCGCTGATTGGTTGTAGACCTGGAAACGGTCACCTGACGTGTAATAAAACGGGAATACAGCGCAACAATTTACGTATATTATGTACAGTGTACATTGAAAAATAACTGATTAACCCTTACGCAAACAGTTAACCAGTGGGACCATTGTCATTAGGTTTAGGCCTGTTTTGGAACTCCACTCTAAATAAAGCCAAGCAACCAACAACAACAACCGCTCATTTTTTCTTAACAGTGACACAATCGGTTAACCTATGTTACCGTTTCACCCCTAGATATTCTCGCTGTTTGTTTGTAGGAAACTTTGCCTATTGTTCAACAAGTTGCAATGGATTATTTTG
Source organism: Sycon ciliatum (assembly GCF_964019385.1). NCBI lineage: Eukaryota > Metazoa > Porifera > Calcarea > Leucosolenida > Sycettidae > Sycon > Sycon ciliatum. The sequence continues at coordinate 11,787,717 of NC_088648.1, read as the reverse complement.
GCTTGAGGCTAAGCAGTGACACTTCCAGCATAAATATGTTGTGCACAGATTCTCCTAACGCAACTCCCCTAACAAAGCACGAGTTGCCCTAAATACCTTTGCTGTAGCCTAGGAATAAAATAATGGCGTACACGACGCGCCAAAACTGGCGCTGCATGTGACGGCACAGCCTTGTGCGGTAGAACCTCCGGTAAAACAACATGCATGCAACACATGTACAACCTCAAAAACAAAACAAAACAACATGCATGCAACACATGTAATGAATACAAGGTGTGTGATGACCTATGCTGTGCACATTATGCTGTGCACATGCACCAGTACTCATTTACTAACACTTGTTTGAAGGTGTTTCAGCTCGTGTTCTTATCGATTTCTTATTTTGGTCAATATCTAAAGAACGGAGGGTTTCTGGACCAACTGTCATAATGGGTGAATGAGGTTCAACTAAGGATAAAAGTAGCCAACTTTGAATGAAATCGGAAATTTGGCCATGTCAGGGGATAATTGGTCGTTACAGACATTACCCTTAAGGTGGCAGACTACCCAAAAATTCGCTGAAAAATCGAATTTGTAAATTCATATTGAGTGCTACGTCAGTTGAAAGAGCATGAATAGCTGCAAATTCTCTGAAAATTGTGTCCCGATCTGACCAGCCGTTCAAGAGTTATGGCCGAAAACGTGCCCTTGCAAGGAAAGATTTTTGTTGCACGCTGTCATTTGTTGGCAGCACTGTATTTGAATGTGAGCAGACCGTGCGCAACTTGTCGTATCATGGAAATACGCGAAAGTGTTCGCCTGCCGCCGTGCAGCCCAATAAGTGGTTTTTTAACGTGATTTTTGGACTTGGAGCAAAATTCTGCACACTTTGTTGGGAAACGAAAAAAGAAAAAAAGAAGAAAAGGTAAAATGGCACGGCCCGCCACTGTGTGCTCTGCTTGGTGCACTGTTGCAAGCAAAGTTTAGCAAGTATATTGCAATGCGGAGTACATGCATGTGTATGCAGTCAACTTCGCTAATAACGACTGCAGATACAGTCGAATGTCACTTATCCGGTCGCCAGTTATCCGAGCACGTCGGTTATCCGACAAGCCCGGGAGTGGTAATTTTATAACTCTCAACAGTAAAATTCTAAAAAATTAATAAAAAGAAACTTTTATTTTCGATTTTTTGTATATTATACGGTGTAATATGCATTTACTTGAAGTAGATGTGGTCAAGTATGCTAACATGTACATGTTTGTGTACATGGAATGTGCATGAATATATTTGGGTATTGTGTACATAAACTAGTGAAATCCAGCCATATATGCACATAAAAAATTGATATCAGTTATCCAACATATTCAGTTATCCAGCATGCCTGATTCCCGAAGTGGTCGAATAAGTGACATTCGACTGTATAACGACAATTCGCGAATAACGACAGAATGTTCATGCCCAGAGCAAAGTCCCATCCAACTGTAACACATACAATGAGACAGTTCGGGTATCACGACACTTCGCGAATAAGGACACTTTTCTGATGCCCCGCCGGGTGTCGCTATAAGCGAAGTTGACTGTACATATACTTTAGCCGCAGGTCCTTGGGGGTGTGTGCACGCACACTCATGTGTGTGGTGGCAAGTGCATGCATGTGGGTTAAAGGGGAAGCATACCCTAAAATCAAATTTTCACCAGTTGTAGTCTTCTGGGTGCTGAGTCGAATGATCTTGGTCCGAGGAAGCTGCGACGCTCCCTTCCTACTTGAATCTCAATCGAACTCGTGCACTTCCACCGAAACTGGGTGACTGCGCCCTACTAGATGGGGATTTGTATGCAAAATGTCACTAAAAGCGCCATTTCGTTCTTATAAAAGCCCGGATGACCGCGATTGGCCCATATGTTGTAGTCTTTTGGACGCTGAGTCGACTGGTTTTGGTCCGAAAAGGCTGCGATGCAGCGTTCCTCCGTTATTCCCAATCGAACATGGTTGAACAAGCGGTCACGTGCTCCACAGTGCCCAAATCACCTGGTCACCGCGCCAGCAGGCGACAAATAATTACTTTCACACCAAGGTTCAACTCGAGTTCAACTCGAGTGACAGGACTGCACCCAAAAAAGGTCAAACAGGCTAGTAAGTTGTACCCTGCAGGCACGGTGACCAGCTGACTGGTGTACGCAGGAGCACGTGACCACTTGTTCAACCATGTTCGATTGGGAATAAAGGAGGAACGCTGCATCGCAGCCTTTTCGGACCAAAACCAGTCGACTCAGCGTCCAAAAGACTACAACATATGGGCCAATGGCGGTCATCCGTGCTTTTACAAGAACGAAATGGCGCTTTTAGTGACATTTTGCATACAAATCCCCATCTAGTAGGGCGCAGTCACCCAGTTTCGGTGGAAGTGCGCGAGTTCGATTGGGAATAAAGGAGGAAGGGAGCGTCTCAGTTTCCTCGGACCAAGACCATTCGACTCAGCACCCCGAAGACTACAACTGGTGAACATTTGATTTTAGGGTATACTTCCCCTTTAACTTCTTCTTTCCATGAACCCATGAACTGTGCTCCCGGCCTGAGCAGCTAGAAACTCCATCAAATCACTGCGGCTATAGATCTATTTTTGGTTTCTTGTGTGTCTTTACCGTACAGCTGATCAGCTCAGTGAAGTCCCTAGAGCCATCAATGGGTACCCATTCTTTCCACCAACCAGTGGACGAACACGAGGACAAATCTTGCTGGGTATTCCCAGATAGGCTGATGTTCTCCTCCTCTTCATCCTGCGGCTAACATCTCTTCTTTCTAGGTAATGGTAATAGGAAAGTAAAACGATGGATTCTACATGATGCTGGTTGCCCTTTGAGGTTGCCAGGGCACCATGTTTGTAACGGCGTTCCCCTTTGCTGTTGCTGGGGCCGTGTTTGTATTGGTACGTTCCCAATGAAGTTGCAGGGCAGCATGTTTGTACAAGCGTTCCCATTTGATGTTGCCGGGACCGTCTTGTGTATTGGTGCATTCCCGATTAGGATAACGGGGAACCACGTTTTGTGACTGTATTTCCGTTTGCTGTTCCCGGAGCCGTGATTTGCATTGGTATGTTTCCATTGAAGTTCCTAGGAACCAAGTATGTAACAGGATTCCCATTTGCTGTTTCAGGGGCTATGTTAGTATTGGTGTGTTCCCATTGCCAGGGCACAACGTTTGTTGATTGTGCCTGTTTGAAGTTTCCAGGCCAATCATGTAACGTGCTCTCGTTTGCTGTTGCCGGGTGAAGTGTTTGTCAACCGTGCATGTTGCAAATTGCCATGCTGTGCTTAAAGGGGAAGTTAAGGCAAAAAATAAAATGTCACCAGTTGTAGTCTTCGGGGTGCTGAGTCGAATGGTCTTGGTCCGAGAAAGCTGAGACGCTCCCTTCCTACTTGAAACCCAATCGAACTCGCGCACTTCCACCGAAACTGGGTGACTGCGCCCTACTAGATGGGGATTTGTATGCAAAATGTCACTAAAAGCGCCATTTCGTTCTTATAAAAGCACGGATGACCGCGATTGGCCCATGTGTTGTAGTCTTTTGGACGCTGAGTCGACTGGTTTTGGTCCGAAAAGGCTGCTATGCAGCGTTCCTCCTTTATTCCCAATCGAACATGGTTGAACAAGTGGTCACGTGCTCCTGGGTGCCCAAATAACCTGGTCACCGCGCCAGCAGGCGACAACTTTCACACCAAGGTTCAACTCGAGTTCAACTCGAGTGACAGGACTACACCCAAAAAAGGTCAAACAGGCTAGTAAGTTGTACCCTGCAGGCACGGTGACCAGCTGACTGGTGTACGCAGGAGCACGTGACCACTTGTTCAACCATGTTCGATTGGGAATAAAGGAGGAACGCTGCATCGCAGCCTTTTCGGACCAAAACCAGTCGACTCGGCGTCCAAAAGACTACAACATATGGGCCAATCGCGGTCATCCGTGCTTTTATAAGAACGAAATGGCGCTTTTAGTGACGTTTTGCATACAAATCCCCATCTAGTAGGGCGCAGTCACCCAGTTTCGGTGGAAGTGCGCGAGTTCGATTGGGATTCAAGTAGGAAGGGAGCGTCTCAGCTTTCTCGGACCAAGACCATTCGACTCAGCACCCCGAAGACTACAACTGGTGAAATTTTAATTTTTGCCTTAACTTCCCCTTTAATTATAAGGCAATAAGAATTCCCAGCCATGCATTGTCTTGTGGCCAATGGATCTTGCTGGGCACCAGTAGAGTATTTGCATGCTAGCTTGATTTCTAAGCATGATAGCACCCTCGTCGCTGAACCTGGCATTTTGCTATCATTGGTGGTATTAAAAAGAGTGCTACATGAAAGAAAGACGTAAAAAAGGAAAATGGCAAGCCCAACAACTAGGTTCTCTGCTTGGTGTAGTGCGAGCAAAGTTTAGCAAGCGTATTGCAATGCGGAGTACATTGATGTGTATCCAATCATATACTTTGGCCGTAGGTCCTTGCGAGTGTGTGGTGGCAAGTGCACGCATGTGGGTTAACTTCTTCTTTCCATGAACCCATGAACTGTGCTCCCGGCCTGAGCAGCTACAAACTCCATCAAATCACTGCGGCTATAGATCTATTTTTGGTTTCTTATGTGTCTTTACCGTACAGCTGATCAGCTCAGTGACGTCCCCAGAGCCAACAGCGTACCCATTCTTTCCACCAACCAGTGGACGGACTCAGCTGATCAGCTCAGTGACGTCCCCAGAGCCAACAGCGTACCCATTCTTTCCACCAACCAGTGGACGGACTCATGAGGGCAAATCTTGCTGGGTATTCCCAGATAGGCTGATGTTCTCCTCCTCTTCATCCTGCGGCTAACATTACTTCTGTCAAGGTACTGATAATAGCGGAAAAACGTAATGGGTTCTATATGATGCTGGATACCATCCTAGTATATGAGCTTAGCTTTGGGAATGGTGCTATTGAAGATTGCTCCCTGCACTGCAAACAAATGTCTAGATGCAAGAAACTTTACCACAAGCCAATTTTTCATTTGGGTGCAGTCATGCTTAGTTTGAAGACAATGCCCAGGCGCGTAGCTAGCATGTAGCATGCTTAGTTTGAAGACAATGCCCAGGCGCGTAGCTAGCATGTAGCATGCTTAGTTTGAAGACAATGCCCAGGCGCGTAGCTAGCATGTAGCATGCTTAGTTTGAAGACAATGCCCAGGCGCGTAGCTAGCATGTAGCATGCTTAGTTTGAAGACAATGCCCAGGCGCGTAGCTAGCATGTAGCATGCTTAGTTTGAAGACAATGCCCAGGCGCGTAGCTAGCATGTAGCATGCTTAGTTTGAAGACAATGCCCAGGCGCGTAGCTAGCATGTAGCATGCTTAGTTTGAAGACAATGCCCAGGCGCGTAGCTAGCATGTAGCATGCTTAGTTTGAAGACAATGCCCAGGCGCGTAGCTAGCATGTAGCATGCTTAGTTTGAAGACAATGCCCAGGCGCGTAGCTAGCATGTAGCATGCTTAGTTTGAAGACAATGCCCAGGCGCGTAGCTAGCATGTAGCATGCTTAGTTTGAAGACAATGCCCAGGCGCGTAGCTAGCATGTAGCACGGGGGTGGGGCACATGTACACCCATACAAATTTCGACCTAGGTTCAGCATGCACGTAATAGAGAGGTTAAGATGCACGTTATTTCCGACGTGCCATGCAATTTCACGTCAAATTTGGCGTAAAACTCCAAATTTCGACGTGAGCTGCAGGTCACTCACGTTTTTTTCGGTGCGCGAACCAAATAACGCGAGCTGAACTTTCGCGTCACATCAGAAATAACGTGCAGTGAAATGAAGTTCAGTCTTGTCAAAATGCCGTTGAAAATATGGAGCAATGGTGCTCTGTTTGACAGACAACTTTATGGGCTTTCATTCATCGAAATGATTGTAAATTGCTCCATCTGGTCTGCTCAGTGCAAAATCTAAAGCTTAGAAGTAGTGTTAGAATCTGGGGCTATGATCATTTGGTCGGTTCCGGATCCAGATCCAAATCTCAGATCCGTCGGATCCTTCAGAATCAACTGAACACTGTTTTCGGACCTTGGCTATTGCCATGTCAACAACGTAAAAAATGGCGCTGACAAGTCACCCCAAAGGGCGAACGTCGTACTGATTGCGCACGTCATCATACGAAAAGTCAACAAGAGTCGACTAGTCATACGAAAATTAGTACTGCCTCTGACAAGCGAAACTTGGCGCTTTTTTTGATTTTTTTGTGTTGGTACCGCAACAAACTGACTTCACAAGGCTGTGAGGTTGGTTCTAGGACCTACTAGTACTTGTAGCTCCATGCAACCATGCAACCGGGTGGAGGAAGCCAAGCGACGAGCTGGTGAGTGGCACATGACTCAGACTCAGTCAGAGGCAGGCCAGTCTCTCTTGTACCAGCACAACAGTGCGCGCGTCCATTCTGCGAAGGAGAATCGTTGTGCTTTCGCGTTTCAATGCAAAACCAAGGAGTTATCTCTCTCTCTCTCTCTCCACTTGATCACTCAGCCAGCACGGAGTCCATACGTCCATGCCAAACAATCCTGGCGTCTTTCAATAGCCTCCAGAGCGATGCGTCTCTGTTGGCTAAGGGAAATCGCCAGGAATTGCTGCAGGCAATTATTCCCGTAGCTATGCAGAAGACGTTACTTCAGTAACGTCTGGCGCTAGCCAGGATCCACACAGCTTTGATTTGGTGTTTATTTGTTTGTTTATTTGTGGCGGATGGACCTCCGTCTGGGGCTATCCCGTATCTGTCCCGTACCGTACCGTACAGTCAGACCTCGCATAGCCGCACACATCCGTTTTCCACCAAAATATCCGGATAGGCGAGGGAACCGGATAATCGAACACACATACCGTATGTATGCATGCCATATGCTGTAAATCGGTAACCAGCGATTTTCTTCCGGATGGCGCGGGATCCGGATAAATGAGGACCGGATAAGCGAGGTCTGACTGTACCATCAAAGACAGCTGACCACAAACAGCTGGCCACAATATTCAAATAGGACTTTCAAATGCAAGATCATAACGTGAAGCAACTTGGAAGAAGTATGAATGTGTATCTGGTAATGCATGTAGGGCGATTTTGCGGGTTCGAATCCCAGGTTATGCATTGAAAAAAAATAGGAGAATAGAAAATGTTATAACATCCCTATGATTTTTTGGCCTAGGTCATCAAGGTGGTAGACGGTGTCGTATTACCCTGTCCCGCACCTGTCCCGTACCGTACCGTACCATCAAAGACGGCTGGCCACAAACAGCTGGACACAATATTCAAATAGGGCTTTCAAATGCAAGATCATAACGTGAAGCAACTTGGAAGAATTAGTATGTATGCGAAGTGTATCGGGGATGCATGTAGGGCGATAGTGCGGGTTCGAATCCCAGGTTATGTCTTGAACAAAAATAGGAGAAATGACAAATTTACTATGCTTTTTTTGCCTTGGTCATCAAGGCAAAAAACCATAGCGTAGGGCCCTGAGCTTCCAAGCTCTCTCGTTTTGGACTGTTGGCAAGAAAACCCGGCAAAAAGAGTTGGAGTCCAGGCGCGGGTGGAGGTGTTGCACAGTTCTTACCACGTCAACCTGGAATGTGGCGGCGGAAATGACTACCCTCGACATCATGGCTCAAGCACAGCACACAGGAGCGACATCGAGATTTCCAGAGCGATCACAACAAAGCCACGATACTTGCTGCAACTGAATACACTCTTGTCTCACTTTCGTCTCAAAACAGAGACAATTCCTCTCCAGAAGAAACTGTGATCTCTGAATCAGAGGAGAGTGATTTAGCCTAACTGATGTCTCTATTGTCCTTGTTGAGCAATACAAAGTTGTATTTTGGTGAGTCAATCTGCTTTGATTGTAAAGTGTGTGTTATTTTGAGTAATTTGAAGTAAAAAAACGCACCAAGTTTCGCTTGTCGGAGGTAGTACAAAAATGATTTTTTTCCCGCCATATACGCACAAAGGTCACATTTGAATCCGATGGATCCAGTCAACCCTGCTCCTGGGGCAGGATTGCTCGGATCTGGGTTCTACCAATCAATCACTGCAGATCCAGTGGATCCGACGGATCTGGATCTGGATCCGACCAAACGATCACAACCTGGATTAACTAGTTAAGCATGAGTTCAGCAGACTTTAGTTGTAAGACTGTAGTTGTACTATATATCAACCTTGAAAATACTGTCAGCCTTACACCTTGAAAACACTGTCAGCCTTACACCATAAAACACTGTCAGCCTTACACGATAAAACACAGTCAGTCTTACACCATGTGCACAACACAACATGCACAGTACTGTTGTGCATATGGTGTAAGGCCGGTCGCATGTCTAGCGGCTCCAGGGCGCTGGCCATACACCTGTAGGTAAGCAGTACACTCATGCATGCGCTACCGCTAGTACTGGTCGCATCGGATCAACATGTGCACTGCATGCATGCAACGTTCTGTACGCGCTGAGGGCGCCGACCCATGTCCACGACCGTGTGTTGCTCGTGTGTTTATTCATTCCAGGGCATCGTGGCATATTTCATCTTCATATTGTCCTCTAAACGGATGGAGCAAAGCATTGCAGATATCTTGAGTTGCAGCTGTGCATTTCTCCCAAATTTATTTTGTTTAGTAAAAACTGAAAATCAGGGCGAACCTATGCCCAATTTTTTAAAGATGGCCCGCCACTTTTGTTTGTGACATCACCCCATACTGTCAGATCAGCACATACACATACATGCAGATGCAGCCATATAATTTATGTGTCTTGCATACTTGTGTATATTTACCATACACTTGGACTCCTACCATACACTTGGATTTCTACCATACTTTTGGATTCCCGCCATGCGCTTGTATTCCCGCCATGCGCTTGTATTCCCGCCATGCATTTGGATGCCCACCGTACATTTCGATGCCCGCCATACAATTGGAGTCTACCATACGAAGAAGAACTAAGAAGAAGCAAGTAAAGGTAGCAAGGCGCAGCAGCAAGCATCCCAGAGACAGACACGACTCTTAGAGGCAGGTTAGTGAAGGCAGGTAAGCGAATGTAGCGGCCTCTCAGAGGTATTTGTATATATTTATCTATCTAGCCAGAGACTACCGAGGACGTATACTAATAATTATAGAGAGAGATATGGAGATAGGAGATAGAGAGATACAGGGAGAGAAATAGAGAGAGAGAGAGAGATAGATAGATAGATGTGCCTAGCTCCCCTTTGGGTTGAGCACTCTTCTTGGTTGCTCGTGCCCTAACGGAGAATGGATCGACCAAGGTTGTTCAGCATTGACTACTCGATGAAGAACATCCCTCTGCCTACTGAGCGGACCTACAAGCTGAAACTGGTGGAGATGACTGAAAAGCTCATCAAGCGAATGAGATGGAGGGCGTTTTTCTTTATCAAGGGCAAAGATGAACAGGACAGTTGCCAGGAGGAAACCTATGGATTCAAGACCAGAAACTGCCCGCCGCAGATAGACGACATGATCGAGTTCGAGAAGGACCTATGGAGTATGGTAGAAAACGTCAAGTTCCGCCGCGTTAACGACTCGCTGCAAGAAAGGATGAGAGAGGACCTGTCAAGGATCCGGAAATCCGATGACATGCTAGTCGCGGCGGATAAAACAAGGAATCTGTACTCGGTGGACACAGATCTTTACAGTAAGCTACTGACAGATAACGTGACCAAGCACTATCGGCATGCACCTGACCACATCTACGACGACGTCAATGCCGAAGCCAAGCAGATCGCAGAGGATCTCAACATAGCTAACCGGTCCGAAACAATGGCGAGGAAAGATGCTTACATCACATTAAAAGACCACAAAGAAAACTTTCAGCAAAGCACTCCATGCCGGCTGATCAACCCTGCAAAAAGCGACATTGGCCGAGTCAGTAAAAGCATCATGGAGAGAATTGTCCAGACAGTACGATCAGAACTCAACATCAATTCGTGGAAAAATACAACAGCAGTGATCGAGTGGTTCCGAAGATTAGAAAACAAATCCACATGCTCGTTTATCTGTTTTGATATTGCAGAATTTTACCCATCCATATCCGAGGACCTACTCGGACAAGCGCTCACTTTCGCCACACAGTACACGGACATTACGCAGCAGGATAAGGAAATCGTCATGCACTCGCGGAAGTCCCTGCTTTTCAACAGTGATCGGGAGTGGATGAAGAAAGACGGGAGAGGACTTTTCGACGTGACCATGGGCTGCTTCGACGGTGCAGAAGTCTGCGAACTGGTCGGCACATATGCTCTGTCAAAGCTATCGGAGGAGTTCGACAGCGCAGACATCGGATTGTACCGCGATGATGGACTAGCGGTGATCAGAGATGCGACGGGCAGTACAGCAGACCGCGCCAGAAAAACCATATGCCAGATTTTCACGAATCTCGGTTTGAAACTGACCATCAGCGCTGGCATGAAGACGGTAGATTTCCTGGATGTGACACTGGATTTGTCAACAGGGAAATACCAACCATACCGGAAGCCGAACAACAAGCCCGTCTATGTCCACCAACTTTCCAATCACCCACCGGCCATCATCCAACAATTGCCAAAGACAATCAGCAGACGACTAACAGACATATCAAGTGACCGACACATATTTGAGGAATCGGCACCAGCGTACAACGATGCCCTCAGAGAGAGTGGATACGTGGAACGAGTCGAGTACATGGAAGAGAGGAAGGAGGAGACAGGACGAAGAAAGAGAAATAGGCGGCGCAACATCACTTGGTACAACCCACCCTTTAGCAAGAACGTGGCCACAGACATCGCACACAAATTCCTCCGACTCCTCGACACACACTTTCCTCACGGCTGCCGATTGCGTCAGATATTTAACCGCAACAACGTCAAAGTTAGCTATTCATGTATGCCGAATATGTCCGCAATAGTCAAATCCCACAACAACCATGTTCAAAGGAAGAGACAAACACAGGACAAGAACGTCCCCGACAAACGATGCAACTGCCGAGACAAAAGCACCTGCCCAATGGACGGCGACTGCCAAGTACGATGCATCGTGTACAAGGCAACAGTCCAGCACACCGGAAGAGAGCAGCGGCACGAGTACCTCGGCCTAACGGAACCACCCTTTAAACAGAGATACAACAACCACATGAGCACGACGAGGCATGAGAGGATGGAAAAAAGCACGGAGCTGTCCAAGTGCATATGGAAGCTCAAGCGGAAGAACACTCCGCACTCTGTGAAATGGGCCGTCGTCACCAAGGCCCAGGCCTACTCGAACGCGACCAAGCGGTGTCCCCTATGCCTTGCTGAGAAACTGGAGATCCTGGAAGCAGACAAAACGGTCAACATCAATAAAAGGTCGGAGTTGGTGTCTAAATGCAGACACGAGAACAAGTATTACTTGTCCAGATTCTCACCATCAGTTACGTGAGTTTGACATGGCGCAACCTGCACCAGGTTTGGCGCCATGGTGCTTTCTCTCTCCCTCTTCACTCTTGCTGTGGTCTTGCGCTACCGTCGCTATCGCCTTTAATGACTCGGTAACACTGCCCTGTTATCGCCTCTATTCTCACCTTTATCCGTTAACTCTCACAAAACAACTCAATACCATTGTCCCAATGCCACGTCTTCACTTCGCACATATGCACTAACTTCCACACTAGCATCAAATATCTAGGCCTGCTCGTAGAGAATTCGATAGTGAATGCTGCTGTCTGATGATCGCTCGATGCGTGAAACTTTAAGTTACAGCTAACACAGCCTTTCGCCTCTGTTGTGTGTGTAGATAGATAGATAGATAGATAGATAGATAGATAGATGGAGAGAGAGAGAGAAGTAGTGATGATAGAGGTAGAGATGGAGGTAGAGATGGAGATAGAGAGAGGGATAGAGACGGAGATAGAGAGAGAGAAATAATGAGAGAGAGAGAGAGAGAGAGAGAGATAGGTAGATAGATAGGTAGGTAGGTAGGTAGGTAGATAGATAGGTAGATGGATAGATAGGTAGGTAGGTAGATAGATAGATGGATAGAGAAAGAGGTATTTTAAATATATATTCAAGGGACACAGTCAGACTAAAAAGTCAACAAGCGTTTCGGAGACAGCAGTTTTAATATAGCAACAAGGACGACTAATTTGTCCCCTTCTTTTACTTTTATTTGTCCATATAGGATTTGGTTCAAGTAGTCCCCATTTCATTGTGACGTAAAATCACTGATGATTGTAACAAGAAAATACTTGACCCGCGTCATCAATATTGTCGCTTCAGCTTGGATTTTATGTCGCTAATGCTCGCTTGGCTGCCAATGCTCGCTTGGCACCCCATTTCATCCAACCCTTGGTTAGTAAGTTACAGTAAAACCTGTGACTAACGACCAGCGTGACTAGCGACCACCGTGACTAGCGACCACCGTGACTAGCGACCACCGTGACTAGCGACCACCGTGACTAGCGACCGGCCTGGTACTTCGCCTGGTACTTCGTCAGGCACGGACGGTCTCACAATCAAAATGCACTGTGACTAGCGACTACCTGCTGAACGCGACTAGCGACCGCCTTTTCTTGTCCCAATGTCGAATTTTGACCCGTAACTAGCGACCGCGATGTAGCAAATCAAACATTGCTCGAAGCTCCTTCTCGACATTGTGATGATTTTCCATGGTCGTTTCGATACTACAGCTGGACAAATGAACGCAGTCTCATTTTTACTGTGGAATCAGTGTGGACTGCACTACACCTGTCAATATTTCAAGTGCTGTCAAGAACAAACATGATAGGAAACGTCTTGGAGAGCGCATCCAAAGCGCTCTTTGATCGAACGGAACACAGGCCAGGATACGATGGCGGATAATAGTCTACAGTGAAGGTGCGAAAACTCGCAACATCGCCGCATCACGTACTGGTACACACCAGACTCCAGTACAGTTTACGCTACACTACATCCAAGTCGGAGCGACTGAGTTTCCACTGTAGATCTACACACTGATACCAGTTGCCAGTGTAGTCGCACACAGATGAGGATGGAGTTGATAGTGACTAGTCCACTGCCTGGCCAGGCCAGCACTGCTCTGGAAACCCAGTGAGTCGACATACGGGTCAAAAGGTCGTATCGCTTCCGGTGTATAAACAACTTTTTTTCTCTTTCTCCAAGTGTTGTGTGATCTGAAAGAAGAATAGAGAGGTTGTGCATAACGAAAATTCGTAAAGATCTTTCGGAATCTGAGCCATCTGGAAGTGACGAAAATTCGTAAAGAAAATCTGTTGTTTGAAACTCGGGTATTGAGCCAATAATAAAAGTAGAAAGGAAGAGGACATATGGAATCGAGTTAAGAGCAACTCTCCACCACTGTAACTAGATACTATATACAGTATATAGTATATAGTATCTAGTTACAGTGGTGGAGAGTTGCTCTTAACTCGATTCCATATGTCCTCTTCCTTTCTAAAATCTGTTGTGCTCAACGAAAAACGTAGTGTTACCATGGTGACCCTTTCGAGTACTTTTCCGCTGTTTGCGTGCGTGGTGAACAATTTTTTGAATCAAGTCTGTACTCCGGCCCATGGCCCACGTGTAGGCACACCACCGAACTGAGTTGGGCTCAAGTTTTCCAGCTCACCGGCAACGATCTCCATGGCTGGAGACCCTCGTCGAAACGGTTGGTCGTGAGAACGAAGCTGCCTGAGAAGGGCCAGGTCCATCGCGAGATCAAATGTCCTTCGCTGAGACGTCGCAGGGGAAGACGAAGATGCCGAAGTGGCAGAATTCTGCTGCGGGGATTCAGCAGAATAATTTGTCACAGGGCGTAGCGAGCACTGACAGGACTTCCAGAACTGACAGAACTAGCCGAGCGCTGTCCAGGTGACAGAGGATCGCTGAGAGAGCGGGAAAGAGATCCATCAGCTCCACAGGATGCCAAGTAGGAAGAACTCGCAGAACGACTTGAAAAGGCCATGGCGAAAAAATCTTGACACCATGTGCATCAACACAGCTACATGTACATGTATACAGAAGCTTGCGAGAAAGAAACGAAAGTTCAAAACGTAAGATCTTCAAGTTTCGCGATCGGCCTCGCGAAAGTTAGTTAGTTCCTTTCCTTTTTCGTAACTCGTGCCCAGACTTCGTCTAAGTTACGAATTTTCGTTATGCACAACCTCTCTAATGTCAGTGCGCAAGTGGTGGGGGATTGTATTATCTGCATTTTGACATACATATCATATAATGGGATCCATACATGGTCGCGCGGTGCGAACCTCTAACTAAAGACCACCTGCCACTAAAGACCACTTTTCCGGGCACCAAGGGGCGGTCGTTAGTTACAGGTTTTACAGTAGTTGACTAATAGCTGAAAGGTCTAGATCTAGATTTAGAGATTTAGAGATTTAGAGCGGATTTCAAGAGCGATGGTTGGGTTCGGTGATTCTGACTGATGCCACGCTGCATCGAAATAAAACATCTTGTCACAATGCACAGGCAAGAGCAGCGCAACGCACAAGAAAATAACCAGGTACTCGGAATTAGTTCCATTTTGAAAAATGGCCGAGATCGCTTACCTCGGTGATCGCTCGCCAAGCGGAGATCGTAGTTCCCTCACCTCCAGCTCAACGCTAGAGTATCCACCGCATCGTGGAGATTTACAAGTACTGTACGCGTCCTCGTTCAAAATACATTATTGCAAAGAACAGTGACTGATTTGAACCTCCCAGGTAGTCGTGCTGCCCACGCAAAGTCCTGTAGAAAAGGCGACTGTCACGATCGACCTCCCTTTAGAGAATAGCCAGGCAGCGGAGAGAAAAAGAGAAGAGCTTGCGAAAGCCGAGAGCGGTGACGAGCAAAACCAACAAAAGGATTAACATAGCCAGCAATCGCACGTCGTCACACACATTCAAATTCAACATAATTTTGCGAATCGAACCCTTTTCAGCATCACTTTTCAACGAGTACAAAGACTAAGCAAAGTCGGCCGAACGAAGCCTAGAGGAAGAAAATTACCCTGTCCACTCCACCATCACGATACTGACATAGGTACGGGACAAAACAAGTAAAGAATCCACAACAAAACTGTACACCCACTGCTGCACTGACTATCACCATCAAAATGTACGAGGAGCACTCAAAAATAAGCTACAGACGTACCGTTGTCGCTCTCTGCTCCTTTTTCAAGGCACAAAAGTCGACTGTCCACTTTCAAACCAGGAGCCCGACATACCAGTGGTCCATTTCAGCTGCTCCATAAGCGTAGGTAATGTTCACCAAGGGCCGCAGAGCAGCATCCATTCCAGAAAAACAGCCAAGATACGAGTGAGACTGCATGCCTGAGTACATGAGTACATGCATGAGTACATGCAGAATATAGTCAATTTCAGTGTTTCTGCTCCAAACAGCAACTAGCTTCAACTAGCTACAATGATTACACCAAAGGATCAAACAACAATCAATTTCTTCAGTTTTTTTGGCAGAAGGCTTCCTTTTGCTTGGCCCAGCAGGCCAAAAATCACACCTCTGAGGAGTACAAAAATTACAACTCTCAGATGTCCTCGATTGCTGGCCATGCCCTTCCTTGGACAATGCATTCCTCATGGTTAGTTGTCGTTCTATGCCTTACCTTCCATCGCACCAAGTTCTATCACCTCCAGTGCACGCGTTGTTATCCAAAGTCTAAGCCCAAATTGTCGAAAAATAAGCGAAAATATTGATGACGGGGTCCAAGTAGTTCTGAACAAATCCTCTTTTCTTTTTGTTGTGTACCTTGCAATCATCGTTTCACATTTTTCTCGTACATGTCAACATTTAGGAAATGCTTACAGTGCAATTACTGCCAATTAGTCGTCTTTGTTGCTATAGTAAACATTCAAGTGGTACTTTTACATAGAAATTGGTACTGTGATGTGCAATGATAGAGCTCGCACTTAAATTCTTGTAAATCTGAAATTGGTGTAAGAGCTGGAGGAAGGCGATTCCATAGGGTGTCAATCCTGTATAGAAAAGGCGATGAGAAGGATCTGCCATGATCATTGAAATGATTTTTTGCGCACGCGCAAAAATATGTTAACACAGAAGGCGCATGCTCTGTTCCCAACAAACTCTCACACGCTCATTGTTCTCCGAAGTCCACTGTTCCTGACTTCAGTTCTTGCTTTGTCCGCATTGGCAGTGGATTTCTTTCTCAACCTCAATCTCAAGGTTTACCACAGCTCACGGAGATGCCCCGTGCACGTAAGCAGTCGGCTCCCGGGCCCAGGCGTTCCAGTCGCAGGCGCGCCTCGTCGTCCCCGTATGCCGACACTCCAAATCGAGCCCCTGCGGACCATGCGGCCGATCGTTCCGGCAATGCCCGTGCGGATCGTTCCGGCAATGCTCGTGCGGAGCAGGACGATATCCCGTCCGCCGTTCCCCAGCCGGCCAGCTTACTCACAACTGGCCTAGATCCACGTTCCGTTACGGCGGCCGTGTCGACGGCCCTGCACCCCCTGCTGGCTCGAGTCGAGCGCCTTGAGGAGCGAATTTCAGCTCGCCAGGATCCGGACGGCCATGCTCAGGCGGCGGTCCCCTCAGTGGCAGATGTGGTCCAAACCGCGTCCAACACCGTCACCCATCACCCGCCGCAGGTCGACTCCGGCCCCATGGACATTTCCCTCATGCAACCCGCGCTGCCTCCGATCGCAGCGCCCATGGCGAACACTCGTGAGTCCAGCTCTATTGTTCCCACGGTCCCGCGTAAGTTGCTTGACAAAATCACACGCGGCGAATATATTGAGCTGGAGGATCTTCTCCCAGAGAATGTGGGCGCAGGGTCCGAGCCCTTGGAGCTCAGCACCGCCAACGGAGAGGGCCGGCGTGTGTCCCTCAATTTATGTGTGACTAAGAAGCGCTCCATTGTCGACTTCACTGCCTGGCTGGAAGCCTACACAATCTACATGGCCTGCGCACTGAAACATATGCCATTCCGAGCACTGGAGCTGGTGACGTACCAGCACATTATCTGTACTGCCAACCAGCAGTTTGCGACCCCAGCTGTACTGGGGTATGACCGTGCCTTCCGTGCAGCGGTGGCAACAACCTCGGCTCGGGACGCAATCGACCAAAGCCTCTGGAGCCTGCACCTGATCCGGGCACCCCGACCATCATGTCCGCGCTGCACAACGCACCACAGCCGTGACCGTTGCCCACAGTATTTGGCAGGGCCACATGCTCCAGCTGGCACCAACACCAGCCGTTCTACGCAGCCATTTCTGGCCGGGGCGGGCAGCACCCGCCAGATCTGCCTCAACTTCAACCGTGGCCGCCCATGCCAACACCAGCCCTGTGAACGCTTGCACGTCTGCTCAACCTGCGGCGACCGAGGTCATCCCGCCGCTCGCTGCACCAACGACGGTCGCCGGGGACCCCGCCAGACGGACAAGCCCGTCGCAGCGAAGTAGTCTCCCCACGCCTCTGTACATAGCCCGCCTAATGACTCTTCTGCCTCGTATTTCTAATCGTGTCCTCTCTGACTTTATCCTTAATGGCTTGCAACACGGGTTCCCCATTGGCCACTCTGGTGCTTCTGTATCTATCATCTCCGGCAACCTCCCAACTGCCATTGAACATGCTCAGTTTGTACAACAACAAATTGCTGACCGGGTCCGACGTGACGAATCGGCCGGTCCTTTCTCGGTCCAGCCTTTCCACCCATTTGTATGCTCTCCGCTCGGCGTAGTGCCCAAGAACAACGGGAAATTCCGCCTCATTCACCACTTGTCTTACCCTGACCGTATGTCTGTCAATGATGGAATAAACAAGGATTTGTTCTCCCTACATTATGTCACAGTGGACGATGCCATTGAGCGTCTGCAACGTCAAGGTACCGGTGCCTTGATGGCGAAGCTCGACATACACAATGCATTTCGACTGGTCCCGGTCGCACCCACTGCATACCATTTGTTGGGTTTCCAGTGGCAGGGCCAATTCTACTATGACAAAGTACTGCCATTCGGGCTGAGGTCCGCACCCTACTTAACTGCATTGCGGACGCACTTTGCCAGATAAGCTGTGAACTGTTCCAGGTTCCCCACCTCCTGCACCTTCTGGACGACTTCTGGCTCTGTGGCCCTGCAAACTCAACGCTATGTGCGCAGCGTCTGAACGTAGTCCTCTCCGTATTCCGCTACCTGGGAGTTCCCATTGCCGACGAAAAGACAGTCGGCCCAACCTCCTGTCTCACCTTCCTGGGCATCGAACTGGACTCCGTCCAGAAAGTGGCTCGTCTCCCACAGGACAAGGTTGACGACATCCGCTCCAGACTATTGGCCTTTCGCCAACGCCAATCCTGCCGTCTACGGGAGCTTGAACAGCTGTTGGGCAAGCTGAACTTTGCCAGCCGCGTCATCACGCCGGGCCGTACATTCATGCGCCGACTGTACGATGCCACGCGCAACGTTTCCAAGCCCTACCACCGCATCCGTCTCTCCCCAGAATGTCATCTGGACCTTCTTTGGTGGTCTTACCTACTCGATGGCTGGAATGGCAAGTCATTCTTCCTCGATCTCCAGGAGACTCTGGCCAGCGACATCCTGATAGAAACTGACGCATCTGGCGCCATTGGGCATGGTGCAGTTTACGGCACGCATTGGTTCGCCGACACCTGGTCACCACAACACACTCCGCTCTGCATTACGTTCAAGGAGCTGTACCCCATCTGCATTGCATGTGCTACGTGGGGCCACCAGTGGTGTCGCAAGCGTATCCGCTTCCATACCGACAACGAAGCTGTCGCCGCTGTTCTCAAGTCTGGCACCAGTCGCTGCCCTAATGTGATGTCACTCCTACGGCAGCTCTTCTTCATCTGCGCCAAGGGTAATTTTATGGTCACCGCCCGTCACATACCGGGAACTACCAACATCCTTGCTGACGCTCTCTCCAGGCAAGATTTCAAGCGATTCCATTCGTGCCACCCTACCGCCGCTCACATGCCCACTCCCGTGCGTGCTCTTCCGTCCATTCCTGGGGAGACTTCGGCCGTGCCTTGCACAGCCGAGTGACGGAAGCCCACATGCAAACTGCCATGAAAGCTGGCAGCACCGGTCCTGGGTAAGCGCTGATCAGACAGACTGAGCCCACTTATTGTGGGTGCCAGAGCATAACCGAATGCCACCTATGTACCGACTGTACACTCAGTAACTCAATATCACTCTACTATAGTCCACAATCTGTGGCACCCCCTCTACAGTTAACAGTGAATAGGAGGTTCTCTATTTGGGGAGTCAACCTTGCTTACCAGGCTCCTCATACGGCTCATTCAGCCTCTCACACTCAGACGGCTCACTCAGCCTCGGCTCACTCAGCCTCTCAATACGGCTCACTCAGCCTCCGCAGCCGGGCCCTGCCCGGCTGCCTCCATACGGCTCACTCAGCCTCCGCAGCAGGGCCCTGCCCAGCTGCCATACACACACATTCACACAGCTCTAATCTGTCACTCACTCGGAGCCTGGCAAAGCAATTGACAAACCCTCCTATTCCCCAAACTGGTTGCTCGTTGTGTGAGTGCGGCATGCAGATGCTTGTGTTAACACTAATTTAATTGCGATGAGCACATTCGGTGTATAAGCTGCACATCAGACTTTGAACTATTTTCGCAAACTAACTAAATGGGTTTTCGTACATTACCAATGACCAAAAAGTTGCCTAGTTTGTCCTTCACTCAGAACTAACATGTAGAAGCTTCGCACAAGTACAATGATGCATTGATGGATTACAGTGCATGAAAAGTAGTCGAACGACGCCATACATGCATTGTGCTCATGGAGTGCTGGTCGATTCACATCTAGCATTCGGAGCTTAAGCCGCAGGTGTAAATTTTGAGTACAGCTAGCACCCAAGAACTACTGTAGCGGACATGGAAATCCAGTCGATTGACTGGGGCAGGCGCTCTCAGCGCGTACAGAACGCTGCGTGCAGTGCACATGTTGATCCGATGCGACCAGCGCGCTGCAGCGCATAAATGCATACATGTATGTATACCCGTTATCCACGGCTGCATGGCCAGTGCCCTGGGGCCGCTAGACTTGCGACCGGATTTCCATGTCCACGGCTGCATGGCCAGTGCCCTGGGGCCGCTAGACTTGCGACCGGATTTCCATGTCTACGACAGTAGCACAATAATGGATTGCAGTACTTGAAAAGTAGTCGAATGACACCATGCAGGCATTATGTGCATGAAGTACGGTAGTGCTGCTCGATTCACATCCAGCAGTCAGTGCGTTTTAAAGTGCAGCTAACACCCCGGAAAATATGGTAACCTGATCGAAAGTGAATATTGAAGAAGAAGAAAAAAAACAGAGTGATAATTGAAAGGATCTGTCTGCGGTACTACAGAGATTGCATGAGACACAATTAACTCGACACCGAGTCACAAACTGGTCTTCTGAGCACCCTCCTGCGCAGGCCAAGAGTGGAAATGTTTCCGCCCCTCCTGGGTTCGAGCCCCATACTCACAGATAGCCACATACATGTACATGGGCATGAAGATTCAACCACCTAATGACCTAATGCTGTAGACAACAAGCCGTTTCAGCCATCTAGGCCTCATCATCGGGATGCCGAGTCGAATGGTCTTGGTCTGAGGAGGCTGAGATGCTCCCTCCCTTCTTTATTCCCGATCGAACTCGCCACTTCCACCGAAACTGGGTGACTGCGCCCTACTAGATGGGGATTTGTATGCAAAATATCACTAAAAGCACCATTTCGTTCTTATAAGAGCACGGATGACCGCAATCGGCCCATATGTTGTAGTCTTTTGCACGCTGAGTCGATTGCTTTAGTCTGAGAAGACTGCAATGCAACGTTCTGCAATGCATGGTTAAATAAGCAGTCACGTGCTCATGTGTACACCAGTCACCTGGTCCACGTGCCTTCAGGCTACAACACCGAGGCTCAACTCAAATTAAACTCGAGTGACAGGAACATGCCTAAACCGGCTGTACGTTGTACCGTGCAGACATGGTAACCAGGTGACTGGTGTACGCATGAGCAACTGACCACTTATTTAACCACGCATGGCCAAACGCTACATCGCAGCCTTCTCGGACCGAAACCAGTCGACTCAGTGTGCAAAAGACTACCACATATGGACCAATCATGGTCACCTGTGCTTTACAAGAAGGAAACGGCGCTTTTAGTGACATTTTGTATACAAATCCCCCTCTAGTAGGGCGCAGTCACCCAGTTTCGGTGGAAGTGGCGAGTTCGATCGGGAATAAAGGAGGGAGGGAGCGTCTCAGCCTCCTCGGATCAAGACCATTCGACTCAGCACCCCGAAGACTACAATTGGTGGAAATTTGATAGTGGGCTTAACTTCCCCTCTGTGTACGCTGAACTAACGGCCATGGCACAAAGGTAGCATCAATACTGAAGCAGCCTACTGAGGGCGCTCAACAAGACAAATGCCACGGATATTCATACCCAAATGCTGTAGATAGCGAGCTGTTTCGGCCATCTAGGCCTCATCAGTGCAGCTACGAGCTTTAAAGGGGAATTATACCCTAAAATCAAAATTTCAGCAGTTGTAGTCTTCGTGGCGCTGAGTCGAATGGTCATGGTCCGAGTAAGCTAAGACGCTCCATTCCTCCTTTATTCCCAATCGAACTCGCGCACTTCCACCGAAGCTCAGTGATTGCGCCCTACTAGATGGGGATTTGTACGCAAAAAGTCACTGAAAGTGCCGTTTCGTTCTGATAAAAGCACGGATGACCGCAATTGGTCCATGTGTTGTAATCTTTTTGACGCTGAGTCAACTGGTTTTGGTCCGAAAAGGCTGCGATGCAGCGTTCGGCCCTTATTCCCAATCAAACACGGGCGAGTAAGCGGTCACGTACTCATGCGTACACCAGTCACCTGGTCACCGTGCCTTTAGGTTACAAATTTTCCTATCACTCGAGTTGTCGAGAACGGTAGGGGAAGACAGACTCATCAGACTCATTCTCATACCACAGTTTCCTTTCTAAAAACTTCACCTTCAACCATAATCAAAAACTTTTGCCAACAACAACAACAACCCCTCGCCAAAACACCCTGGCCCGCCAAGCGCGCAGCCCGCCTGACGGAAATCATATGCATATTATAAACGTAGCGCAGCGCACTGCCAAAAATGCAGTCACCAGCACGTGACATGCAGAACATGGGGCTTGCGCGCGGGTGTGCAGCCGGGCTGTATCATGCAAGCGTGGATCATGCGGAATGCAATGATGCAACTACAAGGAAACAAATCTCGGCAGCAACGAGTGCATTCAGAGAAGAAGAAAATAAGTTCAGATTTAAGTATTTTGTGATGAGCAGCAGAGACAAACATGCAGGAGAGTATAATTATATGATGAGATGGAGGCGACATTGGGAATACTCGGATTCACAATGTACGCATGCCATCAGCTGGGTAATCAGAGTCGTCGTTGGACATCGTAAGTCCCAACTCAAATGTATTTGGAATATGATAATAAAATGTTATGGCAAGTTGGACTGTCTGTTAATTAATTACGATATGATCATGCAATGCAGGAGTCTATACTTGCAACTTCAAATTGATGTGAAGTAGTCTTCATGATGTGGTGACATTCATGACATTCCCGACAACGAAAGTTATCTTACCCACTCTGCGATACGCTCACGGGCCTTCTCTGCTGCTTTGCCATTTGCCCGCCTAGGCTGGAACATGGTTGGGGCAGCTTCGTCCGCCATTGCCTGTTCCATAGCCGTTGCCGGTGCCGGGCAGTGTTCCATATCACCAGCCTCCACTGCTCCGACGTCATCCACAACGTGCAGCTCGAGCGGATAGAGCTTGCTGATCGGTCTCGACAACACTGCCTTCGATTTAGCCGTCTTCAGCTTGACAGCTCTGACTTGGCCATCGACTCCAGGTAAGATTTCTACCACTCTGCCGAGTCTCCAACTTCCACGTGGCTGGCCGGTCTCTTGGATTACGACCACTTCTCCAACTGTTGGTGTCCGAGGGATGCTACTCCGTGACTGTCGGTGTTGACTCATTGATGCTTCGCGCAGAGCAGGGAGGTATTCATCTTCCCACACGTTCCAAGCTACATCCAGTTGTATCTGTTGCCGTTTCCACATCCTCGTGACCTTGGCTGCTGGTGTCTCCGGACCGTCCTCCTCGTCGCTGTCCGTCTGAAAACCGGTTGCCGTTCCTCCTCCACAGAGGAAATGTGACGGTGTCAGGGGTGAGAATGAGGACACCTCGTCGTTGTCAACATATGTGAGTGGCCTCGTATTGATCATGCCTTCCACTTCGGTTGTCAGGGTTGCGAGCTGGTCTAGAGTCAGGAGGCACCTTCCAAGACTCTTCCTCAAGGCTCTCTTGACAATGCTCACCAGCCTCTCGTACACACCGCCCTTCCATGGCGCAAACTCTGTTGTGAAGCTCCATTCGATATTCTCCGTTGAGAGATACGACAGCAGGTCTGGGTTGGCAAGAATCAGCTTCAGATGATCGTCCAGGACAGAGCGTACCAACTTGAACTGGGGTGCGTTGTCACACGCAATAGACTTTGGCTTGCCTCGTCTCGCCGCGAACCGTCTCATGCTGTTCAAGAAGGCTGCTGCAGATAGGCCAGAGACTATGTCCAGGTGTACAGCTCGTGTGGTTAGGCAGGTTACCAGGTTGATCCATACCTTGCCTTTCTCCGTGCCGGTGCGGATCAATAGCGGTCCGAGGTAGTCAAGACCAACGTACGTGAATGGAAGTGCTCTGGTAATCCGTTCCTTGGGCCATGGGGGCATGGACGGCAACTTGAACGGACGCCCTTCGTGTCTTCGGCAAACCGAGCACTGATCCAGGATACGGCGAACGATAGCACGGCCACGTATGATCCAGAACTCTTGCCTTGTCTGGGACAGGGTGTGTCGAACACCTGCATGCAGAAGCCGTCCATGGACTTCGCTGATGACATGCTTCGTGAACGCGTGATACGTTGGTAGCAGCTTCGGTAGTTTCTGGTAAGTTGGTAGTTCAGCGTTGCTCAGTCTTCCGGCGCATCGAAGTATGCCGTTGTCGTCGATCACAACACCAAGGTTAGCAACTGAACTGTGCTTGGCATTGGTCTTGATAGCTTTGAAGATGTCAGGGAAGGCCTCGCGTTGTACTTAGAGTCCACCAATCTCGCGCAGCCTGTATGTCTTGTGACACGATGTCGTAGCTGTTGCTGATCTGAGAGAGACGTGGTGAGTTGGGACGCAGTTTCTTCAGGAACTTCATGCACAGAGCAGTGATTCTCAGGACCTTCCTCAAACTGCTTGCTCTCGTAAGCACGCTGCCGAGACCAGATGGAATGGTATGTGGACTAGGTTGGTCAGTAGCACGATCGCTGCCACTAGTCACCATGCTTGCGGTATGAAGCGTTGGTGCTTGCTCCTCCTTGCTGGCTAGGTCGGATTCGTCAGCTGAGAGTGTGAGGTCCTCGTCTGGCCAGTGATCTGATGTGCAGTCCGGACTGTGCCACCATGACTCCTGAAGATCGGTCACCAAACCGCCTCGGCTAGCAACATCAGCAGGGTTGCTCTCTCCAGGAACATGGCGGAAGGACAAGAACTCGCCGCAAGTACGAATCTCTGACACACGGTTGGCCACGAATACGGACAGTGGCTTGGATGATTTGATCCAATGCAGAACACAACGCGCGTCCGTCCATAGGGTGATGCTGGTAAGTGGGAGATCGAGTTCATCTTTGCAGAATCGGGCTGCCCGTGAACCAATCGTAACGCCAAGTAGTTCCAGCCGTGGCAGGGTGAGACCGTTAGGCTTGCCGTCCTTGGACTTCAGCGGTGCAAGACGTGTCTTGGCGAAGAGGAGCTCACAGGTTGTCATCATGGCTATGGTTGTGCGGAGGTAGACCACAGTTGCAAAGCCCAGTTGTGACGCATCGGTGAAGACGTGTAGCTGGTAGGTAGCATCGGTTCCATTAGCAATTGGGTTGATTTGCCTGGGGAACGATAACGAGCTGACCTCGCTCGAGGCTGCATGGAGGGTCAGCCAGGTGTCCACTAGGTGTCCAGTCAAGACAGTGTCCCAGTCCATACCAGCTTGCCACAGAGAGCGTAAGAAGACCTTGATACGAAATGTGACCGGAGCAACCAGTCCCAATGGATCGTACAATGATGCAGCATACTTCAGGACAGCGCGCTTAGTCCAAACCGGGTCGGTGCTGGGTTGGGTTCGAGAACAAGCGAGCTGTAGACTGTCATCCTTGGTGTGCCACGTGATTCCAAGAACGTTGACACTGTCGCCCTGTGCCCTTTCCTTGGCATCCATAGCTGTCGTAGCGTGGCTGTTGTTAGATGCCCACTCACGTAGCCGCATGGACGAGCGAGAGAATACGGATGTAGTTCGGTTGCACATATCGTACCCTTCTTCCGGGGTGTCAACACCGATGAATACGTTATCCACGTAGATATTGCGGGACACCAAGCGACTGACATCCGCATCTTCATCATTTGCTAGATGGTGTTGGATTGTTGCCGCTAGCAGAAATGGACTGCTCACGATGCCGAACGGTACTCTCCGAAACCGATAGACCGCGATGTTGTCCGGAGTTACTGTGGGATTAGTTGGATCGCGATACCATAGGAAGCGTGTCACGTCCCGGTCTGGCGGCCAGATGTCAAGTTGCAAGAATGCCTTCTCGATATCGGCTACCAGCAGAATGGGTGTGATGCGGAGTCGCATAAGAACTCCGGCAAGGTTGGGGAGCAACACGGGTCCACGTAGCAGACAGTTGTTCAAGCTCTTGTTGTGACGCCGTGCCTTGGCCGAGGCATCATAAACGACACGCAACTTGGTCGTCGTCTTCGTTGGAGTTAGAACTTGCTGGTGGGGTAGATAATGGAGTTGCGGACCAGTGACAGAATCCGGTGTCATCTGCTCAATGATGCCCAAGTCGGCTTGCTGCTGGATCACCTTGTCATACTGCTCAAGTAGTGACGAGTCGGTGCTTAGCCGCCGCGATAGAGTCCGGAACCGGCCCTACGTCAGTCCGTAGTTGTCCGGGAGAAACTGCTGCTGGTCGTTCCATGGCCAGCGAACGATGTAGCGATTATCGGTGTACTCCACTGTTGAGTGGAAATGCTGCATGGCTACGTCATCGTCTTTCACGGGAGACGGGTGCTCTATCCCAAGCGTTTCGAGGCTCCACAAATCCGGAATGGACTGCTTAAGAGGCAGAACCTCCTCGTGTGAAACGTCGGCTGCGGCTGCGATCAGAGTGGCTGCCGGTAGGGCAGTGGTGGGAGAGGTGTTCGTCTTGCCGGTGACCACGTAGCCGAGGGAGGTTGGCAGAAGGTTGAGGCCTGATGGTAGAGGTTGCACATGGCCCTGCACGAAGTCCCACAGATAATCAGACCCAATGAGTATGTCGATCTTGAGCCGTTCATCTTCGGCGTTGATCGCATCAGCTAACTGGTTGTCGTGTTGCAGTTGCTGCAAGGTCGTGATGTCGGGGTGTGCAACCGCAGGACGGAGAACCGGGTTTGTGATGTGCGGTAAGACGCTGCCTTCGATGGCCTTCGTTGTACCATCCTTGAGATGAATGAACAGGTCGGAGATCGGTACCTGTGCTGTGTGGTGTTTGGTGGCACCAAAGGTTGACAGCCATTCATGGCGAGTATGGGGCAGGGAGAGCTGCCTTGCCAAAGCCTCCGTGAAGTACGTGCGATGGCTGCCTGAATCAAGAAGAACGCGAGCGGTGGTGATTGTACCATTGTTGCCTTGCACATTCGTTGTGGCGGTTTGGAGTGTGACAGTTGATCCTGTTGCTTGCAGGAGACATGATGACTGGTCCGAAGCAACTGCCTGACCTGGAACCTGAGTGGGTGTGCACGTAGCGGTTGTAGTGTCAGAAGCTGCCACCGCTGCTGTGGAAGATGAACCGTCAGCTCGTCGGGTGGAATGCGAACCTACACCAGATGGCTGGCGACTCTGCGAGCAGATGGTATGGTGATGGTGACTTGGGCGCTTGCACATCCGGCAGGTCTGTGTTTGCCGTCGGTAACATTCCTGGCTGCGGTGACCGGAACCCAAGCAAATGAAGCAACGACGTAGCTCCATTAATCGTTGTTTCCTGGCAGCAGAAGATGTGTAGCGTGAGCAATCGTGGTCCATATGTTGGCCATCGCAGAATATGCAACCACGACGGGAACGTTGTGGTCGTCCTTGGGTATCAGGGTGAGCTGCCAGTGCATCCGCTGTGCTAAAGAGTTGCTTTGTCTGCACTCCAACAGCGTCAGGTTTGTTCGGAGGGCCTTGGCCAGTCCGCTGGCGGAGTTGCTCTTGTAGAGTTGTGTACTTGGCCATATACTCTCGTAGAGTGGTTAGTTTCCAGGGCTGGCCGGCGTTGCTGATACCACGCCACTCCTCAAACTTGGTGGCAACCTCGAGTGGAACCTTGCCCCACAGCTTTTGGCACAGGAGACGTTGATCTGCCAACTTCTCTCCCTGTGTTTCCAGCTGTCGAAGGAGACACTCCACAGTCTCGAAACTTCGATGGATCTCCATGGGCCTGTTGGGTGGTGCCGGTAGTGCTTCCAAACGGCTGTACAGGGATGCAATGATGATCTCCGCTGAGCCATACTTCGTCTTCAACAGATCCTTGACGGTGGTATAGTTTGCACTTGTCAACGAGATGCCCGCTATGGCCTTCGCCGCATCGCCGGAAAGGCAAGATTTCAGGTATGAGAACTTGCTGACATCCGCAATGGGCTGGTTGTCGATGGAAGACTGGAATCGCTCCCAAAACTCTGGCCACTCAATCACCTTGCCAGAAAAGGACGGTAGAGTCAGGTTTGGCAGCTGGACGTTGAGGCGTGATGGCTGTGGGGCAGTACTGAGGCCAGCTGCCGCGGTTGCAGCGTGGGCTGCCGCTAATGCCATGGCCTGTATCATGTCCGGGGAATTGGTTGGTGTCGGGACAGTTGGCTGGGCCTGTGTTGTATCCGTATGCTGAGCCTGAGCCACAGGGTTCTGAGTAGTAGCACTGATGTCCGTGCCTGTGGACATTGTGCTACGCCTTGCCTCCACAGCCGTGCTAGGGCTGTCCAGTCTGCCTGCAGCAGATTCCGTGTCGCCCGTGCCTGTTGCCGGCAATTCCTTTGATTCCAGCAGTTCGCCCGTGGGCCTGTCCGTCCCATCACTGTCCACGACCACTACCTCCTGTGTTGTGTTGTCCCGTGTGGCCTTCTGGGGTGTTGCTGCCTCTGCAGCAAGCTCCGCCACCATGGTCACCACTGGTGAACCCGTGTACCCCTCTATAGTCGAGTAGTGCACGTGCCGCGGTCCGACACACTTGTGCATTCCTGGTCAAAGCCATCATCCCAGGTTTCCAAATCAATTAGTGCGTCTTCCACACGCTCGTCTGCCTCGCAGTTCTCCAGCAGGGTACCAATCTGCTCGGACAGGTCGTTCACTGTGTCAATCAAGGGTAGGATTTTCTCAACATCACTCTGAACTGACAACAGACTAACGAATTTCTCCTCCGTTTTACGGAGTTCATGTTCGATCCTCCTCCTTACTCGCGTTACCCTTCCCTTGGCCCTGCCTCGCTTCTTGACTAGGTCGTTGTAAACCACTTGGTCCAGGACGTGAGACGTGCTTTGCTTCTCAGTCGTCTGATCCAAGGACTCCTCTCCATCGTTCGTTGTTGTTTGTTCAACCTCTCCATCCATCGTAAAAAAAAACGAAAGTTGTTGGACGCGTTGGTTCCAAATCCTGGTCTCTACAGCACCATGTCGAGAACGGTAGGGGAAGACAGACTCATCAGACTCATTCTCATACCACAGTTTCCTTTCTAAAAACTTCACCTTCAACCATAATCAAAAACTTTTGCCAACAACAACAACAACCCCTCGCCAAAACACCCTGGCCCGCCAAGCGCGCAGCCCGCCTGACGGAAATCATAATGCATAATAAACGTAGCGCAGCGCACTGCCGAAAATGCAGTCACCAGCACGTGACATGCAGAACATGGGGCTTGCGCGCGGGTGTGCAGCCGGGCTGTATCATGCAAGCGTGGATCATGCGGAATGCAATGATGCAACTACAAGGAAACAAATCTCGGCAGCAACGAGTGCATTCAGAGAAGAAGAAAATAAGTTCAGATTTAAGTATTTTGTGATGAGCAGCAGAGACAAACATGCAGGAGAGTATAATTATATGATGAGATGGAGGCAACATTGGGAATACTCGGATTCACAATGTACGCGTGCCATCAGCTGGGTAATCAGAGTCGTCGTTGGACATCGTAAGTCCCAACTCAAATGTATTTGGAATATGATAATAAAATGTTATGGCAAGTTGGACTGTCTGTTAATTAATTACGATATGATCATGCAATGCGGGAGTCTATACTTGCAACTTCAAATTGATGTGAAGTAGTCTTCATGATGTGGTGACATTCATGACACGAGTTGAACCTTTGAGTTGAGCCTTGGTGTGAAAGTTGTAGCCTGCAGGCACGCTGACCAGGCGGCTGGTGTGCGCATGAGCATCTAACCACTTACTCGTCCGTGTTCGATTGGGAATAAGGACCGAACGCTGCATTGCAGCCTTTTCAGACCAAAACCAGTGGACTCAGCGTCCAAAAGACTATACAACATATGGACCAATCGCTGTCATCAGTGCTTTTATAAGAACGAAATGGCGCTTTTAGTGACTTTTGCATACAAATTCCAATCTAGTAGGGCGCAGTCACCCAGTTTCGGTGAAAATGCGCTAGTTCGATTGGGAGTAAAGGAGGGAGTGTCTCAGCTTCCTCGGACCAAGACCAATCGACTCAGCACCCCGAAGACTACAACTGGTGAAAATTTGATTATAGGGGATACTTCCCCTTTAAGTAAGCTCGTTGCTCTATCACCAGAGGGCTCTAACTACGACAAATAGTGAGCGATGCAAAATGCAGCAGCACTAAAGCAGCAGCTTACTGAGAGTCCTCAATAAGATAAATACTAGTACCAAGGAGCATATTATCCAGCGCTGTATGAATTTCTGCTCCTCCTGGGTTCCAACCCCCCCCCCCCTTGTCCGCAGCCTTTTTCTTCTTTTTCCATGGTGTTTGTGACTGAAACACCCTAATGTGGTGTCACTCCATACACTCATACCACATTTATCCGGGCGATCCGAGACCGGGCACTGCCCATAACTTCAAAAATGTCCGTAACTCTGAACCACATACATTTTGACCGGGAAGGCCATAGGATATTGCATGTGATGTCACTATTCCAACAAAAAAGGGACAAGAGCAGTCATATTTCCACTGAACCTCGCCAATGGGTGCCCGGTAGAACTCGTAACTTCGGGGTCCGGATAAGTCTTACAGATAGCAACTTACATGTACATGTACATGAGGACACAACCACCTACATGTAATGCTGTAGACAGCAAGCTGTTTCAGCTATCTAGGTCTAGGCCAGTACAGCTACCAGCAAGTAAGATGAACTACCGGCCATGGCGCAAAGGTGGCACCACAGACATAAGATAGCTCCTCGCTCTAGCGCCAGAGTGCTCTAACAACGAAAAGGAGCAAGAGATGCATAATGCAGCAACACTAAAGCAGCCTACCGAGAGTGCTCAACAAGACAAGGAGCATAATACCCAATGCTGTATGACTTTCCGACCCTCATGGGTTCGACCCCCCCCCCCCCTGGCTTTTTCTTCTTTCTCCATGGTGTTCGATATTGACTTAAATACCCTATTGTGACATCACCTCATACTCACAGATGGCCACTTGCATGTACATGAACATGAGGATGCAACCACATTATGCTGTATCATCCATCTAGGCCTCATCAGTACAGCTACGAGTTTCAAGTAAGTCGAACTACCGGCTATGGCACAAGGTGGCATCACAGACATTAATATAGCTCCTCACTCTAGAGCCAGAGTTCTCTTTAATACGAAAAAGTAGCGAGCGATGACGCAGCAGCACTAAAGCAGCCTGTCGAGAGTGCTCGACAAGACGAATGCCAAGAGCGTAGTACCCAATGCTGCAGACAGCAAGCTGTTTCGGCAATGTAAGCTTTATAACCATAATTGTAATGTAGGGGGCAAGCTAGCATTAGGCCTGTGAAATTAATGCTCGTTTCTCCATAGATAGTGCTTTGAGCATCCCCGCTTTTCCCCGTTTTTCGGCATTTAGTGCTCGAACAGTAGTATAGGGGGAGGGGTTTTTGGCTCACCTGGCGGTGAGCCAAAATCGACTTTCTCGATCGGCCCTTCGGGCCTCTCTCCCAAGTCTCCCCCTCCCCCTATACTACTAGGGGAACGTGTGAGATAATGACTCTGTGTGACTCTTATCAGGAGATAGGTCTGCCATACAGTTCCCCTCTCCTACGCTATAGTTCTAACCCTTCAGTACACTTCTTATTCTTTATGGTAAGAAATGTGTGTGTGAGATCCAAGTACTAATTTTACACCTCCGACCACTGATCCAATGTTGGCTCAACCCCATCCCAGAAAAGTGAGCCAACTTGCTCCCTCCGAGAAATCGGAAGTGAGCCAACTTCAGCTTTTTCACTTACCCAATCTTGACTCAATTCGAGGACTGAAGTGGGATCGTTTTTCTGAGCCAACTAATACTTCGGGTGGCTCAGGTCTGGATGAGGATTCACCACCATCAATCGGTAACTCATACACATTTTCCATCTCATCATCAACAATATATTTCCCATCTTCTAGCTCTCGTGATATATTTTCAGCATACACAACTGTTTCCTGTTTTAGTTTTGCTAAGGGATGGATCATTTCCACATATCTTTTCTTGTTTTTCATCAGCTTTTTTTGTAATAGGGGGTTTCCATCCTGAGTTGAGTGCTGCTCTCACCTCAGCAAGGGTTTCTTTTGTGGGAATGTAAGACGTATTTTTCACCCGATCATCTTTACATGATGTGGGTGGTTTCGAAAGTGTGAAGGTCTTCATCTTTCTTTCTGTGATATATTTTTTTATTTGTCTGTGAAATACACCAGCAGTAATGGGGATGAGAAGAAGAAGAAGGAAAAGGAGGTATATCAAGTTGTTTGATGTTCCCGATGTAATTCCCGATGTAATTCCTGATGTTCCCGATGTTCTCGATGGAATTCCCGATGTTCCCGATGTTCTCGATGGAATTCCCGATGTTTCCGGTGTTGTCGGTATTGTCTGTGTTGTCGGTGTGACAGATGCTGCTGGTACATTAACAGGTGGACTAAGATGTGTAAGCGGAACACAAATCCAGAATGAATTTTCTTCCCAACATTTGTTTATTACCAACCCATTCACTTTGACACAATGAGCTAGAAAAGCAATTCCTATCAAGATCATAATTTGCTCAGTTTTATCATAAACCGTTTTCCTTTTTCCCATCAGTCCATACCAGTTACATCATAGGTGGAGGGTAATCTTGGTAGATTGTCCACACCAAGCACATCTGGTAATGATATCGGATCAAAATATAACCTAGACTGTTGTAAGTTTCTTGGGTCATTTTCAGGGTCAACTCTCATCGAACAGCTAGAACGTTTTATGAGATATACAACAGCACCAACTATAGGAATAGTAATCAGAGATAAAAGATAAAGTTTGGGGTCTGTCAAATGAGGGCTTTCCTCGTTTCCTGGTTTCGTCTGATCGTAAGGTGGTTGTGTAGTGATATGGTCTGTTGGTGGTGACGTTTCACTAGGGATGTCAACCGGGGCCGGTGTTTCACTTTGGATGACAGTAGGAGGTTGTGTTGTCAAGCAGGGCCCATCCTTATCCAACGGATCACGAATACAACCAAGAGCAAATGGTAGCATGGTCAACAGTATTAGCAAATGAGGTATTTCCATTTTTTATCTACATATAGTTAAGATTTTCAGTACTCATGATAAACCAGCTCCCATTCATCAATGAGATTGTATCCACTCACAGTTGGTAATGTCAGTGTGTTGTTGATGAAGGTCAGGTATGCCGTTGTTATTATCATGTTCAGTAATGTACCGGATTATTGCTTTTTCTCCTAACACATCTCGATACGGTACATGGAAACGTCTTCTGTTACCACTTGTTTCTTGACCGACTATGAAGAGATCCTCAATGACAATCAGTTTGTTGGTTGGACTTTCGTAATAGGAAAAGCATGAAGTATGGCTTCTGGTGGAGTGGTTGATGAGCTCGGGATGATATTCTTCATTTTTTTGACTTTCCCATTTCCATCCTTTCTGTCAACATACTCCTTTGTTGTTGCTGAGTCATCCTCTGTTGTCTGTCGGAGATTGACGATGTGATTCAATCCCATGTTAAGATTTCCTGTCATCTGATTGATTCCACTCGTCCAGAGAGTCCGTCTTTGTGATGTGTTAAGATATTCTGATGTTACCACAGATGTTCCTGTTGATGGTTGCTTCACATTCACAATTTCCATTCCACCCATGTCAAGATTTCCTTTCATTTTCAGTGTACCACTCACCATCAGTCGTGTTTGATCATCATCAACATGCTTCCTCAATGAAGTATCCACTTTTCCTATCTCACTTGTGACCCACCCCGTTGGTGCCGCACAAGTGGAACTCACTCCATCAAACCCAAGATGACAAATTCGATGATAGTTCATGTCAATATGTCCATTCACATCTCCACCAGCTTTATCCAGCTTTTCTTCACTGATGACAAATAACTCCCTTTTTGGCATAGGAATCAAGATTGGTTGAATTAGCTTCCAAGGCTGTTCCAAATTTAGAACTCATCTTCCTTATCTCTCTATATATATTTTTCTTGAGAGCGTTGGAACAATAAAAAATGATCCTTTATAGGTATAAACCATGGAAATGATTACTGTAACTTTGATGAGCACAAGGAGAAACCAACAAAGCATCACTACTTGCTTCCTGATTGTCACTACATGATGATTGGACAAACGGGATGTGGGAAGACAAACACCCTGTGTAATATGCTTCTACAATCATGGTTGAAGTGTGATAAGGTCATCCTTTATACAATAAATCCTCAACAACCAAAATATCAACTTCTTGATGGGTTTTACAATGGAATATCTCCTGGTAATCTTATCATTGAACAACCAGACAAGGTTTGTCCAGTGGAGGATCTCGATGATCAGGAAAATAAGGTGATGATTTTTGATGACATCAAGATTGACAAAAAGCACATGATAAAAGTGATGGAATACTTCAGTCTTTCTCGGAACAAGAAATGTAACTGTATATATCTTTGTCAATCATACTATGATGTACCGAAATATATCCGGAGAAGTACCAAGTGCTTCCTGCTGTACAAGGGCTTAGACAACAGAGATGTCCAGTGTCTAGCACATGATCACTCCAAAAATCTTAAGAAAACCGAGTTTGCGGAAGCCTATGATATGGCAACAGAGAAACCACATTCATTTTTCATGCTTGATAAAACAGCAACATAATTATCAGCCAGAGATGTACCGATGGGGATTCGATAGGTTCTTGGAGAAGTGAGAAGAAAAAAAAGGTATTAGTAGATTGCATGCCACATTTTACTCAAGTAGAAAATCCTGAACATCGGAAGGCAGTCATTGACACCTTTCTCAAAAATCGAGAAATTCTCAAGCAACGTCAACTGGAAAAAAGGATCGGCAAGCAACAGCAGGAGGAGTTTGTAGAAGAGTTCCAAAAACCTGTTGTTAAAAAATTAGCCAAACAAAGTGAGGAATACGATAAACGGCAGGATGCGCTCCTTGGACAACTTCAGACTAACCAAGCAGCAATCACAACAGCCCTCCATCAAATTCCATCGGTTGTGAGTTCATTCATCAAACCCATCGGAGGTAGTACTCCTGAACCATTGGATGGTAGAACTTCTTCTTTCGTTACTGACACTGATAAATCATTCAACCAGAAAGATATTGACCTCATCAATAAGTACATAGGAACTAATGATGAAATACCGAATGAAAAAAAGATCAAAAGTGGTAATAACTTGAAAAAAGTGAAGAAATTGCTTGGAACAATAAGAGGGGTACAAGTAAAAAAAAGAGGCAAAATGTGATAGATTCCATAGACAAAGTGAGGAAATGGATAGACTTCATGATCAGTGCTGACAGTAGTAGAGTGAAACCGATACAAGTTACGAAAGCAGACCAAGCAACTCGATCATCACCACAGTCCACTAAGAAAAAGAGAAGAGACAAAAAGAAAGGTATCAATCCCAAAAGTCCAGAACTCTCAAGTCCAGTTCCGCAAGCAGATCAAGCAACTCAACCTCAGACAACAAGAGTGTCACGAGAAAGAGCATCCGCGTTTAGACCTAGACCTGATGATTATTCTCCACCACCAGAGTCCCCTGAGAGAAAGAAAAGATACAGAAGGGATTTATCTGGTCGACTACCATCACCAGAATCAGATTTCTCAGAAGGGGATTTTTACTCCGTGGAAGGAAGTGGAATCAGATTTTACAAATCACCTGGTGAGTTAGTAGACAGACTGGGTTTACTTTGCGCTTCCCGAGAGGCAGGAAATACATCAAAGGAAGTCATTAACGAACTAGTTGAGATCTTGGACCGTTTGTTGAATGAGAAAGTGATAAAAAAAGAGTGAATACAAGAATATATATAAATCTTATGTATACTCAATCTAGATAGAACCATGGAAACCATCCTATTTTTTGATAGTCACAGTTCACAAATCACAGGGACAAGTCAAAACTTCCAAGCATCATTCAACCCTCCATTGCTACATGATGAAAAGAAGACTTATGAGATTGCTCTGATCAATTCTACCATCTGGTATAGTTGGTTCAACATCAACACCTCAAACAACCAAATTCGGATTTTTGATGGGAAAACCTGGAAAACTCATGTCATTCCAAGAGGTGCTTACAACTTGACTGACATCAATCGATATATCCAGAGAAAAATCGAAAATGAGGACGGGATAACGATTGAGCCAAACTTCAACCGATTACACTGTGAAATTTACCTCCAACATGGGTACAAGGTTGACTTTGATATCCCATCATCACTTGCTACTGTACTCGGATTTTCAAAGAAAATGGTTGATACAACTTCTACATCTGACTTCACTGATATTCACAACATCCTCATACACTGTAGTTTGGTAAGTGAGGCATACCTCAATGGTAGAACTGGTGATGTCATATACTCATTTTCACCGGATAAGCCTCCTGGATTCCAACTCAACATCCAACCGAATGAGAAGACCTTTTTACCATTTACGAAAACTGACAGAATATCAGATGTGATAATGAGGATAACTGACCAAGATGGGAAGGAACTGAACTTGAATAATGAAAGAACCACGTTCAGTCTGCATCTCCGGGAAAGAAAATAAGACTAGATAGATGACATCATGTTCTTGAAACGAAATCAGCTTGCCAGACAAAAGGTTATCGGCGGAAGTCTTCTTGGGAATCTGTACAACAAAGCCAAAGGTGTACTATACAACACCAGCAAAATCATTGTTCCAAAGATCAAGTCCATAAGAAAAATGACAGCTCAGAAAGCTTTGGAGGCAGCAAAAGAACAGATCACTCCAGACATGGTCTTTGATTTGGCAAAAGATGTTGCTAAGGGTGATAGAAAAGCAGTAAAAATGAAAGTAAAGAAAGAGGCAAAGCAGCTTGCTACTACTATTGGTAAAGACAAAGCTATCAATCCACATGTTAGGGATACCATCAATCAATTATCAAACAACAAGGACATCAAACGAGTTTTGTTGGATAAGAGTAAAGAGCTTCTCCAAGATAATCAGAGAGCTATCCTATCAAACATCATTGCTGGTTCCGGAATGAAGAGGTTGTAGAAAAAATAAAAAATAAATATATATATGTTGGACTCAGTAGAGTGTCCAGCCCCTATATGATGTCCAACCCCTATATAGAGTCCATTGGTCCAAAATCCACTGTACAGAGTCCAAACTTGGAATCAACTGTGAGCTCAAAGTTTAGATGAACATCACTCCCTGTGTAGAGTCCAGCCAATTGGCTTCACCCCTATATAGTGTCCATTGGTCCAAAATCAACTGTACGGAGTCCAAACTTTGAAATCAACTATAAAGGGTCTTTGTCATATGTGGACACTTCCTGTATAAAGTCCAGCCAATTAGGCATCCCCTATCCAGAGTTCGAAATTAGGCATAGGATCTGCTGTAAGCAGTGAATATTTACCAGAAAACGGCCTCTCCCTTTAATCCTTTACATCATTCACTTCTCAAGATAAATAATTAATTATTGAGGCGCCACTCCAGCCACTTCATTACATGAAAAACCCTACAAACACCATCCTCAAATCAAGTGGTCTCTTCGCAGACGCTGCAAATTACAATATCTCAATCATGTAGTGTTGCCAAATTATTGTGCACGCACACACACACACACACACACATGCACACACCCACACAACGCCAAGAAAATACCTAGAAAAAAAAACAAGAATCGAAAGATAATAATGGAGAGCCAAGGATTAATTATTTGTTTTCAAATTATTGTGCGTGCGCCCACACACACACACACACACAAACTTATACAACGCCAAGAAAACACCAAGAAAAGAGTAGAGACACAATACACACGCAACTCCAACAGCCATGCAAACGTCCACCCATTTACACGTAAAGTCAAGAGGGATAACAAATAGTTATACGAAACGAATGCATACGTGGCCGTGGGCGGATGCGCGCACGTTTACAAACATGTACATGTAGTAGTGTAAGAGAGTAACATAGTGCAGTAGTCAGCATAATACTAGCACATGCTGAGACTCCAATAGCAAGCTTCACCATTGCTCATGGCCATGCAAATGTTCAGCAGCACTCAGTTCCGCAAGCTTCTGAAGATCAGCACACCTGCAACAAATAGATAGCACAAGGATACGCTTATTACCGTAATGATGCATGGGAGCACACAACTACCAAGTTCTCAACGAATGTGATGCTCAATGAAAATCCATCCACTCAAAGATTGTGAACAGGTGACGGTGGGGACAATAATCGATTTGTAATACGAGGAATAAGATCGTTTGTGCACACTCAAGACGCACAGACACACCACCATACATGTAGTGTACACAGTGTTTCGTTTTGAAATGAGATGATTTGAACAATCTGTACAGCGTTGCCGTCAGTCAGTCTTCCCCGAGATGGAAATGCAATGATTTGTTGTCACGAGGCAGTTTCACTGACACAGTGTCATGTTTGTCACATCAAAACGGTTACTTCAAGGAATACGAGTACATGTATTAGCTTGAGAAGCTTTTTCTTGTCATCGGCATACAATAAATCATCCTCTTACTACTACTAGTACACTGGCGCTGCGTCTGTGGATCCCATCGTATTCAACATCATACTAGAGCCTAGTAGAGGAAGAGTGTCGTGGAGTTCACATAATTATCATAGGGATAAAAATACATTTTTCATGAAATAAAATAATAATTGATGATAGCTAGACGATCGTATACGATTGATACAAAGTCCTTACAGTCCTTGAGGACTATTACGAAGTGGTTGATTACTTTTAGGGCATTCATTCAAGCAACATCAAACAAACGCGATACGCTCCTTGAAAATGGAAAAAAATTCAAGTATATTACGACAGAACAGCAGACCAATCGAAACGAGTAAAAGCTTCCTTACCTCAGTCATCGTCCTGCCATGTAGCTGGACAGCCTTTTGACACGGTGGTACAGGCAGTTCTTGTCCAGACAAACAGGATAGCCTTGTGGCGTCGAACGAAAGAGAGTGTCAGTGTATCTGACTCGTAAGATTGGAACTGTGCTGAACTTTTCTCGTTCTCCGCTTTCTGCTTTCATCCCTGGCTCTGATGAAACCGTTCAAACGTCTTCAATCGTTCTCCGCTTTCTGCTTTCATCCCGCGCACTGATGAAACGTCTTCCGAGAACCACAAGACGCTTTCCAGATTTGATTTTGAACGTCTCATTATCCTCCTTGGTTACCTCGAGACAGATTACTGTCAGCAACTGCACAGCAGAACTGGCAGCCATGGCTGAAGTGAAGAAAGGAATGCGCTGCCACGAGGCAAGCAAAACTGAAAAGGTGTTTGTTCTCTTTCGGGCACAACACACAGGACGGCGTGACTGGATAAACTGGACTCCTGGACCGTGAATAGGGGACTTGTAGAAAAAGTGTACTCCTTATAGGGGATTGCGCGGCAGGATGAAGCTGATCAAAACTGAGTGGACTCCTGGACTCTGTATAGTGGATTTTGGACCAATGGACTCTATATAGGGTGCTGGACATCATATAGTGCATGGACTCTATACTGAGTCCTACATATATAGGTCACTTCCTGCGGGCACCTGACAAACGTGGATTTGCCTGTCGTGTGAATCGCCTATAAATCGACCCACGTACCCCAGAATTTGTGACGTAGGAACTGGTTGCAGGTTTTTGAGCTCTGGTCAAAGTCCCCCCTTGTTCTCCCCCAGCATGCCAGCCAGTCAGCGGAGCAGGCTGCCAGTAACCCTTAGCTCGCTACCGTATGGTGAGATTTTGAACCCAGATGGCACCCCATACAGTGCAACTGAAATCGATGAGCTAGCAACACAATAGGTTTCATCAGGGTGTCCAAGTAATCACCAGCAACACTCCCTCTCAGCTACTTCACCTCATCTCCGAGCAACAGATGTCGTCGCTGACCCAGCACCTAACATTTTAAGAAATCCTTGTAACTATCCATCCAGTCAAACAGTGCCTGATTGTCCGTCTTCACCCATCAAGAGCTTAACCATCGCCCACATCAACATCTGTAGCCTAAGAAATAAAACTCATGAAATCCATTGCATAATGTACAAGTACAGAATCGATGTGCTAGCAATCAGTGAAACATGCTTGGACTCTACTGTGATGAATTGCGATCTTGCTATACCAGCCTACACTCTCTATCGCCGGGACCGAGCTGATCGCAGAAAGGGTGGCGGCGTTGCCATGTATGTGCAGGAACAAGTGAAATCCAGGCAACTTCAAGTAAACGACAGGCTAGAGACCATATTCGTTGGGTTGCACACCCATAGCCGAACGAATCCATTTCTATCCATCGGCTGCGTATACCGCGCTCCAGACAGCCATGTGGATTTCTGGGAGCAGCTCGACAATAGCGTGCAGATGGCCTCCGCAACATGTCCGGACATCCTCCTCCTCGGTGATTACAATGTCAACATGCTCTCTGTCCCACCTCACCCAAACGCCCGCTATGTACAAGGCCTCTGCGCTGACCACAGCTTACAAAACGTCATACTACAGCCCACCAGAGTTCCTAGTCAGTCATGCCTAGACCTTGCACTAATACCGACAACAATGACAACGGCTGCTCCGTCTTCCTCTCCCATGTCTCTTCATAGTACATTTGTTCACAGCGTCGATGGCCTGTCCGACCACCATCTTATTGGCCTCTCTGTCCGTGTTAGTAGAGCCAACTTTGAACAGCCACACGAGCAATTCTCTCCAAGACGCCAACCTAGCCTGGCTCACCTTGACCGTAGGGTAACGTCTGCAGCTCTCAAACACATCCTTGACCCCTCAGATGTATCCGGCGGTTGTACTCTAAATGCAGCGGCAAGCCACTGGCAACAAAGTGTCATGACGGTACTAGATGATCTTGCACCATTCGTTACCCAGAAGCGCGCAGCTTACTCCAAACCCCGCCCCCAGCCCTGGGTCACCCCAGAGCTGAAACAGATGTTTCATCGACGAAGCTCAGCCCACCGCGCCTTAATAAAGCACCCCATGGATGACCGCCTCCGACAGCAGTATCGTGCAATACGTCGTCAAGGAACTTTACTAAACCGCAAACTGAAAAGTGTGTACTACAAAGAGAAGTTCAGTGCCGCTACAGGAAATCCTAGACTCCAATGGGCAGTGCTGAATCAACTAACTGGAAGGAGAAAATCCCACCCCACACCGAAAGCCTCCCTCTCATCTTTGTCAGATACCCTAGGCAATATCGTCCATGATGAACACAGCGCTGCTCTTACGACCCCAGACACTCCGGCGGACGACTGTTTAGACAACTGCCTTCTCGAGTTCCAACCCGTTACAACAGCAGCAGTAACGAAGATTCTCGAACGATTGAATACCACGAAAGCATCTGGATCAGACGGCATACCAGCTTACATCTTGAAACACCATGCCGCCGAGCTGGCCAATTCCTTAACTTCCATCTTCAACCAGTCATTGTCTAACGGAAAGGTACCGTCAGCCTACAAACTAGCGTCTGTGTGTCCAGTGTTTAAGAAAGGCGACCCCTACGACAGTTCCAACTATCGCCCAGTCTCGCTACTGCCCATTATCTCCAAAGTCTTGGAATCACTAGTGCTCCAGCAGCTTCACGACCATCTGGACATCACACCCGGAGCAATTCCAAATGAACAGTTTGCATACAGGCGGAACCACAGTACTGAGGACCTTTTAACACTTGCCATCAATAACTGGCAGAGAAGCATGGATGCCGGAGACTATACGGCCGTACTGCTGCTCGATATGAGCAAAGCCTTTGACCGCGTCCACCACCAAACGCTAATAGATGACCTTCACAATCTGAAGATCCGTGGAAATGCTCTTGAGCGGTTCAAGTCGTATCTGTCTCACCGACAGCAACGCGTAGAAGTGAACGGAACCACAAGTGACTGTAGAACCTGCACTAGGGGCGTTCCCCAGGGTTCCGTCCTAGGCCCTACCCTCTTCAGCATCTACACTCGACTTGTCCACACTCTTCCATTGCGTTCCCAATGCCTTCTTTATGCAGACGACACCACCCTGTATGCCTCTGGAAAGTGTCCACGAATTCTCATGTCTTACTTAGAAGACGATTTTTCAGTGGTTAAGCAGCACCTCACAGATCGTGGCCTGCTCCTGAACTCCAGCAAGAGCCAAGTACTACTGATCCACAGCAGACGCTCACATCCCCCACCTAACCTGAGCATTGTCTGTGGTTCGACTGTTATTGCCCCGTCTGACGAAGTTAAGTATCTAGGACTGACTCTCGATTCAACTTTAAGTTTCAGTGCCCACGTTAACTCCCTCAGGGAAGACATCGGAAAGAAACTAGGTGCTTTTCGACGTGGAAGGAGGAACCTTGCTGTCCAGGCCAGAAGGCAGTTCTACTTGTCAGTAGTCCAGAGCAAGCTCGAGTACGCCAGCACTGCCTACGTCCACTGCCTCGCTGACAATGTGAGAGATCAGCTGCTGCGCATAAGTAAGAGAGCACTTAGATGCATATTTGAGCATGACACATTCACGCGGACATCATACTTGCTTGAGCGATACCACATAATTAGCTGAGACAAAAGATATCATACTAAGTCCATATTCTTCGTGTTCCGTTGCATCCACAATATCTGCAGTTCACTCCTCTCTGACATGTTCTCCCTTCGCCGTGACTGCGCTCACACAGAGTAACCCGCGGCCAAGTCAATTATTCCCTTTCCTTACCCATTGTGCAAGCTCAAGCTGGATACAGATCTATTTCATTCCTTGGTGCTGACCGCTTTAATGCGCTTCCCGAATCCCTTCGCACAAATCATATCCCCAATTCATTTCGCCAGGAACTTAACAATTTCATTCATCTTGGGCGCCCTGTAAGAAGACCTTAGGGTCTGTTGGGAATGCCCAAGTAAAATAATAAAATACAATACAAAAAATATAGGTAGAAACCATGGCCTCTTACACAAGTCCACATTTCGATCTTTTCACAGACCCACCAAAGGATGAATCAACAACTGAGTATGAGTACATAGAATATCTACCCAGAACCAGAACAGCAATGACATGAATAAAGATCAGCATATCATAGAAACCAAGGATCTTGATGTGTACCTCCTTCCTCACAAAGCACTGCTTGAGGTTCGCGGACGTCTCGTCAAAGCAGCAGATGGCTCCAATTATGATCCTAATGATGTCATCACTCTTTCCAACAACGGATGGTCACTCTTCAAGACTGTTGAGTATCAACTTGACAACAACATGGTAGAGAGAGTTGATAGTCATGTACCACAAGCTTCTACCATTCTCAATCTGGTCCAGTTTAGTGATGACTATGGTAGAAGTTCTGCTACCAATATGCTCTGGTACAAGGACACAGGAACAGGAGAAGCATCTCCTAATGAGTTCCATGCTACCGGTACTGCTGGTGTGTTGACAGCAGGCGATGTCGCAAACGCAACACAACTTACTGGAACACTTTTCAGACAGTATTTTCTTACAGCAGCTCTAAAGAATCCTGCTTACAATACCGGATTCAGAGCTCGACAACTCATTACAACTGGAGATAAGGACACAACCATGCTGCTTCCTTTATCATCACTGTTAGGATTTTGTAAAGATGTTGATACAGTATTCATGGGAGTCAAGCATACACTCAATCTTACCAGAGAATCATCAGCCAACTACATTCACAGAGCAAATGGTGTTGATCCAGGAAGGTTTGACATCAAACATCTTTCTTTGTGGATACAACATCACTCCAACTAGCTAGTAAGATCGAAAGTAAGTTGGTTAAGTCCACCCTCCGAGATCTCTACTTCGCGCAAGTCCGGGTTTATAGAAATCAGTATGGATCAACGGAGACAAACCCATCCTGGAGAGTGACTACTCACAGCAATGAGGAACTCCCAACTCATATCTTCTTTACCATCCAAGCAGCCAATCGAAGTGGGAATCAAGAACAGAATAATCAAGTTTTTGACAATGCTGACCTCAGAAACTTGTCTGTATACATCAACAGTGAAAGATTCCCGGAACGTGATCTGGATATGAATTTCAGTCCAGCTACTCGGAATTATACAAGATCATACATGCTTTTCCAAGAAGCCATCCAAAAATATTCTGACACA
The DNA here is from genome assembly GCF_964019385.1 of Sycon ciliatum. Classification (NCBI taxonomy): domain Eukaryota; kingdom Metazoa; phylum Porifera; class Calcarea; order Leucosolenida; family Sycettidae; genus Sycon; species Sycon ciliatum. The sequence goes on along the minus strand of NC_088648.1, from coordinate 11,743,900 downwards.
GACAGTGGAAGTCAGGTAAGTGTGGAGGATTTTGCCTCGTTGTACACCATCATTCATGTAGATGTGAGTAAGCATAAGGAGAAGCTGAGGAACAGCTCTGCTGATATCGAACTTCGATGGAGACTTGGAAAACGGTTTGAGTTTCCCACTGGTACAGCTGCTTCTTACCAAACCATCTGTTTGATTCTCTCCGAACGTCATCTCAAACTCAATGGTATGAATGGTAAAATGAGTGTTGTGATGTAAAAAATATATACTATAGTAGATAGGAACCATGAATGAGTTGGAAAAGGACATTAAGATTTTACTAACAAAGGAACTGATACAGAAGAAAGGTGGTAGTATCGGTTCTGTGATCGGGATATTGGTTGGGAAGATATCTCCACTTGTCATCAGACATGCTCCCAACATCCTTGGTACACTAGGGCTGGCTGGTATTTCTGGTGCTATTTCTGGAAGCACACACAGAGCCACAGCTGGTCGGGGAGTCGGTCAGTATGTAGAATATGGATTGATGCTAACTCCGAATCAAAAGAAGAAACTTGGTAATGCTCAGGATGGAATCACAATCCGGTTGACAAAAAAACGGTTATCCGGAAATGACATGCTTTTACTCACAAACCGACAGGTTGCCAAAATCAAAATATCCAAGCAAAAAGGAGTAGGAATGGATCTCAAGTTATCCAGTACTCAACTTAAGAAGCAAGGTGGGTTTCTCGGAGCATTAGCAGCTGGATTGTTAGCACCAGCTCTGGGAAAAATGATAGGTTTAGGAAACACTGGTGAAGGATTACAACTACCCGGAACACGGAGGGGGAGAGGGGTAAAAAAAGACCAAAAAGGAAAGGGGTAACGTCTACCAGGAACGTGAGACCACTGACCAACTTTGACATTGATGAAATTCTGATATCTATTCGACATTTCAGAGGAACTTTTAGCAAAGATCAGCTTCCACAGCCTCTATCATCAAAGGATTGTTTGGTAATCAATCTCCAAGATTTCTTGGATGGTGGTGGTACTCACTGGGTTTGTGTTTATAGAAATCAATATTTTGACTCCTTTGGTCTTCCACCACCAGAGGAGGTAGTCAGATGGATGAAGAAGCACCACAAAAAAATGTTGGCATAACTCATCAAAGATACAGATGAATGGCATTGTCCTGTGTGGATACTACTGTATACATTTCATAGAAGAAAGAAGCAAAGATAGAAGTGCTCTTGATGTCTTGCTGGATTTCACTCAGCACCCCAGTCAAGAAAATGAGCAGTTGGTATTGTAAAAAAGGGGAAAAAAGAGATAAAAAAGATAAAAAAGGAAAACACAAAAACCTTTTTTTGGTATTCATTGTATAAGCATCATCAGTTTAGCATTCACAGAGCTTGTGGAATTTCGTTTTTTCATGATGGGATTTGTTGTTTCTTGAATAAGACTTCTGACATGTTGGACATTCAACTCTCTCATTGTCATATTGTCTGATATTCTTGTGATTGTCTTGATACCATTCCCGTTTATATTCCCGAATCCTCTCGTGATTATCTTGATACCACTCTGATGCTGATCTACCAGGCTTGTATTTATTCATGGTATCCAATTTTTCAATCCAGTATCGCTCTCTCCTCTTAAGCTCATCTTTATCAAACATTGATAGAGAGTCAATCTCAACAATTTCTACATGTCCGAGATCAGGCAAAATGAATGATGTCATAAATCCCCGTTCACCTTTTTGGTATGCTCTGAAACTGGATCTATGAAGATACATCCGATTTTTCAGTGGTAGACACGTGGAGCCAACGTATACCTGATCGGTATGTTTGCTCACTAGTTTGTAAATCTTACAAGGGGAACTCATCTTCACTGATAGAAAATCTTTGGAATTCTCATCGGTATACTTCTACGTAACAGGGTTCATATAATCGTTTATGTTGACAATTCGGTGTAGAAAAAAAAGAAGATAGATAGACAAACATGAAAATGTATCACATTTTCTGCCTTGGTACAGTTGGGTTTGGATACTCTCTCTCTCCAACATTCCACAATTCCGTGACAATATTCTGGGGGTGAGTTTGGAACTCACGAAAGATGATCAGGAGCATGACACGCAACATCTACATATCTACCAATACTGTTGCAAACCACCAGTTCTCAAGTGGGAAAGGCCTTCGCGCTTATGGCATTGTATTCGTTGCAATGTTGTATTTTGACTCCGCCGTACCGCTGATGTTGCTGCATGGCATACGCTATATGCGCTGTGTGCGTTTTGCTGTATACGCTGTTATTTCCCGTTTTATATGCGTATGTTTTGCATGTACGCTGTTTTGCATGCTATAAATAGCTGGTGTTATTAGTGTTCATTATTAATTATTCGATGAAGGTGAAATATACTGTGTAAAGGAAAAGAGTTGTCCTCGTGCCGTGTGGTCGTACAATCCTGACAATTTAGAGAATCTTAGAGGGTTCACAACATTTGGCGACCACGCCAGGATACGAAGCGAGCATGGCACAGGAACTATGGAACAATTTGGAAGCCAGCTTTATCGACAATGGAGAGCGGTTAGGATTAGAAGGCGAGTTGTTGAAGGTACATGTGGAGCAGAGGCTCCAACAGCATGAGGAGCGCGAGGAGCGCAGTGCCAGACGGCGAGAGGAGGCGCTCCGCACCGAGTTTGACAAAACACTAAAGGAGATTGACGAACGCATCACCAATGCGTATGATGGTGATGGTAAAGCCGCGATGGGAGGTACAGAGAAAGCTCCCAGTCACAGCGGTGGGCGTCAACCGTTGATGAAAATCCCCTCATATGATGGAACGCAGCCATTGGAGCGTTATCTTGACCTGTTCGAGGACATCTGTTCCAAGAACGAGTTCGAAGAAAGCGAATGGCTGCTGCGACTGCGCATCGCGCTAGCGGGTAGCAAAGCGGAGAGGATATGTATTGGATGCAATAATTACGAGGAAGCAAAGCGAGAGTTGCTTGCCTCGCTTGGAAAGACTCCGGATAAAGCGTGGAAGACATTGCTGACAGGCAAGCAACGGTCAGATGAGTCTTTTCACCAATACGTTGTCCGTGTTTGCCGAGAGGTAGAGGTGTGGGCCACACTCGCTATGACAGAAGATGGCGAGGTGGACACCAAGTATAGCGCCGACATAGGTAAAATGGCCCCGGTACTGCAAGCAATGGCAAAGCAGGTAATCTTGGAGCAATGCGGACCTGAGATGAAGACGTACCTGGTCGAACGGCAGTGCTACGGGATGTCTCTGCGCCAGGTACAGGAGCACGGCGCATCTTAACAGGTCGCGCACGGACGACAGGGTGATACGACCAGGAAGCCAGTAGAACGATCCGTGCCAAGGCCCACGGCGTCGGCACAGTGCATGGCGATATCGGTCGCAGATGCAGAGAAGCAGCTAAAGTCGCTGCCACAGGAAGGGAGAAAGGTTTTTCTGCAGCGAGAGAGACTCTGCTGGAACTGCGCGTCTTACCAGGTCGCGCACGGACGACAGGGTGATACGACCAGGAAGCCAGTAGAACGATCCGTGCCAAGGCCCACGGCGTCGGCACAGTGCATGGCGATATCGGTCGCAGATGCAGTGAAGCAGCTAAAGTCGCTGCCACAGGAAGGGAGAAAGGTTTTTCTGCAGCGAGAGAGACTCTGCTGGAACTGCCTTAAGTATGGCCATATGGCCAGAGAATGTCGGTCAGGCTCGAGATGCACGAAATGCCAGAGGAAACACCGGCTGCTAATACATGTGGTGGATAGGTCAGGTTACAGCCGGGAGAAACCGACTGAGATAGTAACGGAGAAGAATGTTGGATCGTGCTGTCTACACTCGCCAAGTGTGCGGCTGATGACCGGAGTGGCACGAGTTGAGGGAAGAACTCGAAACGCGAAGGTTCGCGTGTTCCTGGACTCGGGTGCTGAGGCGTCATTCGTGACTGCAGCGTTGGTGTCAGCAATCGATGCAGAACACGTTGGGGTTGATAATGTAGAGGTGAAGCCGTTCGGCGCGGAACCAACCCAACAGCGCATGGATAAGTACGCCATCACGATCCAGGGTAGCTCCGCTAGCATTCGGGTACACGCGTTCGTGAAAGCAACGCTAGAGCTGGACCTTAAGTGCGCAAGTCTGCAGACCATTGCGCAGTGGCACAGTTGGTGAGTAGAGCTGAGTGACAAGCCTCAACAAGGGACATCAGACGAAATACACATGCTGATTGGTGCAGACTATATCAACGCGGTACTGCACAGCAAGAAGGAAGTTAATGGTGAGACGGTGTGGAACACAGAGATAGGTAGTGTATTATCTGGTCCAGCGTCTGCACCAAGTCGAAACAGTCAGCCGGTGACCGTGTCATGTGTCACAGCCCGCATCGACAAACTATGGCAGTTGCGGGATGAACCTCCAGAACACCATCAGCACCTGCCATCTTTCCCGCTATGTCGCCAGGGCAGCGGCTACCAAGTTGGTCTCTTGTGGCGAAATAAGCGTCGCCCAACGGATAACTATGCTCAAGCTAGAGTCATCGCAACTCGGCTTCTTGAAAAGCTGAAGAGGAATGGGAAGCGTACGCTCTATGATGATGTCCTGATCAGGGAGTAGCGCGAGCTTGGAGCAATTGAGCTGGAGCCATGTGAGAGCGATGCCGGGTACTATGTACCGCATCATGGTGTATTCCGCGAGCACGCTGCAACCACGAAGTTAAGAGTGGTGTTCAATGCCTCGGCGACGGCTCCAGATGGCAAGTCGTTGAACGACATGGTTGACCCTGGACCGTCGCTATTTCCGAGTCCGTGAATATAAGGGCGCGCTGCAAGCGGACATCCGCAAGGCTTTCTTCATGGTCGCGGTTAATCCCGAAGACCTGCGTTTCTTGTGGCCCGGTCGAAGCGACAGCGATGAACTGTTAACCTGGAGGCTAACGAAACTGCCATTTGGCGTAAATTGCTCGCATCACTTGAAGGAGCTACGGGCGCTGTCTGCACCCAAAGAGCGAGACCGTATTGATCTCTTGCTCACGAGTTTCTACGTTGACGATTTGGTCTCTAGTGTCTCAAATGCCTCGGAAGCCAAGAAGATGCAAGAGTTCAGCGTGCGTGTGCTTACAGATGCTGGCATGGAGTTACGCAAGTGGCGAGGCAATGAAATCCCGTGCGATCCAGAGGCCGGAGATAAAGTCCTCGGTCTGAGATGGAAAACCAGTGATGACTTGCTCAGCATAGCAGCGCTAGGCGAGTCCGATAGGCCGTCTGTTTGGACCCGGCGATCCCTCCTCAAGTCTGTGGCGTCAGTGTTTGATCCGCTAGGTCTAGCAGCACCGGCAGTTGTGCCGGGAAAGATACTGCTACAGCAAGCCTGGAAAGTCGGAGGCGACTGGGATGATAAGTTGCCTGATGGCATCGCAGCCGCATGTGCGCAATGGTGGGGAGAGTTGGCCGAAGTGGTGAGCATTGACATACCACGTTGGATTTGCTGCAATCTTGACACGCCGATTACGCTTCATGCCTTCGCGGACGCCAGTGAGAAAGCGTTTGGATGTTGTTTGTATGCAGTCGTCAATGGACAGTCGCACTTGGTATTTGCCAAGGCCAAAGTGGCACCCGTGTCTCCGCCCACGTTAGCCCGCCTTGAGTTACAAGCAGTATGTCTAGCGGCTCGCTACGCTGAGTTTGTGGTGAAGGAGCTGCGTGTGACCGTCACGCAAGTCTATGGCTGGACTGACAGTCTCACTACCGTTCATTGGATCAGTAATCCATCGTACAAATGGAAAACATTTGTGGCTAACCGCGTCAGTCAAGTCCAAGAGATATCGAAGAAGGTCGGCATTGTGTGGAACCATTGCCCGGGCCTTCACAACCCAGCAGATTTACCGTCGCGTGGGAGTAGTGCACAGCAGATCCGTAGTCCGTTCTGGAGGGGCGGACCAACCTGGATCACGGAGCCCAATGACTGGCCCACCGCATCCTCAACCGCAGCTACAGATGAGTCCAGTGTAGAAGTACGAGTGTCAGCCACCACCTGTAGTCGAGAATCTGATAAGGAATGGTGGCTCCGATTCAGTAAGTGGTCGAGGGCACAGGGCATGGTGACTCGGATGTTGCAGTGGAAGCACACTGAGCCTCGTGCTGAACTCTATTTTGCAGCAGACAACGTATTGTACCGCATCGTTCAAGCCGCATGTTTCACTGAGGATCTTGAGCTGATCAAGCAAGGTCAACCAGTGAAGCCTGGGTCGAAGGTGTATCAGCTTGCACCGTTTCTGGATGAGCATGGAGTGCTCAGAGCCGGGGACGACTTCAGCACAGCGAGTTGGCGTATGGAGCCAAGCACCCAGTCCTGTTAGGCAAACATCATCTGACCGAGTTGCTGTTGGAGAAAATGCATGTTGAAAGGATGCACCAAGGTGTAGAAGGAGTCTTGTCGTTCATCCGTCAGAAATTCTGGATTATCGGTGGTCGACGAGCGCTACGCAACATTACTCAGCGATGTGTTACATGCCGCCGCTACAAGGCTAAGGCTGCCTCAGATGTCTGCTCGCCGCTGCCAGAAGACCGAGTTGTTCACGAGAGGCCGTTCGCAACTACCGGCATCGACTATGCTGGTCCGTTGTACGTGCGCCGTGGTGAGTCATCTCCGAAGGTATGGATAGCATTGTTTGTGTGTGCCACCACCAGAGCAGTTCCCTTGGAGGTGGTCGATAGTTTTTAAAAGTACTGAGTCATTCTTGATAGCATTTCGGAAGTTTGTCACGAGACGTAGTTTGCCGTCTCGGATCAGGTCTGACAACGCTACAATGTTCAAGGCGGCATATGACAAACTGAGTGTGCCATGGATGTTCAATCCTCCAGCTGCACCATGGCATGGAGGCTTCTATGAGCGAATGGTTGGTACAGTGAAGAGTGCCTTGAAAAAGGTAATGGGAACAGCGTTTCTGAAGGTCCAGGAGCTTGAGACCCTCTTGTATGAGGTTGAAGCAGTGGTGAATAGTCGTCCGCTAACTTATGTGTCTGATAGCCTGGATGAGCCACCAGTAACCCCTGCAATGATGATGGGTAACATCTGGATGTCGTCAGAGAAGCCAGCAGGTACCCCGGACGCTACGCAGATGTCAGCGAGATTGCGTTACCTCAGTCGGACACTGAGGCATGTCAAGAATCGTTGGGAGGTGGAGTACCTAAGTCAGCTGAACAAGCACCAACAGACCATGTCGCGCCCTTTAGCTGTGGGTGATGTTGTCTTTGTTCTCGATGATACCAAGCGCAAGCAGTTCTGGCGTTTGGGACGGATCATCGAGTTATTCCCTGGTCGAGATGGTAAGCGTCGTGTTGCCAAGGTTAAGTTGAGTACCAGTACCCTGTTGAGGGCGATCCAGAGGTTAGTGCCATTAGAAGTATCGTCACAGGACGTGGCTCCTGGGCTTGCTGATGCCGCTCAACCTGCTATCGTCCCTCAGCAGCCAGCGTATGAACCGTCAGCACCGTTACCACCACCACCGCAGCAGGAGATGACGCGTTCTGGGCGTGTAGTCAGAGCCCCGGATCGTTTTTGACTTGTGTGCATTGTTGTACGGCGGTGAGAAGCCCTTTGGTGGGGAGAATGTTGCAAACCACCAGTTCTCAAGTGGGAAAGGCCTTCGCGCTTATGGCATTGTATTCGTTGCAATGTTGTATTTCGACTCCGCCGTACCGCTGATGTTGCTGCATGGCATACGCTATATGCGCTGTGTGCGTTTTGCTCAGGGAGTCGTCAAATACCAAGTATTTGACGACTCCCTGGTTTTGCTGTATACGCTGTTATTTCCCGTTTTATATGCTATAAATAGCTGGTGTTATTAGTGTTATTAATTATTCGATGAAGTGAAATATACTGTGTAAAGGAAAAGAGTTGTCTTCGTGCCGTGTGGTCGTACGATCCTGACAATTTGGAGAATCTTAGAGGGTTCACAACAAATACTCCACAGATTTTCATGTCATTGACAAAAGCAGAGCTTGACAAGATAGATAATGGAAATTTCAGACTAGTTTGTGCTGAAAAGATTGATGAGAGCTTGGAAGATTACTGTGAAAGTATGGGATTGTTGACACATCTTTGTATACATGAGAAATAAAAAAGTAGATAGATAGACAAACATGAATATTCATTGCCAATCATGTAAGAAAAAGCAACAGATGAGGGGAATACAAGGAGAGGTCACATCAAAGGGTCAACCATATGTCAAGGGTAAATGCTCAGTATGTGGTCGATCGTGTTCACAATTTGTCAAGAAATCGGAAATCAGAGAAGGTGGATTCCTGTCCGGTTTGTTCAAGATGATAGGTTTAGGGATAAAAAAGATAGATAAGAAATGGACTGACGATCTGGCTGATGAGTTACACAAACCAAAGCGTGTGAATTTCACAAGGAGACAAGTGACTGTGAGTGAGATTGATGAAATCTGGTCTGCCGATCTCGTGGACATAACAGCTTTTCGTAAATACAATGATGAAATCAAATTTCTGCTTACTGTCATTGATCTGTTCAGCCGATATGCTTGGGTTGTCCCACTCCAATCCAATAAAGGTGTTGACATCCAATCAGCATTTCGATCCATCGTGACAACTAGCAGCAGGAAACCACGTAAGCTGTGGGTTCATCAGGGGACTGAGTTCTATAATCGAACGTTCAAACACTGGCTTGATGAGAATCAGATCATGATGTACAGCACTCACAACCAAGGAAAGGCTGTTGTAGTTGAGCGTTTCAACCGAACTCAGAAAACCAGGATGTGGAAATACTTCAGTGCTAACTCCACGAGCAGGTAGATCGATGTCCTTCCACATTTGGTAGAGAAGTACAACACGACAAAACACAGAGGTGTTCGGATGACACCAACTGAGGCATCACGGGAGAAGAACGCCGATCGAATCCGTGACTCACTGGATGAGAAACCCCCACTATCCAGGTCCACTAAATTCCAGATAGATGACCACGTCCGACTGGTGAAGCAGAAACGACATTTCGAGAAAGGATACACTCCGAACTGGACTGAGGAGGTATTCCGGATCACCGATATTCTCCCGACCAGACCCACTACGTACTCAGTCAAGGACCTCGATGGTGAACCCATTTATGGATCGTTCTATGAACAAGAGCTCCAGAAAACTACTCAAGAAATCTACCGGATCGAGAAAGTGCTCCGAAAGGACAACAAGAAGAAACAAGCCCTTGTGAGGTGGAAAGGCTACTCGGCAATATTCGGCAGCTGGGTCCCGTTTGATCAACTCAGTTGGTTGTGATCACGGACCGGCAGCTGATTTGTTTGAAAATCCACGGGAGCCTGTCAACAGTGCTGGATGAACTCTGTCAGTACTAATAGTAACAAAGAGCCACATAATGTGTTTGACCCCGATAGCCTGGTTGGTAAATCTACTACCGTATTATCTCTAATATAAGCACGGTCCTTTATTTTTTCAATGTACCTCCGCCTCGTGCTATTAATGGAGACGTTCCTTTATTGGAGACTGTTCCATTATTATTTCAACCTCATTTCAGAAGCATGTTGCCATGCAAAATTCATGTATAACACACACATTTCAGGGTTTTTTTCGCCGGTACAGATAATGAATTTACACAGTGTGCTTATAATGGAGACTGAGCACTTTATTTTTTGAATGCCGCCCCAAGGTGTTCTATTATTGGAGAGGTGCTATTATTGGAGACTGTGCTTACATTAGAGATAATACGGTATACACAGAACATAATCGAGAGGTCACGGGTTCGAATCCCGATCAAGAAACTGAGAACACATGCCACAATGCGCGTGTCTGAATCCTGTTTCGAGGAAACAGTATTAACATCCCACTGAGAACATTGGTTAAATATGGTTGTAAAGACACACCTGGCAATATGGCGGTAAACACACGCCTGCCCACACACGCTCTCTAGGCTGCAAAGTTCTGGCACAGAGCTCTCCTTCTCACCAGCACCACCATCAGTTCGCGCCTGGCGCCTGGTCGATGCATGGTTGGCGGTATCCGGCATAGCAGGCTGGTACATCAAGTAGCGCATGGCACATAGATGATGACACAGCAACGACATAGCTCGATTGCGACGTACGTTTCGTCCCCGCTGGACTCATCAGGCAATCTTCTTCTTGGATGTCTTCAGACGGAGCTTGACTCGGGCGAATGAAGTTGAAGACACCACTGCAGCTGTACTTATGGTTAAATATGGTTGTGAAGACACACCTGGCAATATGGCGGTAAACACACGCCTGCCCACACACGCTCTCTAGGCTGCAAAGTTCTGGCACAGAGCTCTCCTTCTCGCCACCACCACCATCAGTTCGCGCCTGGCGCCTGGTCGATGCATGGCTGGGAACATTGATACAGAAATAACTGGAAAATCTCAAAGGTGTGAAAGTCAGTCTGACATTACAAGTAGAAATGGAGAAAGGAGATGACACAACAACCACAGAGTCAGGAGTGGACCAATGACAATTACAACATCTCATGAGATTGATGACGGTATTCGAACGGCACACTCACAAATTCATAGAAATATCGATAAGTGGATACAGAATGGATCAAACTGGCACATCAATCACATCACCAGATTTTATGTTGATGTAGCAGCATATCAGCCAATGAGAGGTAAATCCTACATTGATTTGCCGAACGAACTCAAGAAAAAGAAGGCAATCATCAATGTCAAGAATAAGGATGATAAATGTCTGATGTGGGCACTGCTCTCAGCTCTGTATCCAGCAAAGAAGAATAGTGACAGGGTAACTCAGGATACAGACTATAGCAACAAACTTGATCTGTTCGGAATCGATTTTCCAACACCACTGAGTCAAATTTCCAAAGTGGAGAAGCAAAACAACCTAGCTATCAATGTCTTTGGGTATGAGGATAACGTGATCTATCCACTACTGTTGACAAAGAAAAGAGGTGAGAAAGTGATCAATCTTCTACTATACCAAAAAGAAGATCAGACTCACTACTGTTGGATCAAAGATTTCAGTAGATTGTGCTACGATCAGTCAAAGCATAAAGCCAGGAAATTCTTCTGTACAAGATGTCTCCAACCTCCAACCACACAACACAGAGAAATCTCTGAGCAACCACCAGGAGTACTGTGATAATGTCACTGGATTATCAGCACATATGGTACTACCAGAACCGGATGACGATGGAAATCAACCAACACTGAAGTTTATCAATCATCACAAAATGCTACAATGTCCCTATGTAATCTATGCTGACACTGAGGCACTGATCAAGAAAATTGATGGAGTGAAAAGCCAACAAACCAGCCGGGATTCACAGCATGTTCCTTGTGGTTTTGGATATGTCGTGGTGCGTTCTGACGGAGTGATGACAAGTCAGTGCTTCTATCGAGGTGCTGATGCCATGGATGTATTCTTTGATAAACTCAAAGATGAGGAGAAGAAAATCCAATCAGCACTCAATAATCCAGTACCGATGGATCTCACTAAGGAACAAGAAGAATTGTTCAGAGAGACAGAAGACTGTTGGATTTGTAAAAAGAAACTTGGTGATAACAGAGTCCGTGATCACGACCACATCACTGGTGATTTCCGCGGTGCCTCACACAATGAGTGTAACATCAAACTCAGAATTTATCCATACAAGCAGCACGTCCCTGTGGTTTTTCACAACCTGAAAGGCTATGACAGTCATCATCTCATCGGAGCAATCGGCAAGACAGATGTTGAGACCGTCACATACACGGATAAGGATGGTGTGTAAGAGTAAAACTGTGGGTGAGATATCAGTCATTCCCAACAACATGGAGAAATTCATCTCATTCACATGGAGACAGTTCAGGTTCATCGACAGCTGTCAGTTTCTCAATGCCTCACTTGATAGACTGGTGAAAACGACACCAGATGACTCATTCACTCACACCGAGACGTTGTCAAACCATCAGCTGTTGATGAGGAAAGGGGTATACCCCTATGAATACATGGACAGCTTCTCCAGGTTCGATGAGACACAGCTACCAGCACAATGTAAGTTCTATTCTTCACTGTCTGATGAGAGGGTGAGTGACAATGACTACAAACATGCTGAGAAAATCTGGATGAAATTTGACTGTCAGACTCTTGGTGATTATCACGACTTGTATCTCAAGACGGACGTGTTTCTCTTGGCTGACGTCTTTGAGAATTTCAGAGCAGAGTAGAAGCTGTCAGAACGTATCAGCTGGATCCAGCAAATTACTACACTCTGCCTGGATTTGCCTGGGATGCTCTGTTGATGTACTCAGGTGTGTCCTTGGAATTACTAACAGACTATGACCAGCACTGGTTTGTAGAATCAGGAATGAGAGGTGGTGTGTCGATGGTCTCACAACGATATGCTGCTGCTAATAATCACTATCAGGAGAAATATGATGCTGATCAGCCATCGTCATTTATCCAGTATCTCGATGCTAACAATCTCTATCGTTGGGCAATGTCACAGCATCTCCCAGTGTCTGATTTTCAGTGGGAGAATCCATCAGAGAAACTCCTGAACAAGATACTGAATACTCAAGATGATTCCTCATCGGGGTATATCATCGAGTGTGATCTGGAATATCCACACGAACTTCACGAGGAGCATAACGATTATCCAGTTGCTCCGGAAAGTCTTTCCGTCAATGAGGACATGCTATCTCCATACCAGCAGGAGCTTGTTGATAAACTCAATTCTTCCGGAGTAGATGCTCTCAAACTTGTACCAAACTTGAGACACAAGACAAAGTACGTTCTCCATTATCGAAACTTGAAACTCTACACTCAGCTTGGACTACGTTGTGTCAAAATCCATCGTGTTCTGAAATTTACTCAGAAACCGTGGATGAGAAGCTACATCGAGAAGAACACTGATCTCCGTAAGAAGGCAAAGAATGATTTCTCTAAGGACTTCTATAAACTGATGAACAATGCTGTGTTTGGGAAAACTATGGAGAACGTTCGGAGGAGAGTTAACATAAAATTGCTGAGAAGTCATGAGGAGAAAAAAATCAAACAGCTTGTTGCTAAACCGACGTACAACCGTCATGTAATCTTCAATGATGACCTGGTCGGGGTACAAAGCAACAGGACAAAGGTCATCCTCAACAAGCCCATATACGTTGGGATGTCGATTTTGGATCTCTCAAAGACACTCATGTATGACTTTTACTAGGCCATCATTTTTTATATCTATGTTTCACGTTGTCCGCACGCATACGTTTTGATTTTTTTCGGAAAAAAATAAAAAATCAATCATGCACAGTTTAGTGTACGATCGTGCAAGTCATCGGTGTTGACTGCATGGTTGCATACGGCGAAACTGGGATTCAGAAATGGCCTCGAGGCCAGCGTTGGTAAATCGTTTGTTCGGCATCTGCGAGCAGTATTCTGTGAGCTTACAACAGACCGCATCGGTCGCCTCAAGCTGAGAGGATACGTCGTTCCGGAGCTCTTTGCACAGCTGCTGAAGGCTGAGTACAATAATTCAGCGAAGCAAGGGCACCAACGGTTGCCTCCTCTGTCCAAAGTGATGCAGATTTTGTGCTTCGATGTACGATTTTTCTTTCGAATGTACACCATGCACGAGCTATTGAGTATTATGCTATGTACAGTTCTATACACCTCTGATGAGCCTTTTTATTATTTTGTAACTTTTTATTTTTTTCCACCTCTCGCATATGGTTCTGGAAGTTGAACTGACGCGAAACATAGATATAAAAAATGATGGCCCTACAATCACCTGAAAAAGTTGTATGGCTCTGATGTACACTCTTGTACACCGATACAGACAGCTTGGTTCTTCATGTCTTTACTGATGATCTGTTTGATGACATGAGTGAGTTTCTTGAGAAGTATGATACAAGCAATTATGATCAATCACATCCGTTATATTCTGAGAAAAACAAGAAAGTTGTTGGCCTGTTCAAAGATGAACTCGGTGGGAAACTGATAACTGAGTTTGTGGGACTTCGTTCCAAGATGTACAGTTACTCTGGTGAGGAAAGCGGAAAAAGAGCAAAGGGGTGAAAACAGCAGTGCTCAAGAAAACTATCACACATGATGATTTCCGAAATTGTCTCTTGGATCAATCCGTGTTCCATCGAGAAATGACAACACTCCGGAGTCATAGACACGTTATTTTCGGAGAAACGGTTAATAAGATAGCCTTATCACCATTGGACACAAAACGATACATCACAGAAGATGGATGTAGTACGTTAGCGTTCGGACACCATGAAATACCAAGATATCTGGCTGAGGAGGGGTTTGATAGCAGCATTTCATTCTTGAGTTATGCTCCGGATATGATGAAGCAGTTCGTCCAGTGATCATGAGAAAGAAAAAAGGAAAAAAAAGGAAAAAGAAAGAAAGACATTTTTTTACTTTTTCTTACACATTCGATTTTCTATGATTCTCCCATATAGCATCAAGTCTTTGTTGTGACGTTTTACAGTTTGGAATGAATGGTTTGATCTTGATCACATCATCTTCATCATCAATGATTTTCGAAAGTAGGAATGGATAACTCACTTTGACTTTTTTCTCTTTATTTGCTACTTCCTTGATCCTCTGAATTTTATCAACAAGATTGTTGAATGGGGTTTTGCTAAGATATTTTGGTAAACCAACCTTGTTCAGGGTTATCTCCAACCTTGTTTCGATTCCTGTTCTGGTTTTGGATTTCTCTATTTCTTCGAAGAGAGATGTGGTATCATACAGATCATTTTTCTTCATCTCATACACCTCAAGATCCTCTTGAGTTACTTCATTGAAATTCATCAATTCTATATCAGTAGGAAACCATTCTTGGTTTCTATAGTCAATGTAGGCCGCTATCATCTTATCTTTCCTGGTAGAGTGTTCATCATCTATCCATGTATCCATGACTTCTACTTCTTCTTTGTTTGTGGAGTAGTCGTCATCAAACCAGGCATCCATGATTTCACTTCTAAAAAAATATTTTTTTGTTTTTGTGGATTTTTATGACTGCTAGTATCTTTTACAAATCGTTTGCTGAGAATTTCACTTCTTCTTTCTGGAAATGCTTTATAGCAACAACAACAAGTTTGAGACTGAGAGTATCATCAGTCTTATCTTTGCAACCCACTTCAGGTGAACAATACCATTGATGGTGTCACCTTGCTTGATCTTGTTGATTTTTGATGGTTTGTTGTCCTCATCAAAGATAGCACAATCAGGAGAAATGTGAAGAAACAGGATTGGGTGCTCACATTTTGCTGTGTTAATCCTGCTTCTAACCACATTTCCATCGGATTCTATCTTCTTCTCGATACAACGGCGGATGGATTTACAAATGTCACTGTCAGTAGAAAATTTCAGAGAGCCCTCTTGTCCTTTCTTCACAGCATTCATGATAATTATTTGTCTCATCAGTGAATTTTATGTATGGTTCCTTCCCATTGATTGTCAGTGAACCACATTTATTCCCATCTTTGATGGTGATTTGATAATCAATTTAGTCATTGAGAACAGTAGCTGTGTCAAACCGAGTAGGTTTCTTGCTTGCCATCTTGGAAAGTTGAATCGTTGGCTTTACCTATGGCAACCGTTCCTCTAATACAGAATAATTAGGATCCTCATCCAAAGCTGAACCACCCGAAGTTGGCTCAGGAATCGATCCCACATCAGTCCTCGAAGTGAGCCAAGATCGGGTAAGTGAAAAAGCTGAAGTTGGCTCACTTCCGATTTCTCGGAGGGAGCAAGTTGGCTCACTTTTCTGGGATAGGGTAGAGCCAACATTGGATCAGTGGTCGGAGGTGTAAAATTAGTACTTGGAGCTGTAAAATTAGTACTTGGATCTCACACACACATTTCTTACCATAAAGAATAAGAAGTGTACTGAAGGGTTAGAACTATAGCGTAGGAGAGGGGAACTGTATGGCAGACCTATCTCCTGGTAAGAGTCATTATCTCACAGAGTCATTATCTCACACGTTCCCCTAGTAGTATAGGGGGAGGGAGAGGCCCGAAGGGCCGATCGAGAAAGTCGATTTTGGCTCACCACCGCCAGGTGAGCCAGAACCCCCTCCCCCTATACTACTAACAGTGCTCAAAAGACACTTTTTTATTAGTGCTCTTACACTGCTACTTCATCAATGAACTGATATCCGAGCAATGCTTCAATTCCACTCTCGGCTTCACTTCACTCCAACATGTGCATTGCTGGTTAATAATTTGTCTTTCATCAGCGACATCAATGAATGACTATCATGCACCTGGTGGTGATAAGGGCGAAACAGTGCCGGTTTCCCAAATCCCCCAAAAATGTAAAATGAACCAATAGGGCAATGGCTCGTGTTGCTATGGATGGTACCACATGAACGTGCACACATGCGCACAAACAAATACACATGCACACTCATGCCTGCGCATGTGTGCAAACACACTTAATGGGGAGACATACATTGCACATGTAGGTTGATACTGGAGGGATGGATGGTGGGATTGATGGAAAACATAACATGGGTCAAGATTCGTCAACAGCCAAACGTCCTGCAACAATTATTGCTGAATTGGCTAACTGAGACAGTAGCACAACTCCAATGACAGTGCTCGTTTTTGGAACCGCCATAACTATTTTAGTACTCGTTTCAGTGCCGGCACCAGAGGCCGTCCGGGATTACCGATCTTGTTTTCAAAACGAAAGTATTTAGTATTTTTCAGCCACCGCCCACCCACGCAACCTTTCTGCAGATAGAAATGTAATTTTTAATATTGATTTCAAGTTCTACACTGCAAGTCGTGAAACACGCACTCGTACTTTGCGTACATTGACCATGTTGCCTTGACTTAATGTTTGTGCATTCAATAGTAATTATTATTTTCAAAACCCAAACCCCTCAGCCAAATTTCTCTAAACAACTCGCCCAGGGCTGCTGAAAGCTGAAAATATCAAATTTCCAAGTTTGGGGCTTTTCGCCGTGAATCTTCACTTTGCGACTAAAGTATTCACAGCAGTGCCAAAATCTCTGGGTCATTGAATGTGTGTGCCAGCGGCCCACAAGCAAACCAAAAATCAAATCAATGCGACCAATCACATTACATCTGGGTCATGTTATAGAGAGGTGCATAAAAATTGACATGTGGGCCATAATGATCAAAATTTGACAATTTCTCACCTTTCTGCCCTCTGGAAGGTCAAAACCGGAAAAATGACTATCCTGATCTTGTTGTATAACTGGACGTAGGAAGGTGCACCAAGAATAACAGCCAAAGTCCTATAAACAACTCGCCCAGGGCTGCTGAAAGCTGAAAATACCCTATCTCCAAGTTTGGGGCTTTTCGCCGTTAATCTTCACTTTGCGACTAAAGTATTCACAGCAGTGCCAAAGTTTCTAGGTCATTGGATGTGGGTGCCAGCGACCTACAAGCAAACCAAAAATCAAATCAATACGACCACTCACATTACAGCTGGGTCATGTTATAGAGAGGTGCATTAAAATTGACAGGTGGTCAAAAAATAGTCAACATTAGACAATTTCTCACCTTTCTTCCCGCTTGAATATCAAAACCGGAAAAATGACTATCCTGATCTTGTTGTTTAGCTGGACGTAGGAAACTGCACCAAGAATAACAGCCAAATTTCTCTAAACTACTCGGCCAGGGCTGCTGGAAGCTGAAAAATGCCCTATCTCCAAATTTGGGGCTTTTCGCCGTGAATCTTCACTTTGCGACTAAAGTATTCACAGCAGTGCCAAAGTTTCTGGGTCATTGAATTTGGGTGCCGGCGGCGTACAAGGAAACAAAAAATCAAATCAATACGACCACTCACATAACAACTGGGTCATGTTATAGAGAGGTGCATTAAAATTGACAGGTGGTCAAAAAATGGTCAAAATTTGACACTTTCTCACCTTTCTGCCCGTTAAAACCTCAAAACCTGGAAAATGAACATTCTGATCTTGTTGTATAGCTGGACGTAGAAAGGTGCACCAAGAATAACAGCCAACTTTCTATAAATAACTCGCCCAGGGCTGCTGAAAGTTGAAAATACCCAATCTCCAAGTTTGGGGCTTTTCACAGTGAATCTTCACTTTGCGACTAAAGCATTCACAGCAGTGCCAAAGTTTCTGGGTCACTGAATGTGGGTGCCAGCGGCCTACAAGCAAACCAAAAATCGAATCAATACGACCCCTCACATTACAGCTGGGTCATGTTATAGAGAGGTGCATTAAAATTGACAGGTGGTCAAAAAATGGTCAATATATGACAATTTCCCACCTTTCTGCCCGTTTGAACATCAAAACCTGGAAAATGACCTTTCTGATCTTGTTGTATAGCTGGACGTAGGAAGGTACGCCAAGAAAAACAGCCAAATTTCTCTAAACAACCCGCCCAGGGCTGATGAAAGCTGCAAATACCCAATCTCCAAGTTTGGGGCTTTTCGCCGTGAATCTTCACTTTGCGACTAAATTATTCACAGCAGTGCCACAGTTTCTGGGTCATTCAATGTAAGTGCCAGCGGCCTACAAGCAAACCAAAAATCAAATCAATAGGACCACTCACATTACAGCTGGGTCATGTTATAGAGATGTGCATTAATATTGACAGGTGGTCAAAAAATGGTTAATATTTGACAATTTCTCACCTTTCTGCCCGTTTGAACATCAAAGCCTGGAAAATAACCTTCCTGATCTTCTTGTATAGCTGAACGTAGAAAGGTGCACCAAGAAAAATAGCCAAAGTTCTATAAACAACTCGCCCAGGGCTGCTGAAAGCTGAAAATACCCAATCTCCAAGTTTGGGGCTTTTCACAGTGAATCTTCACTTTGCGACTAAAGTATTTACAGCAGTGCCAACGTTTCTGGATCATTGAATGTGGGTGCCAGCGGCCTAAAAGCAAACAAAAAATCAAATCAATGCGACCAATCACATTACATCTGGGTCATGTTATAGAGAGGTGCATTAAAATTGACAGGTGGTCAAAAAATGGTCAAAATTTAACAATTTCTCACCTTTCTGCCCGTTCGATCCTCAAAACCTGGAAAATGAACATCCTGATCTTGTTGTATAGCTGGACGGAGGAAGGTGCACCAAGAAAAGCAGTCAAATTTCTTTAGACAACTCGCCCAGGGCTGCTGAAAGCTGAAAATACCCAATCTCCAAGTTTGGGGCCTTTCACCGTGAATCTTCACTTTCCGACTAAATTATTCACAGCACTGCCAAAGTTTCTGGGTCACTGAATGTGGGTGCCAGCGGCCTACAAGTAAACCAAAAATCAAATCAATACGACCACTCACATTACAGCTGGGGCATGTTATAGAGAGGTGCATTAAAATTGACAGGTGGTCAAAAAATGGTCAACATGAGACAATTTCTCACCTTTCTGCCCGCTTGAATCTCAACACCGGAAAATAAATATCCTGATCTTGTTGTATAGCTGGACGTAGGAAGCTGTCTCTAAACAATTCGGCCAGGGCTGCTGGAAGCTGAAAGTGCCCTGTCTCCAAATTTGGGTTTTTTTTGCCGTGAATCTTCACTTTGCGACTAAAGCATTCACAGCAGTGCCAAAGTTTGTGGGTCATTGAATGTGGGTGCCGGCGGCCTACAAGCAAACCAAAAATCAAATCACTGCGACCAATCACATTACATCTGGGTCATGATATATTGAGGTGCATTCAAATTGACAGGTGGTCAAAAAATGGTCAATATTTGACAATTTCTCACCTATCTGCCCGTTTGAACATCAAAACCTGGAAGATGACCTTCCTGATCTTGTTGTATAGCTGAACGTAGAAAGGCGCACCAAGAAAAACAGCCAAAGTTCTATAAACAACTCGCCCAGGGCTGCTGAAAGCTGAAAATACCCTATCTCCAAATTTGGGGCTTTTCGCCGTGAATCTTCACTTTGCGACTAAAGTATTCTCAGCAGTGCCAAAGTTTCTGAGTCATTGAATGTGGGTTCCGATGGCCTACAAGCCAACCAAAAATTAAATCAATACGACCACTCACATAACAACTGGGTCATGTTATAGAGAGGTGCATTAAAATTGACAGGTGGTGAAAAAATGGTCAAAATTTGACAATTTCTCAACTTTCTACCCGTTCGAACCTCAAAACCTGGAAAATGACCATCCTGATCTTGTTGTATAGCTGGATGTAGGAAGGTGCAACAAGAAAAACAGCCAAATTTCTCTAAACAACTCGCCCAGGGCTGCTGAAAGCTGAAAATACCCAATCTCCAAGTTTGGGGCTTTTCGCCGTGAATCTTAACTTTGCGACTAAAGTATTCACAGCAGTGCCAAAGTTTCTGGGTCATTGAATGTGAGTGCCAGCGGCCTACAAGCAAACCAAAAATCGAATCAATACGACCACTCACATTACAGCTGGGTCATGTTATAGAGAGGTGCATCAAAATTGACAGGTGGTCAAAAAGTAGTCAACATTAGACAATTTCTCACCTTTCTGCCCGCTACAATCTCAAAACCGGAAAATGACTATTCTGATCTTGTTGTATAGCTGGACGGAGAAAGTTGCGCAAACAAAAACAGAAAACTTTCTCTAAACAACTCGCCCAGGGCTGCTGGAAGCTGAAAATGCCCTATCTCCAAATTTGGGGCTTTTCGCCGTGAATCTTCACTTTGCGACTAAAGCATTCACAGCAGTGCCAAAGTTTCTGGGTCATTGAATGTGAGTGCCAGCGGCCTACAAGCAAACCAAAAATCGAATCAATACGACCACTCACATTACAGCTGGGTCATGTTATAGAGAGGTGCATCAAAATTGACAGGTGGTCAAAAAGTAGTCAACATTAGACAATTTCTCACCTTTCTGCCCGCTACAATCTCAAAACCGGAAAATGACTATTCTGATCTTGTTGTATAGCTGGACGGAGAAAGTTGCGCAAACAAAAACAGAAAACTTTCTCTAAACAACTCGCCCAGGGCTGCTGGAAGCTGAAAATGCCCTATCTCCAAATTTGGGGCTTTTCGCCGTGAATCTTCACTTTGCGACTAAAGCATTCACAGCAGTGCCAAAGTTTCTGGGTCATTGAATGTGGGTGCCAGCGGCCTACAAGCAAACCAAAAATTAAATCAATGCGACTAATCACATAACAACTGGGTCATGTTATAGAGAGGTGCATTAAAATTGACAGGTGGTCAAAAAATGGTCAATATTTGACAATTTCTCACCTTTCTGCCCGTTTGAACATCAAAACCTGGAAAATGACACTCCTGATCTTGGTGTATAGCTAGACGTAGAAAGGTGCACCAAGAAAAGCAGCCAAAGTTCTTTAAACAACTCGCTCAGGGCTGCTATAAGCTGAAAATTCCCTATCTCCAAGTTTGGGGCTTTTCACCGTGAATCTCCACTTTGCGACTAAAGTATTCACAGCAGTGCCAAAGTTTCTAGGTCATTGAATGTGGGTGCCAGCGGCCTACAAGCAAACCAAAAATCAAATCAATGCGACAAATCACATTACATCTGGGTCATGTTATAGAGGGGTGCATTAAAATTGACAGGTGGTCAAAAAATGGTCAAAATTCGACAATTTCTCACCTTTCTGCCCGTGTATAGCTGGACGTAGGAAGCTACACCAAGAATAACAGCCAACTTTCTCTAAACAACTCGGCCAGGGATGCTGGAAGCTGAGAATGCCCTGTCTCCAATTTTGGGGCTTTTCGCCGTGAATCTTCACTTTGCGACTAAAGCATTCACAGCAGTGCCAAAGTTTCTGGGTCATTGAATGTGGGTTAGGGTCCAGCGGATAATGCTCCGAAAATGTTCATATAATGCTAACCATAATGCTCCAAAAACTGGCTTATAATGCTGATTATAATGCTTCAGCAAGGGATATAATGCTCTTGGTTTGGGACAAAAATGGAAGAAAGTCTGCACATTGTCAAACTTCCAGGAAATTATGCATATCGTCGATCGGCATCTGAAGCTGCCACCTTATCTCTCACGAGCCCCACCACTTCTTAGCACTATAAGACATGATCGCTTCTCAATTGATTGCTCTCCATTCCAACTTTGATGCAGGGTTGTGGCAGAATAGTCGGTGTATCAAATCTTTCCTCTAATTATCCATGTAATGAGAGATGAAACCATTATTGCAGGTAGTCATTCATTGTTGGGATCATTCGGAAGTTAATCTTGGCAAATAGTATCCCTGCCTGCAGACAAGCTGTCACTGCGTCCACTCTGTGAATAATGTCTTCATCTGAAACACCCGGCAGACGTGAGACCAGCTCCTGAGATCCGATCTCAGATGGAGAGCCCTCCCATTTGCGGAAATCCTGAAAACACGTGGTCAGAAGTTATTTTGCCACTCTACATCCTTTGCTCGTGCTCTCATCTGCTCATTGAGATGGTATGTAGACGTATGGCTTGCCACAATACTCTTTCTTTCTGATAGCATTTGACTGTAGGCATGGCATTACTACCGTCCACAACTAACTGTACGTGCTTCATCAGGAAGTAAAACAGGCTCTTTTTTATTTATTTTTTATTTATTTATTTTTTACAATGATCACAGCTCACAGGCAAAGACGAGAGTAGTAAGTGCGGGGCGGGTTCTGGCCCACTTTTTGACCTTTGACCTTTGGGCCAAATAAGGCACACTGTGTCGGTCGTGCTTGGTCTGGCCCCGGGACTCCCCCAGGGTTTGACCTTTGACCTTTGGGTTGAATAAGGCACACTGTATCGGGCGCGCTTGGTCTGGCCTCGGGACCCCCTAGGGTTTGACCTTTGGCCCTGCCATGTCATAAATGTCATCATGTTCTTTTCCGTGGCGACCGTGCACTTGTGCACGTTCGGTGCATTCATTTCACCGGGGAGTAGTAAAATACGTACTACTCCCTGATTTGCACATCGTAGATGTGAAGTGAATGACATATTGCGCATGCGCGCATAAGCACGCGGAGCGTGCGACCTTCAGTGGCCCTGCGGAAAAGACGCAGTGCAACACAAGGTGGACTAATTAGTTAGTGTACACGTGTCATTATACTAGTGTGATAGCCGACCTCATATACGCTGTACGAGGAGATTTTTCCTCAGTATGTTGTAGGCAGTGCTGGAGGTTACGTGACGATGGCGGAGCCAAGTGCAAAAAGATCCAGGCAGCCCAGACAGCCCACCTCGAGTGCCGTGCGAGGTTTTTTGAAAAAGTTTTCTTTGCCAGGTTCAGGCACTGATCCTCTCGTCTTTTTCAGCAGCCATCATGACGAGCTCCGACAGGTTCTGCTCGAGGAGCTTCAGTCTCACCCTTTCAAGGTGGTTTTAGTTTTGAGGGTGGAGATGACACGAGAGTCAGCCACGGGTAGTACGTCTGCCTTCCCGTTTTTTAGAAGTAGACCGGCTCGGATCCTCAGCGAAGGGGATATTGATAGTGCAGTCAAGACGATGGTGGCGAGGATCACTGGTCTTATTGATAAGTGGGTGCAGAACGGATCTGACTGGACCGTTTCTCGAGTGAGACAGCTGGATGTGTCGACAGCAAAGTACACTCCTCTTCGAGGTGAGTTTCTGTTCATCCGGCAGTGTTTGTTCGAAGCCTGTCGAATTTCTTGTGGAAAGTTGAAGATGTATGTTTTGTACCAGATGTACAGTCTTTCGTGATTGTCGAGAGGGTGTAGTTGTAATGTGGTGTAACTCTGAGAAAAACCTTCGTTGTATTTTTGTGGTGTTCTGTAGGTGGTGCAGCTGATATCCCGCCCAAATTAGAAAAAAAGAAGGCCATCATTAACGTAAAGAACAACGATGACAGGTGTTTGATGTGGGCGTTATTGTCAGCGATGCATCCCATCGACAACAACCCACAGCGTGTATCCAGGTACACCCAGTACGTTGATGAGCTGCGGTTCGATGGTGTGATGTTCCCTGCAACGCTCAGTGATGTACCCAAAGTGGAGTTACAGAATGGTCTTGCAATCAATGTGTTTGGCTACGAGGGGAATCTGTACCCACTGTATCTCAGCGAGCGACAGGAGACTCCAATCAACCTGCTTCTACATGACAACCACTTCACATGGATAAAAAACTTCAGTCGTGCATGTGAGAATAAGAACAAGCGGGCAACACACTATTGCTTCCGATGCCTCTCCGCACACAAAACAGCAGACTCCCTGCAGCATCACAGCGAGAGATGTCAGGTGATGAAGCCTGTGCCAGTAGTCATGCCCACAGCAAAGGACAGCATCCTCAAATATACAAATTTGAAGCACAGGATGGTGGCTCCATATATCATTTACGCTGATACGGAGGCCATCATTGAGCCGATGGAGGAACAGCATGGCAGCAGCACTGTACGCACAGCCCGTCATGTACCATGCAGCATCAGGTATGTTTTGTTGTTGGTGTTGTTTTTGACTAATTTTTGCTGTACTCATGCCTGCACAGTGCTTCCTGTTATTTTCTTCTTGTCTTGTTCTCCCCTGATTGTGTTCGTATTGTAGTATGTGCATTTTGTGTGATTCCATTTTTTCAAAAAATCACTTATTCTTACTTTCCCTCTTCTTTTATGCTCTTGTAGATATGCTGCCATCCGATCCAACGGTGAAGTCCGTGGCGAGTTTGACGACTGCAGTGAGAATGCCATTCACAACTTTTTCGACAGTCTCAAAGAGTTGGAAGGCAGTATCCAGGAGGATTTGGCTGATATCAGGCCAATTCGCATGACGGCAGAACTGGAGCTTGAGTTTCAGAACGCAGTCAACTGCTGGATATGTGATGAAGTACTTGGAGAAGATCGTGTTCGTGATCATGATCATCTCACTGGTAAGTATTATAATTTTTTGTTTATTTTTGTTGTTTTGCAGTTGTGTGTAGATATGCGTATGTGTATAGTGCATTTTCATGTCTTTGTAGCTGTTTGCATCTGTGTTTTATCACGGTGTATTGAATTGTATTGTCTGTGGTATCACCTTCACTGTAGATGTTTACTATGTTTGTGTATTCCCCTCTTTCTGAATATCTGCACAGGCAACTACCGTGGTGCTGCACACTACCAGTGTAATATTCAGCTGAGTATCTACCCAGATCGCCAGATCATTCCGGTTGTGTTTCACAACCTGAAAGGGTACGATGCTCACCACCTCATCGCCCACATTGGTATGACCGAGGTTGAAGAGGTGGAGTACGAGGACTCTAACCAGCGTAAGCGGATTAAGAAGGTTGGTGAGATCAGTGTCATCGCCAACAACATGGAGAAATATATTTCATTCAAGTGGCGCCAGTACCGCTTCATTGACTCCATGGCCTTCTTGAACTCCTCTCTGGACTCGTTGGTGAGCAACACCCCGGAAGATGCCTTCAAGCTTACTCGTACATTGGCCCATCATGACCTTCTCCTGCGTAAGGGTGTCTACCCCTACGAGTACATGGACTCCTTTGCTCGGTTTGATGAGACACAGCTGCCACCTAAATCAGCATTTGAGTCTAGTTTGACTGGAGAAGGTATCAGTGATGCCGACTATGCCCATGCTCAGAACGTATGGCAGGTAAGCAGCTTGTGCCTTCTGTATTGACCCTCGGAATTTCCCTGATGCCATGCTTTTTGCATTATTGTGCTCTACTTATGACTTTTGAATGCTGTTGTGATGTGCTCTACTCATTTTTTTGTACTCATTGCTCTCCATCTGTGGATGTGTGGATGCTTGTGTGTATGGATGTGTGCGTTTGTGTGTGTGCGTTGATGTGTTTTTTTTGTTTTGTTTTTTTTTGCAGACATTTGAGTGCAGTACAATGGAGGCATATCATGACCTCTATTTGCAAACAGATGTCTATCTTCTAGCAGATGTCTTTGAGCATTTCCGCAAGACGGCATACAAGACGTATGGGTTGGATCCAGCCCATTACCTTACTCTCCCAGGTATGTTCATCAGTCTTTGTTGTTGTCCAATGCATTCTCTCCTTTAGATGGTGTTCTCTGTTAGTATTCTTGTGCTTTCTTGTCGGTGTATTTTTATACTTTTTGCATGGTGTATTGACTTTCGTGTTTGTGTTCTGGTGTGTTGTATGGTGTTATGTAGGATATGCATGGGATGCTCTACTACGGTTCACCCAGATTGAACTGCAGCTGCTCACGGATGTAGACATGCATCTGTTTGTCGAAGCCGGTCTACGTGGGGGCATCTCAATGGCGTCGCAGCGGTACGGCAAGGCCAACAACCCAACGATGGATCAGTACAATCCTGCCGAGCCCACATCATACCTGCTATACCTTGATGCCAACAACCTGTATGGCTGGGCTATGTGCCAGAGTATGCCGACATCTGAGTTTGCCTGGTGTGACAAGAACCTGTCCGAGATACTGGCACACCCTGTAGATTCGAGCACTGGGTTCATTGTGGAGTGTGATCTTGAGGTACCCTCTTCGCTGCACTACTACTTCAATGATTATCCACTCGCACCGGAAGTGATGAGAACATTCTCAGATAAGCTATCACCATACCAACAAGCACTTGTGGAGGAGCTCAAAGTGTCAGCCGTAGATGGAGTCAAGTTGACACCCAGTCTCCTACCCAAGTCCAAGTATGTGTTACACTACCGTACACTGCAGCTGTATTCGCGTCTGGGCATGGTGGTGACTGCTGTTCACAAGGTGTTGGGATTTCAGCAGAGTGCCTGGATGGCTCCCTACATCAATCTGAACACTGCACTTCGCACGAGGGCTACAACCGACTTTGAGAAGAGCTTTTACAAGGTAAATGCAACCGTTGTGTGCAGTCTCGTATGTTGTTGTTGTTGTTTTTTGTTGTTGCATGTATGGTGCAAGTGTGACGTGGAGTATGCTAATTGAAAATATGCTGATGTGAAGGAATGGCATGATATGATTCTCATGTGTCATGTTTGCCTGTTTGTATGCTGCAGCTGATGAACAACTCAGTCTTTGGCAAGACGATGGAGAACGTTCGTAATCGAACACGCATCGATCTCTTGCGAGAAGAAAGTGAGGAGCAGGTACTGAGGGCAGTGAGCAAGCCTACATATGTGCGGCATGACATTTTCCCGAACGGGCTTGTCGGGATAGAAAAGCAGCACACTGAGATCAAGCTCAACAAGCCGGTCTATGTGGGTATGTCGATACTAGACCTGTCAAAGGTACACATGTACTCCTTCTACTACGATGTGCTGAAGGAGCAGTATGGTAGCAGAATCCGGCTGTTGTACACCGACACCGACTCTGTTATTGTGCACATAACCACCGGTGATGTTTATGCAGAGATGGATCTGTCTCTGTATGACACCAGCAACTTTCCCACTGACCATCCTCAGTACACTTCTGCCAATAAGAAAGTGGTTGGCAAATTCAAAGATGAGCTTGGTGGGAAATCCATGGTGGAGTTTGTAGGGCTAAGATCGAAGATGTACTCCTACATCGGGCAGGAATCGGCCAAACGAGCCAAGGGTGTTCGGAAGGCAGTCCTGGCAAATACCATCACCCACAAGGACTATGTAGATGCACTGCTCAGTCATCGTGTGTCTGCCAGGCCTATGACGGGTCTCCGATCACATTGCCACACAGTGTATGAGGAGGTAACCACCAAGGTGGCATTGTCTCCATTCGACTGCAAGCGGTATATACTGGATGATGGCATGGCCACACTTGCATATGGTCACAAGGACATTTAATGGGCAGGACCCCACATTGAACATGTTTCATCATTTTCATGCAAAACTCCCCGCCATTCTTCTGTCTAATATTCCTCCTTTCTTGACGTGTGGAGCTGGCTCCAACACTCTACATTTTTGTTAAATATTTCAGGCTTGTGCCTCAATTATATTGCAGGATATAGTGCATTGTGCGGTATAATAATCTTCATCGCATCATAAAATATTACCCTACATACTTTGGTTTGCAGTGTGTGCGCAGCATAGTCCATATATCATCAAATTGATCAAGTTCAGTATCTGCGGGCATATATTTCCCCAGCTTGAGAAAATGCTTATATACTTGCGTAAATTTATGCTCACAATGATGACATAAAAATGAGATTAAAGTCCATATGATGGCCAGTATGAATGTAGTTATGATGCTTGTTCTTTCGGCTGGTGAGGTTTGAGTGGATTTCTCTGCCACCACATTGCTGGCTCCGAACAGCACTGGTGCAAGCAGGAGTAGTTGTTGAGTAAGTTTAACTTTATTCAAACGCCCCTTCACTTTCTGATAGGTTCCGCTGTTGCTCGCAGTTGATGGCTCGGCTGATGGGGTGTCATTGCTTGAGGAGTCCATCTTGATCTTACTGTACCGGGAATTTTTCCTCACATCCATTCAACCATTAGTATGAGAAAAATTATGGCCAAAAAGGCTGAACGGGGATGAGTCCATACTGAGCGATTTGACCAGTTGAAGTCGTGTGTAAGGGTGTTTTCAAAACTTTGCCAACCTCCTTTTTCCGCCAACCAGGGCGAAACATTGGTGGTCATGTAATCTAAGTGCCAGGTCATGACATGATGTACATAGTGCAATCCCAGTTCCGTTGAATTCTCCATACAGATGTTCGCTAACTCGCTGCTGAATAAGTACAGGGCCACAATTTTAACATGGCTGATACCGTTTTTAAATAGTTCTTTTGCAAATGTAAGAAATTGCGTACGACCCGTTCTGGAGTTGAAACACAGTTGCTGCATCAGCACCTGAAATCTCGATCCACTGCACCTGACTAAGCGACACACTCGTACCAAAACTCTAGAAAGCCGAGATGGTTTCGACTCCGGCGACGATACACATTGTGGTAGGTCTACATGACCTTGTTCTGCCAGTCGATCAGCAATAACAGCAGAAAGCAGATTTCTTGCAGTAGTCTGCATTGTGCACTGCATCATCGTTTCCCTCTACTACTATCCTTGGAAATATACCTCATTTCTTTCTGCGATACCCATTGGTTGAACTTTTCGGGGTATCCCTTCCACTTGACCAGCAAACTACCCTTACGTCTTTTCAACACCTTATCGATTCGAAATGTAGCTTGCGCAGTCTTCATGAGCTGCTGTTTGTAGAAGCTTCCTGTGATGGGTTCATCGGCAAGGTCTTTCACTTTGTAGGTGACCGGATAAGTGGGGAGAACCTTACGAATCACAAATACCTCTTCGGTCCAGTTGGGTGTGTATCCCTTCGCAAACATTCTTTTTTCCACTGTAATGCGAACTTTATCTCCGACTTGAAAGACAGGCTCATCCGCAATGGGCTCATACAGTTGCTCAATCGGTTTCCCTAGGGAGGCTTCCATGGGGGTCATCCCAATTGTACGGTGTTTACTATTGTTGTAGTTGTCGACAAGTTTTTGCAGCACATCGATGTAGACGTTGGTCGAGCGAGCGGTGAAGTGCTTCCACATACGAGATTTTAGCGTTCTGTTGAAACGTTCAACGACGACGGCTTTTCCTTCATTCTCTGTACTGTACATGTGAATGTCGTTTTTCTTCAACCACTCCTTGAACGTTTTGTTATAAAATTCCGAGCCATGGTCCACCCATAGTAGCTTAGGTTTCCGATTGGTTGTGACGGTTTTAAAGGCTGAGACAACACTATCCCCGGTTTTGCTCTTAAGTGGCACACTCCAAGCATACTTCGTGTATATGTCTATAACATTGAGAATATATCTAATTCCTTCGTTATATTCGCTAAAGGGCTGCATTTCTACGAGATCAGCACTCCATACATCGTCCTTGCCGTAAACGTCCACTTTTCTGCGTGGGAAATGTACTCGCTTAGGTTTATGTAGCTCATCGGCAAGATCATCTTGCCAATCCCCACCAACCATGACTTGATCGTTGTGAAGGGTATCGTGAGAGAACGTACAGGAGAGGAATTCCAATACTCCGTCTATACCAGTCTTTGAGAAGACTTTCGCTACCAGGATGGCATAACGTCCGCAGACCGCTGTGCTTCTATCTTGAATGACTTGCGTATTGGTGTACAGGTTGCAGCCGGAATAAACATTAAGAAAACATTGTTTTAGTTCCGGTTCTTTATAGTCTTCGGCCATCTGCATCAATGCACGCCCGAAGCTGTCAAATATCAGAACATTATCGCCTTCCCTACACACCGTCAGCCAATGGTGTCCCCCTTCGGGTTTGTCCAATATCGGGAGTATGTTGTCCGTGTTACACTCACAAAACTCGCCATGGTTTAAGGCAGGCAGGAGATCATAGCTAGTCACACCTCGGAACCCGCGAATGTGTTTCAGCGCAGACTCGATGTCCACGTTGCTCAGCTCCACATCCATACCTAGTATACCAGGGATTTTCCTTTCAGAATAGCAAGTGTTCGGTAATAGGGACTCCTTGTATTGCTAGCCACTTGCCGATTCTTGAAGACACTTTTGATAAAGGTGGCATCATCAGCCATGTACTCTTTGAGACCTAACATAAATTGTTCTGCGTTGATAAGTTTTGCTTCTTTGGTTCGAGTGTAGGCGTTGATCATATCTCCTATACCGGAATATTTGTCTGCGGATCCTGGTATGGCTAGAAGCTGAGTTCTTATTGCAGCCAATTTCACATTACTCCTCGAGTGGTTTGGAAGCGCATTAAGGTTGGCTGCTGCTGCAATCTGCTGGAATGGATAACGCGACAGGTGAAACTGATTGATTTGGTTGACCAGAGTAGCATAGTCTTTGAGGATTTGAAATTCGAGGGTATCTCTAGTGTTTTCCATTCTACCTCTGAGCCCCTGCTCATCCTCCTGATAGACTTGGTGTAGTTGCGGCCTTGCACTGAAGTGGCTGCTTTGCAGAAAGGCTTCCGGTATCTTATGGTCTACTAGGAGTTTACCAAATGTATTTATCACTATTCTATCAAACTTTGGCTCCATGGCGGTTTGCAGTGGGATACTAGCGGCAGAGATGTTTCGCCTCATTCTAGCCTCTGCTATGGACCCTCTTGCCATTCCAGAACTCTGATCATAATCGAGGAGATTCGATGCAACAGCATTAGTAACCGAGGATGGGTTTATCAGATCCGGATTGTTCTTAAATGTTCTATCATACATAGCCTTTACTCGAGGGTTTGATTTCACTTGGGAGATAGGAAATGGGCGATCTTCTTCGGGGATATAGGCCAGTGCTTCTCTCACTTGCCCGGAAAATTTCTTATAATCTCCACCTCGTACTGGAGGAGTACCTTGAACCTCCCACACGGTGTCACCTTTACTCAGGATATCCTGGGGGTTTTGTAATATCATCTTCATGGTCTCGTCTCTCTTCTCTGGTGGTATTGGGTGAGTACGGCCGTTGCACTCGATGCAGATAGGTTGGAAGTGCACCCGTATTCGCTCCATTTCTGTACAACGGGCTTAATCAATCTCATCCACTCCTACCCCCCGTGCTTCACAGCCAGCAATCCACTCAAAACTATCAACTTCGGATTCGATTTGGACAATTAGTTTTACTCTAGGGAATGTGACCTCCCAGGTGTCTCCAATCTTAGTGACGGTAACCGCATCCCACTCACTGTGGGTGGGTATAATGCGAACACTGACACCATCCATACTTACTATAGGCAGAAAATATTTTATTCAAACACAACCTTCGATGTTATAGAATCACAGTGAGTATAAAACTCATTGCGTGATGCATCGACCGCTAGAAAGGGTCTCCAACAAGCTTCTAATAGTTTTTCATAGAGTTTATAGACAAGATTAGCTTTCAAACAGGATCCGCCAAATAAAGTATGAAGATAGCGTTTGATGTTGGATTTATCTGTAAAGCGAAAAAGATAGAGGAAGTTGGTATTTATCTTCATATCTTTGATGTTATCAAAGCTTTGAGAGAGAAAGAACACATTAAGTTCATAATGATGGCTATACATGGTGAAAAACTTGTAAAGACATTCCCTCTGACTGCCATGCTTCAGTCCCATGACACGTATATCATCTATAATGACAAAGGACTTGGGCTGAATGTCCGTCTCTTCGATACACTCAGGCATTGCACTGTAATGTTTCAACTCCGTGCCTTCCTGCCTGTATTGCTCCGGTGAAGTATTGGAGATGACGTAAAGTCGTTCCGGCTTTACCTCTCGAAGTATTTCCTTGAGGTAATGGGATTTCCCCATGCTGCTCTGACCCAGAAATAGCACATTTTGTCCCCATGTTTGGAGGGAGGGGAGAATCTCAGAGTACTTGGGTTGAGATCGTAGAGACAGACCTGCTACGCGGAGTAAAGAGGCAGACCCTCCTTTCAGAGACAGCAGTGATGAAAAGTCCATACTTACTATAACGAGAAAAAATTAAATGTTAAAGCTCTGAGGTATAAACGAAGGGTTATGGGTATTTTCTATGCGAGTTCGGATACGGTCAGTAATGGTTTCTGGAGGGTTTGAGGATCGTCGTCTTCTACCTCTCTTCTTAGCTCCTGACTTGATGCCGGACTGTACTCTCGACTTTGCATGTTCAAACAGCTGCCTTCCCAGACCTTCAACCTCCCTCTTCAAACCGTCTCCTTTGCGCTTCCTTGCACGTTGCCCCCTGGAGAATTTGTTAGTGGGTGGTAGCTTCGATCGTCTTTTCTGAGATCGTCTCTTGCTTGCTCGAGTACTGCTTTTTCTACTATTTCCCTTTCGACCCCGGCCAAATACCTTGTCCACCAGATTGTCACCGACGGACGCTAGCGCCCCCATAGCTAAGGGTGCACCAACGGTTTTCAATATGGGTAGGGCTTTAGCCACGAGTCCCGGTGGAATGCTCAGTCCGCCTCGCTGCATCATGGGTTCACGGCCGGCTACCATCTGACGTCTGATGGACTCGCCGTCTTGACCTCGACCCAAGAGCATGGGAAGAAGCGACATGCCTAACATCGCCCCCATCCCAAGCCCACCCCTCTGGGTGAGCTTTTGGCCTTGTTCGGGGTCTTGCATTCTTTTTCGAAGCTCCTCAGCCTGTGCACCTCCAAAGATGTTTTTGATGAAGCCCCAGATACCAGACCCGTATTGTCTTTCCAAAGTCTGTAGATCACCTCCCCACGCTCGGGGTGTGGTTTCCAAATCTCCTCCCTGCATTGTTACTATAACGTGGAAATATTTACACAGTCTCCCACTTGATGCCTTCTTCCTTGCTCATGGTATACATATACTGGTCGAGACATAATAAATTGACCTTGATCGATGTGCTTGCGTGACTGGGTACATTGATCGGGGCGTTGGCCACATTGGCGAATTGATAATCGAGTGACATGTTACCCCTGACCTTTTCATTGTCCAGCATCCTGTCTAGATTGAGGTTGATTGGTATCATAAAGTAATGGTTACAGTAATCCGAGGCTGTGATAGGTATTTCAGCCCCATAGGTCTTTCCAAAGAACTCTTGAACCAAGTTGTATCCACGTAAATAGCTCGACTTGTTATAGTCATAATAGTGCTTGGCATCACTGTTTTCGGAACACTCCCATCTGAACTTCAGCGGACTGTCGAACACAGATTCATCGTTAATGGTTACTCTGAGTTGGGAAAGATTCGCATGTACCATGGCCAGGCGATTGCTGAAATTACTGGCAGCGCCGCCACCCAAGACAGCATCTTCTCCGAGTTTCAGATCAGAAAAGAACAGGATCATCCTCCTAGGAATATCTGAATTGTGGAGTAGCTCCAGAGTACCTGCATCGTCTGTCAAACTCTTCTGTACAAGCCGAGGGCACCAGGTATGGAAATATAGTTCTTTAGGCAGACGCACTTGATCTACGTATGCCTTATCCATTCTATAGGTAGGGTAAACAAAGTCCAGCTGCAGCAGATCAATGTTGACAGGCCCAACACCTGTTAGACTGTTTCCTCCTCCGCCTCTATCCGAGACAATCATATATCTAGAGAGCTGGGTTTGCGGTAAATCAAACCGTATTTTGATTTGTGTTCCTGGAGGCAACCACGCATCATCCACATTGAAGAAGGGAAGGAATGGTCTCATTTTGAACTGGAAATGCCCTGATGTCACACGGGCAACGTTTTCCAGAACAGTATTACTGAAGTTCTCCTCATTCGACAGGTGGACAGTGGGCCGTCTTTTCAGTGTCGTACCATCGAAATCATCTTCGCCATCTGTGTTTGTTGCAAACGCATAGGCGTGCGAGCGTTTTACACCATACCGATAATTCCCTAGAGGTATATCTTTAACACACTTCTGGGGGTCGAGTTTCTGAAGTCCGTACAGATCAGAATCGGAATATTGGAGTTTAGCCACGTCACTCTCCATAAGGCTAAGAATGTGTTGCACACTCTGCATATCTTGCACCTTGCTAGATTGCGTCACCTCCGTGCCATTTAGTTCCACGCGGATATTCTTGAACCATGAAAATGCAGGGGAGGTGGTACACACCCAGTGTGGATATGATCTGGCTCCATTAGCCCGACTATCACTAACTTCATACCGGAGTTTGACGATAAAGTAACTTTCACTCAAGGCAATGAAATTTGGTGATGATATATCCAATTCGCTGTTCAGAGAGGGTGGTGAACCATTTCGAGAATACAGTCTTACAAAGTTTCTCCCCTCTAGGAGTGATATCTTCTTTTCGGTTCGCTCTAGGATGCTATTCTGCACCACTTTAGTTTTCGACAGCAGCCCCTTAAAGGGGTCTGGGATCTGAGTGGCCACGACGTGCTGCGCCATTCTTACTTGTACGTGGAAAAAAATTTACTCGATTCTCAGATCCAATAACGCCGGGTACCCCGTGGTGATAAACTCTCCAGTGTTGTACTTCAGCCAAAATGATATTTCCGTAACGCTTGAGTGCGGAAGTAGAGCGCGTTTGTCTCTCTCTCCAAATATGTAATTGTTGATACCGTTGTGAGTTTGAATGGGGAACGTCTTCAAAATCCTCGAGTCCTGATTGTCTTCATATTCCACGGCCTGGGCGATCAGGTCTGTATACAACAACACAAACCTTCTCCCTCTAGTCAGATCAACTGCATACGGTGATGTGAAAAGACCAGGTTGTATGGTCACGGATTCTGCAATCGATCCCAAGCCCAGAACGACACTGGGGGAGTCGGGTTTCAGGATAATTTTTTTCCCGACAGGTACGCTGATGCTCGCTCGGCTTGTATAGCGGGAATAGGAAAACACAATATCTGGGTGATTTGCACTTTTCAGTGCCTCGTTAATGACTGTAATGAGATCTGCAATATCCGTGTGAGTTCCTGTTAGGATGGAGAGTTGAACTTCCCCTTCTTGCGTCTCCACGTACAATTTGTTACTCTCCGTATCAACGTTTTCAGAATGAAGTTCGAACTGGGCAGTGTCCAAACTGATGTGTTTCCCTATGGTATTCAAAGACCTGATACGCAGTGTAAAATGAGGCGTGAACGCACCGGCTATAACGGCAGAAGCGTTGTTTACTGCAGACAGTACCACCGCCATACCTACTGTACAGGGGAAATATTTCCCCATAATAACAAGGATGGCGTTTTGGAGCATGCATTTCCACAAGAGCCCGTCTGAGGAAACCTCCAGCCGAACAATAAGAACCTTGAAGGATGATATTGCGCAACTCAAAACTCTGGTGGGTAACGATAACACCAAAAACACCCTGATGTACAATGTCGGGGCACTACAGAACAGCAAGTTGAATAAAACAGATGCTGAGATCATGGAGGGTCGAATCAAAGAATTCGCGGAGTCAACGGTGATAGATGACGAAACCCATTTGAAAACGGATGGCAGCGTGAGGATGAGAGGAAATCTGCACATGAATGGCAAACGTTTATGCTGGCTGGATTACGACGGTGTGTCGGACACCTGTGCTGTACCTGCTGGGTGGGTGAAGAAGGAATTAGCCCAAATCCGCAAAATGAAAGGTCCTAAAGGTGATCCAGGATTTGGTTGGTATAGCGGAGCAGACCCTCCGTCGCCACCCATCGGCAGACAGGGTGACTTCTATTTGGATGCTACCACCCTCGTTGTATATAAAAAACTCATTGCGGGTTGGACTGCATTCGGATCACTTAAAGGACATCGAGGAAGACCAGGGGTTCCTGGACCAAAAGGAAGGCCTGGCCCGACTGGGGAATCTGGATTGCAAGGTTTAAGGGGCCACACAGGACTGCAAGGACCCCAAGGGCCATCAGGACACATACATGTAGGTGCTACAGGGCCGCAAGGACCCCCAGGAAACATAGGGCCCCAAGGACCTGAAGGATCGCCAGGCCCTCAGGGTGACGTGGGACCGCCGGGGCCCAGAGGTCCTCGGGGCCACAGTGCAAAGAGTCTTCCAATACTTTTTCCATAATACGAAAAACCAGAGTGAGATTATAGAAATGTTTCCTTTCTTTTCAATTCAACGAATTCATGCAATGGATGGTTTGATTACGGTTGAAATTGACTGTATGATTCATAAAGAACAATATTCTCCAAGCAAGTGATGACACGTGCACCTTAAATCAGTTTAGAATGCCTGCACAATGGTGGATAGTATATAGATCAATGCATCTGGATAGTCATCATAAGCCAGTGAGGCAGCAAGTGGTAGCTTCGGTTCAACTCCATAATGTTGGATGAGTTCAATCATTAGCTGTTCTTCTTGCTCTGTCATATCCACCGTCCTCTCAATAAACCGTTCAAAGTGAGCCTTACGTAGTTTCTTTGGGGTTATGACCTTCATCCACATTTTGAAGAACACTGGGGAAGTCTTGAATAGGGAAGCATTTCTCATCCATGCATCTTTGCTTCTGGGGAGATGAAGACTGAGTATCTGCACCATCTCTTCATCTTCATAGTAAATGCATGACAGGGCGATGGCATAATTCAGAGCTCTATACTCACTGCCCTTCTTCATAGCGTAGAGGCGTTGCCGAGTTTCAAAAAGCGATGGGTATAGCGGCTTACACACTCCCACCTTCTCGATAAAAGCCCCCAGACTTTTATCCCCTGATTCCAGTCGCTGCACATCTGTGTAAGGCTTACTGGGCAGCATTACACGCTCTGCTACATTTGCCTCTGGCGCAAACAAAGAGCCCAAGACTAGACCACATTTCATGCAAACGACAGCTTCTTCCGTTTCTATTTCTTCATGGTTACACCCATCACAAAATTCAACTTCCTCCTGAAACTCCATGGTGCCAAATGCAACTGTAATGATCCTGACGCATTACTTTATCCCTTCCACTAATTGTTATCGACCAATCAGCATACTCTCGTCACCTCACATCCAATCAGCATACCCCACGTCACACTAAGGTTACACACACTTGTGTCATATATGCGAAAAAATGGTACTGGATCATAGCAAAATCCTCCTGGATAATGAACAAAATAACGATTAAAACACAATACACAATAACGACAACAACCGACAACAACAACCAACAACAACCGACAACAACCGACAACATCCGACAACAACAACCAACAACAACCAACAACAGCCAACAACAACCAACAACAACCAACAACAACCAACAACAACCAACAACAACCAACAACAACCAACAACAACCAACAACAACCAACAACAACCAACAACAACCAACAACAACCAACAACAACAACCAACAACAACCAACAACAACCAACAACAACACCAGCATTATAATGCATGGATAGTGCATGCAGGGTCAGGGACTGAAAGTCGCACGCTAAGTAAGGGCAACTTGTCAGTGCACATCTACGATGTGCGAATAAAACGAATGCAAGGAAAGTGAACTTGTTGCTGCACATCTACGAAGTGCGAATCAGGGATTAGTATAATGACACGTGTACTAGTCCACCTTGTGTTGCACTGCGTCTTTTCCGCAGGGCCACTGAAGGTCGCACGCTCCGCGTGCTTATGCGCGCATGCGCAATATGTCACTGCACATCTACGATGTGCAAATCAGGGAGTAGTACGTATTTTACTACTCCCCGGTGTGAATGCACCGAACGTGCACAAGTGCACGGTCGCCACGGAAAAGAACATGATGACATTTATGACATGGCAGGGCCAAAGGTCAAACCCTAGGGGGGTCCCGGGGCCAGAACAAGCGCGCCCGATACAGTGTGCCTTATTTAACCCAAAGGTCAAAGGTCAAACCCTGGGGGAGTCCCGGGGCCAGACCAAGCACGACCGACACAGTGTGCCTTATTTGGCCCAAAGGTCAAAGGTCAAAAAGTGGGCCAGAACCCGCCCCGCACTTACTACTGACGAGAAATTGCATAGTGGGAGCATAGTGATGGTGAGGCTTTTTGCCCTCAGCCGACCTGAGGTCTCGACGTCATGGGGACATAAAACGCACCAAAAAAAGAAGAAAAATGAAAGGAGTGACAGGTACATGATACGAAATGTTAGGAGGAGAGACAGTACATTAGAAGGAGGGGAATGATAAGACAGACAGTGCTAGGAGGAGAAGGAGAGAAAAGAAGAACAGGCGTTATTGGGAATAGTATGTGGAGCGGAATTTGGAAGTCATGGGGTGAGGCAGATATGATGCTGATGATCAGAGATGGTCATGTGCCCACGACCAGTCGTTGGTCTTCAAATAGCGGTTGGCTGCAACTTTGAAGTGTTGCAAGTTCTTGGTGCAGAAAGGACCAGAGAAGACTCCGGCGGGCAGCTGGTTCCAGACGGGGACAACTGCGTGAGGGTAGGCTCGACACAGGTTGCTCTGCTGAGCAATCGACTTGGTACTGAGTCCATGAGAAATTCTAGTTCTTTTCGAGCCTCCTGACCTGGACTCGGCAAAGGCAGTTCGTTTGGAACGAGCTATTTCTGTTTATAGCCGCTCCTTCATCCTGGTCCAAATTTAGCAATGCATCCGTGTCTACTTCAGTATCGCTAGAGATGCTATCGCCAGAGCCTCTGGCACAACTAGAAAACTCCTCTTCGTCTGTTTGGTATTAACTTCGCGTATGTCTCCTCCATAGCTCTCCATTATTCTAAACGTAAAAGAAACCTCGTAAATAATTTCTCAGGATGTGTGTCACTTGAACTGCTTCGGCCTCGGTTGGGCATGCTTCACAAAATGTAATGGCTTGTATACATTTACCTGACCACATCGCTACAATCATAACGTTTCTATGTAGCAATAGTTATGTAGCGTTAGTGCTAAAGGTGTTACGTGTCTACACAATCACAAAGTCAAGCGCCGGTACAACGCATAGTGCTCAAATGCCCGGAATGATCGGAGCGCAGTACGCAAGAGGTACACAAAGGAGTAAAATAGGGCTGTTTCTTTGCTATTCAGAGTTTCATGGCAAAAACCAATCAT
The DNA here is from genome assembly GCF_964019385.1 of Sycon ciliatum. Classification (NCBI taxonomy): domain Eukaryota; kingdom Metazoa; phylum Porifera; class Calcarea; order Leucosolenida; family Sycettidae; genus Sycon; species Sycon ciliatum. The sequence goes on along the minus strand of NC_088648.1, from coordinate 11,704,760 downwards.
CAGACAACATCTCATGATCATGATTGTAGCCGATTGTTGCCAAAAACCTGGGATTTCCGATACTATCCACTATGAAACTCGTTATGCCGCTCAAACCTCACATAATGCTCGTTTTGTTCCTTTCCGCTTATCCTCCATATATGCATAATGCTCTGATGCTCGAATAGTCGTATAATGCCGGCATTATCCGCTGGACCCTAATGTGGGTGCCGGCGGCCTAAAATCAAGCCAAAAATCAAATCAATGTGACCAATCAAATAACAACTGTACTGGGTTATGTTATAGAGAGGTGCATTAAAATTAGCAGGTGGTCAAAAAATGGTCAACATTAGACAATTTCTCACCTTTCTGCCCGCTTGAATCTCAAAACCGGAAAAAATGACTATCCTGATCTTGTTGTATAGCTGGACGTACAATGTAGGAAGGTGCACCAAGAATAACAGCCAACTTTCTCTAAACACCTCGCCCAGGTCAGCTGGAAGCCGAAAATTCCCTATCTCCAAATTTGGGGCTTTTCGCCGTGAATCTTCACTTTGCGACTAAGCAGTGCCAAAGTTTCTTGGTCATCGAATGTGGGTGCTGCCGGCCTACAAGCAAACCAAAAAATCAAATCAATGCGACCAATCACATAACAACTGGGTCATGTTATAGAGAGGTGCATTAAAATTGACGGGTGGTCAAAAAATGGTCAACATTAGACAATTTCTCACCTTTCTGCCCGCTTGAATCTCAAAACCGGAAAAAATGACTATCCTGATCTTGTTGTATAGCTGGACGTACAATGTAGGAAGGTGCACCAAGAATAACAGCCAACTTTCTCTAAACACCTCGCCCAGGTCAGCTGGAAGCCGAAAATTCCCTATCTCCAAATTTGGGGCTTTTCGCCGTGAATCTTCACTTTGCGACTAAGCAGTGCCAAAGTTTCTTGGTCATCGAATGTGGGTGCTGCCGGCCTACAAGCAAACCAAAAAATCAAATCAATGCGACCAATCACATAACAACTGGGTCATGTTATAGAGAGGTGCATTAAAATTGACGGGTGGTCAAAAAATGGTCAACATTAGACAATTTCTCACCTTTCTGCCCGCTTGAATCTCAAAACCGGAAAAAATGACTATCCTGATCTTGTTGTATAGCTGGACGTACAATGTAGGAAGGTGCACCAAGAATAACAGCCAACTTTCTCTAAACACCTCGCCCAGGTCAGCTGGAAGCCGAAAATTCCCTATCTCCAAATTTGGGGCTTTTCGCCGTGAATCTTCACTTTGCGACTAAGCAGTGCCAAAGTTTCTTGGTCATCGAATGTGGGTGCTGCCGGCCTACAAGCAAACCAAAAAATCAAATCAATGCGACCAATCACATAACAACTGGGTCATGTTATAGAGAGGTGCATTAAAATTGACGGGTGGTCAAAAAATGGTCAATATTTGACAATTTCTCACCTTTGTGCCCGTTTGAACATCAAAACCTGGAAAATGACCTTCCTGATTTTGTTGTATAGCTGGACGTAGGAAGGTGCACCAAGAATAACAGCCAAAGTTCTATAAACAACTAGACCAGGGCTGCTGAAAGCTGAAAATTCCCTATCTCCAAGTGTGGGGCATTTCACAGTGAATCTTCACTTTGCGAATAAAGTATTCACAGCAGTGCCACAGTTTCTGGGTCATTAAATGTGGGTGCCAGCGGCCTAAAAGCAAACCAAAAATCAAATCAATGCGACCAATCACATTACAGCTGGGTCATGTTATAGAGAGGTTCATTAAAATTGACAGGTGGTCAAAAAATGGTCAACATTTGACAATTTCTGCCCGTTCGAAACTCAAAACCTGGAAAATGCCCATCCTGATCTTGTTGGATAGCTGTACGTAGAAAGGTGCACCAAGAAAAACAGCCAAAGCTCTATGAACAACTCGCCCAGGGCTGCTGAAAGCTGAAAATACCCTATCTCCAAGTTTGGGGCTTTTGACCGTGAATCTTCACTTTGTGACTAAAATATTCACAGCAGTGCCAAAGTTTCTGGGTAATTGAATATGGGTGCCAGCGGCTTACAAGCAAACGAAAAATCAAATCAATGCGGCTAATCACATTACATCTGGGTCATGTTATAGAGAGGTTCATTAAAATTGACAGGTGGTAAAAAAATGGTCAAAATTTGACCATTTCTCAACTTTCTGCCCGTTCGAACCTCAAAACTTGGAAAATAACCATCCTGATCTTGTTGTATAGCTAGATGTAGGAAGGTGCACCAAGAAAAACAGCCAAATTTCTCGAAACAACTCGCCCAGGGCTGCTGAAAGCTGAAAATACCCAATCTCCAAATTTTGGGCTTTTCGCGGTGAATCTTCACTTTGCGACTTAAGTATTCACAGCAGTGCCAAAGCTTCTTGGTCATTAACTGTGGGTGACAGCGGCCTACAAGCAAACCAAAACTTAAATCAATATGACCAATCACATAACAACTGGGTCATGTTATAGGGAGGTGCATTAAAATTGACAGGTGGTCAAAAAATGGTCAATATTAGACATTTTCTCCCCTTTCTGCCCGCTTCAATCTCAAAACCTGAAAAATGACCTTCCTGATATTGTTGTATAGCTGGACGTAGGAAGCTGCACCAAGAATAACAGCCAACTTTCTCTAAACAACTCGGCCAGGGCTGCTGAAAGCTGAAAATGCCCTATCTCCAAGTTTGGGGCTTTTCGCCGTGAATCTTCACTTTGCGACTAAAGCATTCACAGCAGTGCCCAATTTTCTGGGTCATTGAATGTGGGTGCCAGCAGCCTACAAGCAAACCAAAAATCAAATCAATACGACCACTCACATTATAGCTGGGTCATGTTATAGAGAGGTGCATTAAAATTGACAGGTGGTCAAAAAATGGTCAACATTAGACAATTTCTCACCTTTCTGCCCGCTTGAATCTCAAAACCGGAAAAATAACTATCCTGATCTTGTTGTATAGCTGGACGTAGGAAGCTGCACTTAGAATAACAACCAACTTTCTCTAAACAACTCGGCCAGGGCTGCTGGAAGCTGAAAATGCCCTATCTCCAAATTAGGGGCTTTTCGCGGTGAATCTTCACTTTGCGACTAAAACAATCACAGCAGTGCGAAAGTTTCTGGGTCATTATACATGTATGTGGGTGCCGGCGGCCTACAAGCAAACCAAAAATCAAATCAATGCGACCAATCACATAACAACTGGGTCATGTTATAGAGAGGTGCATTAAAATTGATAGTTGGTCCTACAAGCCTACAAGAAAACCAAAAATGAAATAAATACGAGCACTCACATTACCGCTGGGTTATGTTATAGAGAGGTGCATTGAAATCGACATAATTATGGTCAAAAATGATCAAAATTTCACAATATTTAACCTTTCTGCCCCTTTGAAGCTCAAAACCTGGAAAATGACCATCCTGATCTTGTTGTATAGCTGGACGTAGGAAGGTGGACCAAGAAAAACAGCCAAAGTTCTATAAACAACTTGCCCAGGGCTGCTGAAAGCTGAAAATACCCAATCTCCAAGTTTGGGGCATTTCGCCGTGGATCTTCACTTTGCGACTAAAGTATTCACAGCAGTGCAAAAGTTTCTAGGTCATTGAATGTGGGTGCCAGCAGGTAACAAGCAAGCCAAAATCAAATCAATACGACCATTGACATTACAGCTGGGTCAGACGGCGCGCAAGGGCGCGCAGAAGCCCACAGAGGCGTGTGGAGGCGCACAGACGGCGCGCAGACGGCGCGCAGAGTCGCGGAGAGGCCCCCAGAGGTGAGCAGAGGGTGCGCAACGGCGCGCATAGGCCCGCAGAGGCGCGTAGAGGTGGGCAGAGGCATGCAGAGGGCGCGCAGAGACGCGCAGAGGCACACAGAGGGCGCGCAGAGGCCCGCAGAGGCGGGCAGAGGGGCGCAGAGGCGCGGAGAGGCGCGCAGAGGCCCGCCGAGGGGCGCAAAGAAGCCTAAAGGCAGACAGAGGCGTGCAAAGACGCGCATAGGTGCTCAGAGGCACGCAAAAGTCCGCAGAGGCGCGCAGAGGCGCGCAGAGGCGCCCAGAGGCGCGCAGAAGCGCGCAGAGGCGGGCAGAGGCGCGCAAAGGTACCCATAGGGCGCGCAGAGGCGCGCAGGGGGCGGGCAGAGGTGTGCAGAGGCTCGCAAACAAGGCCAAAGGCAGGAAGAGTCGCGCTGAGGCGCCTAAGGGCGCGCAAAGGAACCAAGAGGGAGCGCAAAGACGCGCAGAGGTGCTCAGAGGCACGCAGAGGCCCGCAGAGGCGCGCACACGGCCCGCAAGGGTGCGCAGAAGCTCGCGGAAGCGCACAGAAGTGCGTGGATTCGCGAAGACCGCGCGCAGAGGTACGCCGAGGCCCGCAGAGGCGCGCAGAGGCGGGCAAAGGTACGCAGATTGCGACTCCAATATTCACAGCCGTGCCAAAGTTTCTAGGTCATTGCATGTGGGTGCCAGCGGCCTACAAGCAAACAAAAAATGAAATCAATACGACCACTCACATTACAGCTGGGTCATGTTATAGAGAGGTGCATTAAAATTGACAGGTGGTCAAATAATTATGGTCAAAATTTGGGAATTTGTCACCTTTCTTCTCGGTTGAAGCTCAGCACCGGAATAATGACCATCCTTATCCTGTCTTAGAGCTGGACGTAGGGAGGTGCACCAAGAAAAAGGCCACATTTCTCTAGACAACTCGGCCAGGGCTGCTGAAAGCTGAAAATAACCTATCTCCACGTTGGGGCTTGTCGCCGTGAATCCTCACTTTGCGACTAAAGTTTTCATAGCAGGGCCAAAGTTTCTAGGTCATTGAATGTGGGTGCCAGCTGCCTACAAGCAAACAAAATATGAAATCAATACGACCACTTACATTAGAGCTGGGTTATGTTATAGAGAGGTAGAGGTGTATTAAAATTGACAGGTGGTCAAATATGGTCAAAATTTCACGATTTCTCACCTCTCTTCCCGTTTGAAGCTCAGCACCTGAATAATGATCATCCAGATTCTGTTTTATAGCTGCACATAGGGAGATGCACCAAGAAAAAAGCCACATTTCTCTAAACAACTCGCCGAGGGCTGCTGAAAGCTGAAAATAACCTATCTCCACGTTTGGTGCTTGTCGCCGTGAATCTTCACTTTGCGACTAAAGTATTCACAGCAGTGCCAAAGTTTCTAGGGCATTGAATGTGGGTGGCAGCAGCTTACAAGCAAACAAAAAATGAAATCAATACGACCACTCACATTACAGCTGGGTCATGTTATAGAGAGGTTCATTAAAATTGACAGGTGGTCGAATGTGATCAAAATTTGACATTTTCTCACCTTTCTTTCCGTTTGAAGCTCATCACCTGAATAAAGACCATCCTGATCCTGTTTTATAGCTAGATATAGGGAGATGCACCAAGAAAAAAGCCACATTTCTCTAAACAACTCGCCCAGGGCTGCTGAAAGCAGAAAATAACCTATCTCCACGTTTTGGGCTTGTCGCCGTGAATCTTCACTTTGCGACTTAAGTATTCACAGCAGATCCAAAGTTTCTAGGTCATTGCATGTGGGTGCCAGCGGCCTGCCTACAAGCAAACAAAAAATGAAATCAATACGACCGTTACAGCTGTGCCATGTTATAGAAAGGTGTTTTAAAAATGACAGGTGGTCAAATATGGTCAAAATTTGACAATTTCTCCCATTTCTTCCCATTTGAAGATCAGCACCTGAATAATGACCATCCTGATCCTGTTTTATAGCTAGACATAGGGAGATGCACAAAGAAAAAAGCCACATTTCTCTAAACAACTCGCCCAGGGCTGCCGAAAGCTGAAAATAACCTATCTCCACGTTTTGGGCTTGTCGCCGTGAATCTTCACTTTGCGACTAAAGTATTCACAGCAGTGCCATAGTTTCTAGGTCATTGAATGTGGGTGGCAGCGGCCTACAAGCAAACAAAAAATGAAGGAAATTAATACGACCACTCACATTACAGCTGGGTCATGTTATAGAGAGGTGTATTAAAATTGACAGGTGGTCAAATATGGTCAAAACTTGACAATTTCTCCCATTTCTTCCCATTTGAAGATCAGCACCTGAATAATGACCATCCTGATCCTGTTTTATAGCTATACATAGGGAGATGCACCAAGAAAAAAGCCACATTTCTCTAAATAACTTGCCCAGGGCTGCTGAAAGCTGAAAATATCCTATCTCGAAGTTTGGGGCTTGTCGCTGTAAATCTTCACTTTGCGACTAAAGTAATCACAGCAGATCCAAAGTTTCTACGTCATTGAATGTGGGTGCCAGCGGCCTACAAGCAAACAAAAAAATGAAATCAATACCACTACTTACATTACAGCTGGGTCATGTTATAGAGAGGTGCAATAAAATTGACAGGTGGTCGAATATGATCAAAATTTGAAAATTTCTCACCTTTCTTCCTGTTTGAAGCTCATCAACTGAATAAAGACCATCCTGATCCTGTTTCATAGCTAGACGTGGGGAGATGCACCAAGACAAAAAGCCACATTTCTCTTAATAACTCGCCCAGGGCTGCTGAAAGCTGAAAATAACCTTTGTCCACGTTTGGTGCTTGTCGCTGTGAATCTTCACTTTGCGACTAAAGTATTCACAGCAGTGCCAAAGTTTCTAGGTCATTGTATGTGGGTGCCAGCGGCCTACAAGCAAACAAAAAATGAAATCAATACGACCACTCACATTACAGCTGGGTCATGTTATAAAGAGGTGCATTAAAATTGACAGGTGGTCAAATATGGTCAAAATTTGACAATTTCTCCCAATTCTTCCCATTTGAAGATCACCACCTGAATAATGACCATCCTGATCCTGTTTCATAGCTAGACATAGGGAGATGCACCAAGAAAAAGCCACATTTCTCTAAACAACGCGCCCAGGGCTGCTGAAAGCTGAAAATAACCTATCTCCACGTTTTGGGCTTGTCGCCGTGAATCTTCAGTTTGCGACTAAAGTATTCACAGCAGTGCCAAAGTTTCTAGGTCATTGAATGTGGGTGCCAGCTGCCTACCTACAAGCAAACAAAAAATGAAATCAAAACGACCACTCACATTACAGCTGGGACATGTTATAGAAAGGTGTATTAAAATTGACAGGTGGTCAAATATGGTCAAAATTTGACAATTTCTCCCATTTCTTCCCATTTGAATATCAGCACCTGAAAAATGACCATCCTGATCCTGTTTTATAGCTAGACATAGGGAGATGCACCAAGAAAAATGGCACGTTTCTCTAAATAACTTGCCCAGGGCTGCTGAAAGCTGAAAATATCCTATCTCGAAGTTTGGGGCTTGTCGCTGTAAATCTTCGCTTTGCGACTAAAGTATTCACAGCAGATCCAAAGTTTCTACGTCATTGAATGTGGGTGCCAGCGGCCTACAAGCAAACAAAAAATGAAATCAATACGACCACTCATATTACAGCTGGGTCATGTTATAGAGAGGTGCATTAAAATTGACAGGTGGTCAAATATGATCAAAATTTGACAATATCTCACCTTTCTTCCCGTTTGAAGCTCACCACCTGAATAAAAACCATCCTGATCCTGTTTTATAGCTAGACATAGGGAGATGCACAAAGAAAAAAGCCACATTTCTCTAAACAACTCGCCCAGGGCTGCTGAAAGCTGAAAATAACCTATCTCCACGTTTTGGGCTTGTCGCCGTGAATCTTCACTTTGCGACTAAAGTATTCACAGCAGTGCCAAAGTTTCTAGGTCATTGAATGTGGGTGTCATCGGCCTACAAGCAAACAAAAACGAAATCAATACGACCACTCACATTACAGCTGGGTCATGTTATTGAGAGGTGTATTAAAATTGACAGGTGGTCGAATATGATCAAAATTTGAAAATTTCTCACCTTTCTTCCTGTTTGAAGCTCATCAACTGAATAAAGACCATCCTGATCCTGTTTTATAGCTAGACGTAGGGGGATGCACCAAGACAAAAAGCCACATTTCTCTAAATAACTCGCCCAGGGCTGCTGAAAGCTGAAAATAACCTAGACATAGGGAGATGCCCCAAGAAAAAAGCAACATTTCTCTAAACAACTCGCCTAGGGCTGCTGAAAGCTGAAAATATCCTATCTCCAAGTTTGGTGCTTGTCGCCGTGAATCTTCACTTTGCGACTAAAGTATTCACAGCAGTGCCAAAGTTTCTAGGTCGTTAAATGTGGGTGGCAGCAGCCTACAAGCAAACAAAAAATGAATGAAATTAATACGACCACTCACATAACAGCTGGGTCATGTTATAGAGTGGTGTATTAAAATTAAGAGGTGGTCAATTATGGTCAAAATTTGACAATTTCTCCCATTTCTTCCCATTTGAAGGTCAGCACCTGAATAATGACCATTCTGATCCTGTTTTATAGCTAGACATAGGGAGATGCACCAAGAAAAAAGCCACATTTCTCTAAACTACTTGCCCAGGGCTGCTGAAAGCTGAAAATATCCTATCTCCACGTTTGGTGCTTGTCGCCGTGAATCTTCACTTTGCGACTAAAGTATTCACAGCAGTGCCAAAGTTTCTAGGTCATTGAATGTGGGTGCCAGCGGCCTACAAGCAAACAAAAAATGAAATCAACACGACCACTCACATAACAGCTGGGTCATGTTATAAAGAGGTGTATTAAAATTGACAGGTGGTCAAATATGGTCAAAATTTGACAATTTCTCCCATTTCTTCCCATTTGAAGATCAGCACCTGGAAAACGACCATCCTGAACCCTGTTTTATAGCTAGACATAGGTAGATGCACCAAGAAAAAAGCCACATTTCTCTAAACAACTCGCCCAGGGCTGCTGAAAGCTGAAAATAACCTATCTCCACGTTTTGGGCTTGTCGCCGTGAATCTTCAGTTTGCGACTAAAGTATTCACAGCAGTGCCAAAGTTTCTAGGTCATTGAATGTGGGCGTCATCGGCCTACAAGCAAACAAAAAATGAAATCAACACGACCACTCACATAACAGCTGGGTCATGTTATAAAGAGGTGTATTAAAATTGACAGGTGGTCAAATATGGTCAAAATTTGACAATTTCTCCCATTTCTTCCCATTTGAAGATCAGCACCTGGAAAACGACCATCCTGAACCCTGTTTTATAGCTAGACATAGGTAGATGCACCAAGAAAAAAGCCACATTTCTCTAAACAACTCGCCCAGGGCTGCTGAAAGCTGAAAATAACCTATCTCCACGTTTTGGGCTTGTCGCCGTGAATCTTCAGTTTGCGACTAAAGTATTCACAGCAGTGCCAAAGTTTCTAGGTCATTGAATGTGGGCGTCATCGGCCTACAAGCAAACAAAAAAATGAAATCAATACGACCACTCACATTACAGCTGGGTCATGTTAAAGAGAGGTGTATTAAAATTGACAGGTGGTCAAATATGGTCAAAATTTGACAATTTCTCCCATTTCTTCCCATTTGAAGATCAGCACCTGAATAATGACCATCCTGATCCTGTTTTATAGCTAGACATAAGGAAATCCACCAAGAAAAAAGCCACATTTCTCTAAATAACTTGCCCAGGGCTGCTGAAAGCTGAAAATATCCTATCTCGAAGTTTGGGACTTGTCGCTGTAAATCTTCACTTTGCGACTAAAGTATTCACAGCAGATCCAAAGTTTCTACGTCATTGAATGTGGGTGCCAGCGGCCTACAAGCAAACAAAAAATGAAATCAATACCACTACTCACATAAAGGCTGGGTCATGTTATAGAGAGGTGCATTAAAATTGACAGGTGGTCAAATATGGTCAAAATTGGACAATTTCTCCCATTTCTTCCCATTTGAAGATCAGCACCTGAATAATGACCGTCCTGATCCTGTTTTATAGCTAGACATAGGGAGATGCACCAAGAAAAAAGCAACATTTCTCTAAACAACTCGCCTAGGGCTGCTGAAAGCTGAAAATATCCTATCTCCACGTTTGGTGCTTGTCGCCGTGAATCTTCACTTTGCGACTAAAGTATTCACAGCAGTGCCAAAGTTTCTAGGTCATTAAATGTGGGTGGCAGCGGCCTACAAGCAAACAAAAAATGAATGAAATCAATACGACCACTCACATAACAGCTGGGTCATGTTATAGAGTGGTGTATTAAAATTGAGAGGTGGTCAATTATGGTCAAAATTTGACAATTTCTCCCATTTCTTCCCATTTGAAGATCAGCACCTGAATAATGACCATTCTGATCCTGTTTTATAGCTAGACATAGGGAGATGCACCAAGAAAAAAGCCACATTTCTCTAAATAACTTGCCCAGGGATGCTGAAAGCTGAAAATAACCTATCTCCACGTTTGGTGCTTGTCGCCGTGAATCCTCACTTTGCGACTAAAGTATTCACAGCAGTGCCAAAGTTTCTAGGTCATTGAATGTGGGTGCCAGCGGCCTACAAGCAAACAAAAAATGAAATCAACACGACCACTCACATAACAGCTGGGTCATGTTATAAAGTGGTGTATTAAAATTGACAGGTGGTCAAATATGGTCAAAATTTGACAATTTCTCCCATTTCTTCCCATTTGAAGATCAGCACCTGAAAAACGACCATCCTGATCCTGTTTTATAGCTAGACATAGGGAGATGCACCAAGAAAAAGCCACATTTCTCTAAAATACTCGCCCAGGGCTGCTGAAAGCTGAAAATAACCTATCTCCACGTTTCGGGCTTGTCGCCGTGAATCCTCACTTTGCGACTAAAGTATTCACAGCAGTGCCAAAGTTTCTAGGTCATTGAATGTGGGTGCATGCGGCCTACAAGCAAACAAAAAATGAAATCAATACGACCACTCACATTACAGCTGGGTCATGTTATAGAGAGGTGCATTAAAATTGACAGGTGGTCAAATATGGTCAAAATTTGACAATTTCTCCCATTTCTTTCGATTTGAAGATCAGCACCTGAATAATGACCATCCTGATCCTGTTTTATAGCTAGACATAGGGAGATCCACCAAGAAAAAAGCCACATTTCTCTAAATAACTTGCCGAGGGCTGCTGAAAGCTGAAAATATCCTATCTCGAAGTTTGGGACTTGTCGCTGTAAATCTTCACTTTGCGACTAAAGTATTCACAGCAGATCCAAAGTTTCTAGGTCATTGAATGTAGGTGCCAGCGGCCTACAAGCAAACAAAAAATGAAATCAATACCACTACTCACATTACAGCTGGGTCATGTTATAGAGAGGTGCATTAAAATTGACAGGTGGTCGAATATGATCAAAATTTGACAATTTCTCACCTTTCTTCCCGTTTGAAGCTCATCGACTGAAAAAAGACCATCCTGATCCTGTTTTATAGCTAGACGTAGGGAGATGCACCAAGAAAAAAAGCCACATTTCTCTAAAGAACTCGCCCAGGGCTGCTGAAAGCTGAAAATAACCTATCTCCACGTTTAGTGCTTGTCGCCGTGAATCTTCACTTTGCGACTAAAGTATTCACAGCAGTGCCAAAGTTTCTAGGTCATTGAATGTGGGTGCCAGCGGCCTACAAGCAAACAGAAAATGAAATCAATACGACGACTCACATAACAGCTGGGTCATGTTATAGAGAGGTGCATTAAAATTGACAGGTGGTCAACTATGGTCAAAATTTGACAATTTCTCCCATTTCTTCCCATTTGAAGATCAGCACCTGAATAATGACCATCCTGATCCTGTTTTATAGCTAGACATAGGGAAATCCACCAAGAAAAAAGCCACATTTCTCTAAATAACTTGCCCAGGGCTGCTGAAAGCTGAAAATATCCTATCTCGAAGTTTGGGACTTGTCGCTGTAAATCTTCACTTTGCGACTAAAGTATTCACAGCAGATCCAAAGTTTCTACGTCATTGAATGTGGGTGCCAGCGGCCTACAAGCAAACAAAAAATGAAATCAATACCACTACTCACATAAAGGCTGGGTCATGTTATAGAGAGGTGCATTAAAATTGACAGATGGTCGAATATGATCAAAATTTGACAATTTCTCACCTTTCTTCCCGTTTGAAGCTCATCGACTGAAAAAAGACCATCCTGATCCTGTTTTATAGCTAGACGTAGGTAGATGCACCAAGAAAAAAAGCCACATTTCTCTAAACAACTCGCCCAGGGCTGCTGAAAGCTGAAAATAACCTATCTCAACGTTTGGTGCTTGTCGCCGTGAATCTTCACTTTGCGACTAAAGTATTCACAGCAGTTCCAAAGTTTCTAGGTCATTAAATGTGGGTGCCAGCGGCCTACAAGCAAACAAAAAATGAAATCAATACCACTACTCACATAAAGGCTGGGTCATGTTATAGAGAGGTGCATTAAAATTGACAGGTGGTCAAATATGGTCAAAATTGGACAATTTCTCCCATTTCTTCCCATTTGAAGATCAGCACCTGAATAATGACCATTCTGATCCTGTTTTATAGCTAGACGTAGGGAGATGCACCAAGAAAAAAGCAACATTTCTCTAAACTACTTGCCCAGGGCTGCTGAAAGCTGAAAATATCCTATCTCCACGTTTGGTGCTTGTCGCCGTGAATCTTCACTTTGCGACTAAAGTATTCACAGCAGTGCCAAAGTTTCTAGGTCATTGAATGTGGGTGCCAGCGGCCTACAAGCAAACAAAAAATGAAATCAACACGACCACTCACATAACAGCTGGGTCATGTTATAAAGAGGTGTATTAAAATTGACAGGTGGTCAAATATGGTCAAAATTTGACAATTTCTCCCATTTCTTCCCATTTGAAGATCAGCACCTGGAAAACGACCATCCTGAACCCTGTTTTATAGCTAGACATAGGTAGATGCACCAAGAAAAAAGCCACATTTCTCTAAACAACTCGCCCAGGGCTGCTGAAAGCTGAAAATAACCTATCTCCACGTTTTGGGCTTGTCGCCGTGAATCTTCAGTTTGCGACTAAAGTATTCACAGCAGTGCCAAAGTTTCTAGGTCATTGAATGTGGGCGTCATCGGCCTACAAGCAAACAAAAAAATGAAATCAATACGACCACTCACATTACAGCTGGGTCATGTTAAAGAGAGGTGTATTAAAATTGACAGGTGGTCAAATATGGTCAAAATTTGACAATTTCTCCCATTTCTTCCCATTTGAAGATCAGCACCTGAATAATGACCATCCTGATCCTGTTTTATAGCTAGACATAAGGAAATCCACCAAGAAAAAAGCCACATTTCTCTAAATAACTTGCCCAGGGCTGCTGAAAGCTGAAAATATCCTATCTCGAAGTTTGGGACTTGTCGCTGTAAATCTTCACTTTGCGACTAAAGTATTCACAGCAGATCCAAAGTTTCTACGTCATTGAATGTGGGTGCCAGCGGCCTACAAGCAAACAAAAAATGAAATCAATACCACTACTCACATAAAGGCTGGGTCATGTTATAGAGAGGTGCATTAAAATTGACAGGTGGTCAAATATGGTCAAAATTGGACAATTTCTCCCATTTCTTCCCATTTGAAGATCAGCACCTGAATAATGACCGTCCTGATCCTGTTTTATAGCTAGACATAGGGAGATGCACCAAGAAAAAAGCAACATTTCTCTAAACAACTCGCCTAGGGCTGCTGAAAGCTGAAAATATCCTATCTCCACGTTTGGTGCTTGTCGCCGTGAATCTTCACTTTGCGACTAAAGTATTCACAGCAGTGCCAAAGTTTCTAGGTCATTAAATGTGGGTGGCAGCGGCCTACAAGCAAACAAAAAATGAATGAAATCAATACGACCACTCACATAACAGCTGGGTCATGTTATAGAGTGGTGTATTAAAATTGAGAGGTGGTCAATTATGGTCAAAATTTGACAATTTCTCCCATTTCTTCCCATTTGAAGATCAGCACCTGAATAATGACCATTCTGATCCTGTTTTATAGCTAGACATAGGGAGATGCACCAAGAAAAAAGCCACATTTCTCTAAATAACTTGCCCAGGGATGCTGAAAGCTGAAAATAACCTATCTCCACGTTTGGTGCTTGTCGCCGTGAATCCTCACTTTGCGACTAAAGTATTCACAGCAGTGCCAAAGTTTCTAGGTCATTGAATGTGGGTGCCAGCGGCCTACAAGCAAACAAAAAATGAAATCAACACGACCACTCACATAACAGCTGGGTCATGTTATAAAGTGGTGTATTAAAATTGACAGGTGGTCAAATATGGTCAAAATTTGACAATTTCTCCCATTTCTTCCCATTTGAAGATCAGCACCTGAAAAACGACCATCCTGATCCTGTTTTATAGCTAGACATAGGGAGATGCACCAAGAAAAAAGCCACATTTCTCTAAAATACTCGCCCAGGGCTGCTGAAAGCTGAAAATAACCTATCTCCACGTTTCGGGCTTGTCGCCGTGAATCCTCACTTTGCGACTAAAGTATTCACAGCAGTGCCAAAGTTTCTAGGTCATTGAATGTGGGTGCATGCGGCCTACAAGCAAACAAAAAATGAAATCAATACGACCACTCACATTACAGCTGGGTCATGTTATAGAGAGGTGCATTAAAATTGACAGGTGGTCAAATATGGTCAAAATTTGACAATTTCTCCCATTTCTTTCGATTTGAAGATCAGCACCTGAATAATGACCATCCTGATCCTGTTTTATAGCTAGACATAGGGAGATCCACCAAGAAAAAAGCCACATTTCTCTAAATAACTTGCCGAGGGCTGCTGAAAGCTGAAAATATCCTATCTCGAAGTTTGGGACTTGTCGCTGTAAATCTTCACTTTGCGACTAAAGTATTCACAGCAGATCCAAAGTTTCTAGGTCATTGAATGTAGGTGCCAGCGGCCTACAAGCAAACAAAAAATGAAATCAATACCACTACTCACATTACAGCTGGGTCATGTTATAGAGAGGTGCATTAAAATTGACAGGTGGTCGAATATGATCAAAATTTGACAATTTCTCACCTTTCTTCCCGTTTGAAGCTCATCGACTGAAAAAAGACCATCCTGATCCTGTTTTATAGCTAGACGTAGGGAGATGCACCAAGAAAAAAAGCCACATTTCTCTAAAGAACTCGCCCAGGGCTGCTGAAAGCTGAAAATAACCTATCTCCACGTTTAGTGCTTGTCGCCGTGAATCTTCACTTTGCGACTAAAGTATTCACAGCAGTGCCAAAGTTTCTAGGTCATTGAATGTGGGTGCCAGCGGCCTACAAGCAAACAGAAAATGAAATCAATACGACGACTCACATAACAGCTGGGTCATGTTATAGAGAGGTGCATTAAAATTGACAGGTGGTCAACTATGGTCAAAATTTGACAATTTCTCCCATTTCTTCCCATTTGAAGATCAGCACCTGAATAATGACCATCCTGATCCTGTTTTATAGCTAGACATAGGGAAATCCACCAAGAAAAAAGCCACATTTCTCTAAATAACTTGCCCAGGGCTGCTGAAAGCTGAAAATATCCTATCTCGAAGTTTGGGACTTGTCGCTGTAAATCTTCACTTTGCGACTAAAGTATTCACAGCAGATCCAAAGTTTCTACGTCATTGAATGTGGGTGCCAGCGGCCTACAAGCAAACAAAAAATGAAATCAATACCACTACTCACATAAAGGCTGGGTCATGTTATAGAGAGGTGCATTAAAATTGACAGATGGTCGAATATGATCAAAATTTGACAATTTCTCACCTTTCTTCCCGTTTGAAGCTCATCGACTGAAAAAAGACCATCCTGATCCTGTTTTATAGCTAGACGTAGGTAGATGCACCAAGAAAAAAAGCCACATTTCTCTAAACAACTCGCCCAGGGCTGCTGAAAGCTGAAAATAACCTATCTCAACGTTTGGTGCTTGTCGCCGTGAATCTTCACTTTCCGACTAAAGTATTCACAGCAGTTCCAAAGTTTCTAGGTCATTAAATGTGGGTGCCAGCGGCCTACAAGCAAACAAAAAAATGAAATCAATACCACTACTCACATAAAGGCTGGGTCATGTTATAGAGAGGTGCATTAAAATTGACAGGTGGTCAAATATGGTCAAAATTGGACAATTTCTCCCATTTCTTCCCATTTGAAGATCAGCACCTGAATAATGACCATCCTGATCCTGTTTTATAGCTAGACATAGGGAGATGCACCAAGAAAAAAGCAACATTTCTCTAAACAACTCGCCTAGGGCTGCTGAAAGCTGAAAATATCCTATCTCCACGTTTGGTGCTTGTCGCCGTGAATCTTCACTTTCCGACTAAAGTATTCACAGCAGTGCCAAAGTTTCTAGGTCATTAAATGTGGGTGGCAGCGGCCTACAAGCAAACAAAAAATGAATGAAATCAATACGACTACTCACATAACAGCTGGGTCATGTTATAGAGTGGTGTATTAAAATTGAGAGGTGGTCAATTATGGTCAAAATTTGACAATTTCTCCCATTTCTTCCCATTTGAAGATCAGCACCTGAATAATGACCATTCTGATCCTGTTTTATAGCTAGACATAGGGAGATGCACCAAGAAAAAAGCCACCTTTCTCTAAATAACTTTCCCAGGGCTGCTGAAAGCTGAAAATATCCTATCTCCACGTTTGGTGCTTGTCGCCGTGAATCTTCACTTTGCGACTAAAGTATTCACAGCAGTGCCAAAGTTTCTAGGTCATTGAATGTGGGTGCCAGCGGCCTACAAGCAAACAAAAAATGAAATCAACACGACCACTCACATAACAGCTGGGTCATGTTATAAAGTGGTGTATTAAAATTGACAGGTGGTCAAATATGGTCAAAATTTGACAATTTCTCCCATTTCTTCCCATTTGAAGATCAGCACCTGAAAAACGACCATCCTGATCTTGTTTTATAGCTAGACATAGGGAGATGCACCAAGAAAAAAGCCACATTTCTCTAAACAACTCGCCCAGGGCTGCTGAAAGCTGAAAATAACCTATCTCCACGTTTCGGGCTTGTCGCCGTGAATCCTCACTTTGCGACTAAAGTATTCACAGCAGTGCCAAAGTTTCTAGGTCATTGAATGTGGGTGCCAGCGGCCTACAAGCAAACAAAAAATGAAATCAATACGACTACTCACATTACAGCTGGGTCATGTTATAGAGAGGTGCATTAAAATTGACAGGTGGTCAAATATGGTCAAAATTTGACAATTTCTCCCATTTCTTTCCATTTGAAGATCAGCACCTGAATAATGACCATCCTGATCCTGTTTTATAGCTAGACATAGGGAGATGCACCAAGTAAAAAGCCACATTTCTATAAACTGCTTCCACAGGGCTGCTGAAAGCTGAAAATAACCTATCTCCACGTTTTGGGCTTGTCGCCGTGAATCTTCAGTTTGCGACTAAAGTATTCACAGCAGTGCCAAAGTTTCTAGGTCATTGAATGTGGGTGTCATCGGCCTACAAGCAAACAAAAAAATGAAATCAATACGACCACTCACATTACAGCTGGGTCATGTTAAAGAGAGGTGTATTAAAATTGACAGGTGGTCAAAAATGGTCAAAATTTGACAATTTCTCCCATTTCTTCCCATTTGAAGATCAGCACCTGAATAATGACCATCCTGATCCTGTTTTATAGCTAGACATAGGGAGATCCACCAAGAAAAAAGCCACATTTCTCTAAATAACTTGCCGAGGGCTGCTGAAAGCTGAAAATATCCTATCTCGAAGTTTGGGACTTGTCGCTGTAAATCTTCACTTTGCGACTAAAGTATTCACAGCAGATCCAAAATTTCTACGTCATTGAATGTGGGTGCCAGCGGCCTACAAGCAAACAAAAAATGAAATCAATACCACTACTCACATTAAAGCTGGGTCATGTTATAGAGAGGTGCATTAAAATTGACAGGTGGTCGAATATGATCAAAATTTGACAATTTCTCACCTTTCTTCCCGTTTGAAGCTCATCGACTGAAAAAAGACCATCCTGATCCTGTTTTATAGCTAGACGTAGGGAGATGCACCAAGAAAAAAAGCCACATTTCTCTTAATAACTCGTCCAGGGCTGCTGAAAGCTGAAAATAACCTATCTCCACGTTTGGTGCTTGTCGCCATGAATCTTCACTTTGCGACTAAAATATTAAAAGCAGTGCCAAAATTTCTAGGTCATTGAATGTGGGTGCCAGCGGCCTACAAGCAAATAAAAAATGAAATCAATACGACCACTCACATTACAGCTGGGTCATGTTATAGAGAGGTGCATTAAAATTGACAGGTGGTCAAATATGATCAAAATTTGACAATTTCTCACCTTTCTTCCCGTTCGAAGCTCATCACCTGAATAAAGACCATCCTTATCCGGTTTTATAGCTAAAAATAGGGAGATGCACCAAGAAGAAAAGCCACATTTCTCTAAACAACTCGCCCAGGGCTGCTGAAAGCTGAAAATAACCTATCTCCACGTTTTGGGTTTGTCGCCGTGAATCTTCACTTTTTGACTAAGGTATTCACAGCAGTGCCAAAGTTTCTAGGTCATTGAATGTGAGTGGCAGCGGCCTACAAGCCAACAAAAAATGAATGAAGTTAATACACCACTCACATTCCAGCTGGGTCATGTTATAGAGAGGTGTATTAAAATTGAGAGGTGGTCAAATATGGTCAAAATTTGACAATTTCTCCCATTTCTTCCCATTTGAAGATCAGCACCTGAATAATGACCATTCTGATCCTGTTATATAGCTAGACATAGGGAGATGCACCAAGAAAAAAGCCACATTTCTCTAAAATACTTGCCCAGGGCTGCAGAAAGCTGAAAATATCCTATCTCCACGTTTGGTGCTTGTCGCCGTGAATCTTCACTTTGCGACTAAAGTATTCACAGCAGTGCCAAAGTTTCTAGGTCATTAAATGTGGGTGCCAGCGGCCTACAAGCAAACAAAAAATGAATGAAATCAATACGACTACTCACATAACAGCTGGGTCATGTTATAGAGTGGTGTATTAAAATTGAGAGGTGGTCAATTATGGTCAAAATTTGACAATTTCTCCCATTTCTTCCCATTTGAAGATCAGCACCTGAATAATGACCATTCTGATCCTGTTTTATAGCTAGACATAGGGAGATGCACCAAGAAAAAAAGCCACATTTCTCTTAATAACTCGTCCAGGGCTGCTGAAAGCTGAAAATAACCTATCTCCACGTTTTGGGCTTGTCGCCGTGAATCTTCACTTTGCGACTAAAGTATTCACAGCAGTGCCAAAGTTTCTAGGTCATTGAATGTGGGCGTCATCGGCCTACAAGCAAACAAAAAAATGAAGTCAATACGACCACTCACATTACAGCTGGGTCATGTTAAAGAGAGGTGTATTAAAATTGACAGGTGGTCAAATATGGTCAAAATTTGACAATTTCTCCCATTTCTTCCCATTTGAAGATCAGCACCTGAATAATGACCATCCTGATCCTGTTTTATAGCTAGACATAGGGAAATCCACCAAGAAAAAAGCCACATTTCGCTAAATAACTTGCCCAGGGCTGCTGAAAGCTGAAAATATCCTATCTCGAAGTTTGGGACTTGTCGCTGTAAATCTTCACTTTGCGACTAAAGTATTCACAGCAGATCCAAAGTTTCTACGTCATTGAATGTGGGTGCCAGCGGCCTACAAGCAAACAAAAAATGAAATCAATACCACTACTCACATAAAGGCTGGGTCATGTTATAGAGAGGTGCATTAAAATTGACAGGTGGTCAAATATGGTCAAAATTGGACAATTTCTCCCATTTCTTCCCATTTGAAGATCAGCACCTGAATAAAGACCATCCTGCTCATGTTTTTTAGCTAGACATAGGGAGATCCACCAAGAAAAAAGCCACATTTCTCTAAACAACTCGCCCAGGGCTGCTGAAAGCTGAAAATAACCTATCTCCACGTTTTGGGCTTGTTGCCGTGAATCTTCACTTTGCGACTAAAGTATTCACAGCAGTGCCAAAGTTTCTAGGTCATTGAATGTGGGTGTCATCGGCCTACAAGCAAACAAAAATGAAATCAATACGACCACTCACATTACAGCTGGGTCATGTTATTGAGAGGTGTATTAAAATTGACAGGTGGTCGAATATGATCAAAATTTGAAAATTTCTCACCTTTCTTCCTGTTTGAAGCTCATCAACTGAATAAAGACCATCCTGATCCTGTTTTATAGCTAGACGTAGGGAGATGCAAGAAGACAAAAAGCCATATTTCTCTAAATAACTCGCCCAGGGCTGCTGAAAGCTGAAAATAACCTAGACATAGGGAGATGCCCCAAGAAAAAAGCAACATTTCTCTAAACAACTCGCCTAGGGCTGCTGAAAGCTGAAAATATCCTATCTCCAAGTTTGGTGCTTGTCGCCGTGAATCTTCACTTTGCGACTAAAGTATTCACAGCAGTGCCAAAGTTTCTAGGTCGTTAAATGTGGGTGGCAGCAGCCTACAAGCAAACAAAAAATGAATGAAATTAATACGACCACTCACATAACAGCTGGGTCATGTTATAGAGTGGTGTATTAAAATTGAGAGGTGGTCAATTATGGTCAAAATTTGACAATTTCTCCCATTTCTTCCCATTTGAAGGTCAGCACCTGAATAATGACCATTCTGATCCTGTTTTATAGCTAGACATAGGGAGATGCACCAAGAAAAAAGCCACATTTCTCTAAAATACTTGCCCAGGGCTGCTGAAAGCTGAAAATATCCTATCTCCACGTTTGGTGCTTGTCGCCGTGAATCTTCACTTTGCGACTAAAGTATTCACAGCAGTGCCAAAGTTTCTAGGTCATTGAATGTGGGTGCCAGCGGCCTACAAGCAAACAAAAAATGAAATCAATACCACTACTCACATAAAGGCTGGGTCATGTTATAGAGAGGTGCATTAAAATTGACAGGTGGTCAAATATGGTCAAAATTGGACAATTTCTCCCATTTCTTCCCATTTGAAGATCAGCACCTGAATAATGACCGTCCTGATCCTGTTTTATAGCTAGACATAGGGAGATGCACCAAGAAAAAAGCAACATTTCTCTAAACAACTCGCCTAGGGCTGCTGAAAGCTGAAAATATCCTATCTCCACGTTTGGTGCTTGTCGCCGTGAATCTTCACTTTGCGACTAAAGTATTCACAGCAGTGCCAAAGTTTCTAGGTCATTAAATGTGGGTGGCAGCGGCCTACAAGCAAACAAAAAATGAATGAAATCAATACGACCACTCACATAACAGCTGGGTCATGTTATAGAGTGGTGTATTAAAATTGAGAGGTGGTCAATTATGGTCAAAATTTGACAATTTCTCCCATTTCTTCCCATTTGAAGATCAGCACCTGAATAATGACCATTCTGATCCTGTTTTATAGCTAGACATAGGGAGATGCACCAAGAAAAAAGCCACCTTTCTCTAAATAACTTTCCCAGGGCTGCTGAAAGCTGAAAATATCCTATCTCCACGTTTGGTGCTTGTCGCCGTGAATCTTCACTTTGCGACTAAAGTATTCACAGCAGTGCCAAAGTTTCTAGGTCATTGAATGTGGGTGCCAGCGGCCTACAAGCAAACAAAAAATGAAATCAACACGACCACTCACATAACAGCTGGGTCATGTTATAAAGTGGTGTATTAAAATTGACAGGTGGTCAAATATGGTCAAAATTTGACAATTTCTCCCATTTCTTCCCATTTGAAGATCAGCACCTGAAAAACGACCATGCTGATCCTGTTTTATAGCTAGACATAGGGAGATGCACCAAGAAAAAAGCCACATTTCTCTAAACAACTCGCCCAGGGCTGCTGAAAGCTGAAAATAACCTATCTCCACGTTTCGGGCTTGTCGCCGTGAATCCTCACTTTGCGACTAAAGTATTCACAGCAGATCCAAAGTTTCTAGGTCATTGAATGTGGGTGCCAGCGGCCTACAAGCAAACAAAAAATGAAATCAATACCACTACTCACATTACAGCTGGGTCATGTTATAGAGAGGTGCATTAAAATTGACAGGTGGTCGAATATGATCAAAATTTGACAATTTCTCACCTTTCTTCCCGTTTGAAGCTCATCGACTGAAAAAAGACCATCCTGATCCTGTTTTATAGCTAGACGTAGGGAGATGCACCAAGAAAAAAAGCCACATTTCTCTTAATAACTCGTCCAGGGCTGCTGAAAGCTGAAAATAACCTATCTCCACGTTTGGTGCTTGTCGCCGTGAATCTTCACTTTGCGACTAAAATATTAAAAGCAGTGCCAAAATTTCTAGGTCATTGAATGTGGGTGCCAGCGGCCTACAAGCAAATAAAAAATGAAATCAATACGACCACTCACATTACAGCTGGGTCATGTTATAGAGAGGTGCATTAAAATTGACAGGTGGTCAAATATGATCAAAATTTGACAATTTCTCACCTTTCTTCCCGTTCGAAGCTCATCACCTGAATAAAGACCATCCTTATCCGGTTTTATAGCTAAACATAGGGAGATGCACCAAGAAGAAAAGCCACATTTCTCTAAACAACTCGCCCAGGGCTGCTGAAAGCTGAAAATAACCTATCTCCACGTTTTGGGTTTGTCGCCGTGAATCTTCACTTTTTGACTAAAGTATTCACAGCAGTGGTAAAGTTTCTAGGTCATTGAATGTGAGTGGCAGCGGCCTACAAGCCAACAAAAAATGAATGAAGTTAATACACCACTCACATTCCAGCTGGGTCATGTTATTGAGAGGTGTATTAAAATTGAGAGGTGGTCAAATATGGTCAAAATTTGACATTTTCTCCCATTTCTTCCCATTTGAAGATCAGCACCTCAATAATGACCATCCTGATCCTGTTGTATAGCTAGACATAGGGAGATGCACCAAAAAAAGCCCCATTTCTCTAAATAACTCGCCCACGGCGGCTGAAAGCTGAAAAAAACCTATCTCCAAGTTTGGGGCTTGTCGCTCTATATCTTCACTTTGCGACTAAAGTACTCACAGCAGCGCCAAAGTTTCTAGGTCATTGAATGTTGGTTGCAGCGGCCTACAAGCAAACAAAAATTGAAATCAATACGAGCACTCACATTACAGCTGGGTCATGTTATAGAGAGGTGCAGTAAAATTGACAGGTGGTCGAATGTGATCAAAATTTGACAATTTCTCACCTTTCTTCCCGTTTGAATTTCATCACCTGAATAAAGACCATCCTGATCCTGTTTTATAGCTAGACATAGAGAGATTCACCAAGAAAAAAAGCCACATTTCTCTAAATAACTCGCCCAGGGCTGCTGAAAGCTGAAAATATCCAATCTCGAAGTTTGGGGCTTGTCGCTGTAAATCTTCACTTTGCGACTAAAGTATTCACAACAGATCCAAAGTTTCTAGGTCATTGAATGTGGGTGCCAGCGGCCTACAAGCAAACAAAAAATGAAATCAATACCACTACTCACAATACAGCTGGGTCATGTTATAGAGAGGTGCATTAAAATTGACAGGTGGTCAAATATGGTCAAAACTTGACAATTTCTCCCATTTCTTCCCATTTGAAGATCAGCACCTCAATAATGGCCATTCTGATCCTGTTTCATAGCTAGACATAGGGAGATGCACAAAGAAAAAAGCCCTATTTTTCTAAATAACTCGCCCAGGGCTGCTGAAAGCTGAAAATATCCTATCTCCAAGTTTGGGGCTTGTCGCCGTGAATATTCACTTTACGACTAAAGTATTCACAGCAGTGCCAAAGTTGCTAGGTCATTGAATGTGGGTGCCAGCGGCCTACAAGCAAAAAACAATGAAATCAAAAAGACCGCACACATTACAGCTGGGTCATGTTATAGAGAGGTGCATTAAAATTGACAGGTGGTCAAATATGGTCAAAATTTGACAATTTCTCCCATTTCTTCCCATTTGAAGATCAGCACCTGAATATTGACCATCCTAATCCTGTTTTATAGCTAGACATAGGGAGATGCACTAAGAAAAAAGCCCCATTTCTCTAAATAACTCGCCCAGGGCTGCTGAAAGCTGAAAATATCCTATCTTAAAGTTTGGGGCTTGTCGCTGTAAATCTTCACTTTTCGACTAAAGTATTCAAAGCAGATCCAAAGTTTCTACGTCATTGAATGTGAATGCCAGCGGCCTACAAGCTCACAAAAAATGAAATCAATACCACTACTCCTATTACAGTTGGGTCATGTTATAGAGAGGTGCATTAAATTTACAGGTGGTCGAATATGATCAAAATTTGACAATTTCTCACCTTTCTTCCCGTTTGAAGCTCATCAACTGAATAAAGACCATCCTGATCCTGTTTTATAGCTAGACGTAGGGAGATGCACCAAGAAAAAAAAGCCACATTTCTCTAAATAACTCGTCCAGGGCTGCTGAAAGCTGAAAATAACCTATCTCCACGTTTGGTGCTTGTCGCCGTGAATCTTCACTTTGCGACTAAAATATTCACAGCAGTGCCAAAGTTTCTAGGTCGTTGAATGTGGGTGCCAGCGGCCTCCAAGCATATAAAAATGAAGTCAATACGACCACTCACATTACAGCTGGGTCATGTTATAGAGAGGTGCATTAAAATTGACAGGTGGTCAAATATGATCAAAATTTGACAATTTCTCACCTTCCTTCCCGTTCGAAGCTCATCACCTGAATAAAGACCATCCTTATCCGGTTTTATAGCTAAACATAGGGAAATGCACCAAGAAGAAAAGCCACATTTCTCTAAACAACTCGCCCAGGGCTGCTGAAAGCTGAAAATAACCTATCTCCACGTTTTGGGTTTGTCGCCGTGAATCTTCACTTTTTGACTAAAGTATTCACAGCAGTGCCAAAGTTTCTAGGTCATTGAATGTGAGTGGCAGTGGCCTACAAGCCAACAAAAAATGAATGAAGTTAATACACCACTCACATTACAGCTGGATCATGTTATAGAGAGGTGTATTAAAATTGAGAGGTGGTCAAATATGGTCAAAATTTGACAATTTCTCCCATTTCTTCCCATTTGAAGATCAGCACCTCAATAATGACCATCCTGATCCTGTTGTATAGCTAGACATAGGGAGATGCACCAAAAAAGCCCCATTTCTCTAAATAACTCGCCCAGGGCTGCTGAAAGCTGAAAAAAACTTATCTCCAAGTTTGGGGCTTGTCGCTCTATATCTTCACTTTGCGACTAAAGTATTCACAGCAGCGCCAAAGTTTCTAGGTCATTGAATGTAAGTTGCAGCGGCCTACAAGCAAACAAAAATTGAAATCAATACGACCACTCACATTACAGCTGGGTCATGTTATAGAGAGGTGCATTAAAATTGACAGGTGGTCGAATGTGATCAAAATTTGACAATTTCTCACCTTTCTTCCGGTTTGAAGTTCATCACCTGAATAAAGACCATCCTGATCCTGTTTTATAGCTAGACATAGGGAGATCCACCAAGAAAAAAGCCACATTTCCCTAAACAACTCGCCCAGGGCTGCTGAAAGCTGAAAATATCCTATCTCGAAGTTTGGGACTTGTCGCTGTAAATCTTCACTTTGCGACTAAAGTATTCATAGCAGATCCAAAGTTTCTACGTCATTGAATGTGGGTGCCAGCGGCCTACAAGCAAACAAAAAATGAAATCAATACCACTACTCACATTACAGCTGGGTCATGTTATAGAGAGGTGCATTAAAATTGACAGGTGGTCGAATATGATCAAAATTTGACAATTTCTCACCTTTCTTCCCGTTTGAAGCTCATCGACTGAAAAAAGACCATCCTGATCCTGTTTTATAGCTAGACGTAGGGAGATGCACCAAGAAAAAAAGCCACATTTCTCTTAATAACTCGTCCAGGGCTGCTGAAAGCTGAAAATAACCTATCTCCACGTTTGGTGCTTGTCGCCGTGAATCTTCACTTTGCGACTAAAATATTAAAAGCAGTGCCAAAATTTCTAGGTCATTGAATGTGGGTGCCAGCGGCCTACAAGCAAATAAAAAATGAAATCAATACGACCACTCACATTACAGCTGGGTCATGTTATAGAGAGGTGCATTAAAATTGACAGGTGGTCAAATATGATCAAAATTTGACAATTTCTCACCTTTCTTCCCGTTCGAAGCTCATCACCTGAATAAAGACCATCCTTATCCGGTTTTATAGCTAAACATAGGGAGATGCACCAAGAAGAAAAGCCACATTTCTCTAAACAACTCGCCCAGGGCTGCTGAAAGCTGAAAATAACCTATCTCCACGTTTTGGGTTTGTCGCCGTGAATCTTCACTTTTTGACTAAAGTATTCACAGCAGTGCCAAAGTTTCTAGGTCATTGAATGTGAGTGGCAGCGGCCTACAAGCCAACAAAAAATGAATGAAGTTAATACACCACTCACATTCCAGCTGGGTCATGTTATAGAGAGGTGTATTAAATTGAGAGGTGATCAAATATGGTCAAAATTTGACATTTTCTCCCATTTCTTCCCATTTGAAGATCAGCACCTCAATAATGACCATCCTGATCCTGTTGTATAGCTAGACATAGGGACATGCACCAAAAAAAGCCCCATTTCTCTAAATAACTCGCCCACGGCGGCTGAAAGCTGAAAAAAACCTATCTCCAAGTTTGGGGCTTGTCGCTCTATATCTTCACTTTGCGACTAAAGTACTCACAGCAGCGCCAAAGTTTCTAGGTCATTGAATGTTGGTTGCAGCGGCCTACAAGCAAACAAAAATTGAAATCAATACGAGCACTCACATTACAGCTGGGTCATGTTATAGAGAGGTGCAGTAAAATTGACAGGTGGTCGAATGTGATCAAAATTTGACAATTTCTCACCTTTCTTCCCGTTTGAATTTCATCACCTGAATAAAGACCATCCTGATCCTGTTTTATAGCTAGACATAGAGAGATTCACCAAGAAAAAAAGCCACATTTCTCTAAATAACTCGCCCAGGGCTGCTGAAAGCTGAAAATATCCAATCTCGAAGTTTGGGGCTTGTCGCTGTAAATCTTCACTTTGCGACTAAAGTATTCACAACAGATCCAAAGTTTCTAGGTCACTGAATGTGGGTGCCAGCGGCCTACAAGCAAACAAAAAATGAAATCAATACCACTACTCACAATACAGCTGGGTCATGTTATAGAGAGGTGCATTAAAATTGACAGGTGGTCAAATATGGTCAAAACTTGACAATTTCTCCCATTTCTTCCCATTTGAAGATAAGCACCTCAATAATGGCCATTCTGAGCCTGTTTCATAGCTAGACATAGGGAGATGCACAAAGAAAAAAGCCCTATTTTTCTAAATAACTCGCCCAGGGCTGCTGAAAGCTGAAAATATCCTATCTCCAAGTTTGGGGCTTGTCGCCGTGAATGTTCACTTTACGACTAAAGTATTCACAGCAGTGCCAAAGTTGCTAGGTCATTGAATGTGGGTGCCAGCGGCCTACAAGCAAAAAAAAATGAAATCAAAAAGACCGCACACATTACAGCTGGGTCATGTTATAGAGAGGTGCATTAAAATTGACAGGTGGTCAAATATGGTCAAAATTTGACAATTTCTCCCATTTCTTCCCATTTGAAGATCAGCACCTGAATAATGACCATCCTAATCCTGTTTTATAGCTAGACATAGGGAGATGCACTAAGAAAAAAGCCCCATTTCTCTAAATAACTCGCCCAGGGCTGCTGAAAGCTGAAAATATCCTATCTTAAAGTTTGGGGCTTGTCGCTGTAAATCTTCACTTTTCGACTAAAGTATTCAAAGCAGATCCAAAGTTTCTACGTCATTGAATGTGAATGCCAGCGGCCTACAAGCTCACAAAAAATGAAATCAATACCACTACTCCTATTACAGTTGGGTCATGTTATAGAGAGGTGCATTAAATTTACAGGTGGTCGAATATGATCAAAATTTGACAATTTCTCACCTTTCTTCCCGTTTGAAGCTCATCAACTGAATAAAGACCATCCTGATCCTGTTTTATAGCTAGACGTAGGGAGATGCACCAAGAAAAAAAGCCACATTTCTCTAAATAACTCGTCCAGGGCTGCTGAAAGCTGAAAATAACCTATCTCCACGTTTGGTGCTTGTCGCCGTGAATCTTCACTTTGCGACTAAAATATTCACAGCAGTGCCAAAGTTTCTAGGTCATTGAATGTGGGTGCCAGCGGCCTCCAAGCATATAAAAATGAAATCAATACGACCACTCACATTACAGCTGGGTCATGTTATAGAGAGGTGCATTAAAATTAACAGGTGGTCAAATATGATCAAAATTTGACAATTTCTCACCTTCCTTCCCGTTCGAAGCTCATCACCTGAATAAAGACCATCCTTATCCGGTTTTATAGCTAAACATAGGGAGATGCACCAAGAAGAAAAGCCACATTTCTCTAAACAACTCGCCCAGGGCTGCTGAAAGCTGAAAATAACCTATCTCCACGTTTTGGGTTTGTCGCCGTGAATCTTCACTTTTTGACTAAAGTATTCACAGCAGTGCCAAAGTTTCTAGGTCATTGAATGTGAGTGGCAGTGGCCTACAAGCCAACAAAAAATGAATGAAGTTAATACACCACTCACATTACAGCTGGATCATGTTATAGAGAGGTGTATTAAAATTGAGAGGTGGTCAAATATGGTCAAAATTTGACAATTTCTTCCATTTCTTCCCATTTGAAGATCAGCACCTCAATAATGACCATCCTGATCCTGTTGTATAGCTAGACATAGGGAGATGCACCAAAAAAGCCCCATTTCTCTAAATAACTCGCCCAGGGCTGCTGAAAGCTGAAAAAAACTTATCTCCAAGTTTGGGGCTTGTCGCTCTATATCTTCACTTTGCGACTAAAGTATTCACAGCAGCGCCAAAGTTTCTAGGTCATTGAATGTAAGTTGCAGCGGCCTACAAGCAAACAAAAATTGAAATCAATACGACCACTCACATTACAGCTGGGTCATGTTATAGAGAGGTGCATTAAAATTGACAGGTGGTCGAATGTGATCAAAATTTGACAATTTCTCACCTTTCTTCCGGTTTGAAGTTCATCACCTGAATAAAGACCATCCTGATCCTGTTTTATAGCTAGACATAGGGAGAGGCACCAAGAAGAAAAGCCACATTTCTCTAAACAACTCGCCCAGGGCTGCTGAAAGCTGAAAATAACCTATCTCGACGTTTTGGGTTTGTCGCCGTGAATCTTCACTTTTTGACTAAAGTATTCACAGCAGTGCCAAAGTTTCTAGGTCATTGAATGTGAGTGGCAGTGGCCTACAAGCCAACAAAAAATGAATGAAGTTAATACACCACTCACATTACAGCTGGATCATGTTATAGAGAGGTGTATTAAAATTGAGAGGTGGTCAAATATGGTCAAAATTTGACAATTTCTCCCATTTCTTCCCATTTGAAGATCAGCACCTCAATAATGACCATCCTGATCCTGTTGTATAGCTAGACATAGGGAGATGCACCAAAAAAGCCCCATTTCTCTAAATAACTCGCCCAGGGCTGCTGAAAGCTGAAAAAAACTTATCTCCAAGTTTGGGGCTTGTCGCTCTATATCTTCACTTTGCGACTAAAGTATTCACAGCAGCGCCAAAGTTTCTAGGTCATTGAATGTAAGTTGCAGCGGCCTACAAGCAAACAGAAATTGAAATCAATACGACCACTCACATTACAGCTGGGTCATGTTATAGAGAGGTGCATTAAAATTGACAGGTGGTCGAATGTGATCAAAATTTGACAATTTCTCACCTTTCTTCCGGTTTGAAGTTCATCACCTGAATAAAGACCATCCTGATCCTGTTTTATAGCTAGACATAGGGAGAGGCACCAAGAAGAAAAGCCACATTTCTCTAAACAACTCGCCCAGGGCTGCTGAAAGCTGAAAATAACCTATCTCGACGTTTTGGGTTTGTCGCCGTGAATCTTCACTTTTTGACTAAAGTATTCACAGCAGTGCCAAAGTTTCTAGGTCATTGAATGTGAGTGGCAGTGGCCTACAAGCCAACAAAAAATGAATGAAGTTAATACACCACTCACATTACAGCTGGATCATGTTATAGAGAGGTGTATTAAAATTGAGAGGTGGTCAAATATGGTCAAAATTTGACAATTTCTCCCATTTCTTCCCATTTGAAGATCAGCACCTCAATAATGACCATCCTGATCCTGTTGTATAGCTAGACATAGGGAGATGCACCAAAAAAGCCACATTTCTCTAAATAACTCGCCCAGGGCTGCTGAAAGCTGAAAAAAACTTATCTCCAAGTTTGGGGCTTGTCGCTCTATATCTTCACTTTGCGACTAAAGTATTCACAGCAGCGCCAAAGTTTCTAGGTCATTGAATGAAAGTTGCAGCGGCCTACAAGCAAACAAAAATTGAAATCAATACGACCACTCACATTACAGCTGGGTCATGTTATAGAGAGGTGCATTAAAATTGACAGGTGGTCGAATGCGATCAAAATTTGACAATTTCTCACCTTTCTTCCGGTTTGAAGTTCATCACCTGAATAAAGACCATCCTGATCCTGTTTTATAGCTAGACATAGGGAGAGGCACCAAGAAAAAAAGCCACATTTCTCTAAATAACTCGCCCAGGGCTGCTGAAAGCTGAAAATAACCTATCTCCACGTTTGGTGCTTGTCGCCGTGAATCTTCACTTTGCGACTAAAATATTCACAGCAGTGCCAAAGTTTCTAAGTCATTGAATGTGGGTGCCAGCGGCCTACAAGCAAATAAAAAATGAAATCAATACGACAACTCACATTACAGCTGGGTCATGTTATAGAGAGGTGCATTAAAATTGACAGGTGGTCAAATATGGTCAAAATTTGACAATTTCTCCCATTTCTTCCCATTTGAAGATCAGCACCTGAATAATGACCATCTTGAACCTGTTTTATAGCTAGACATAGGGAGATGCAGCAAGAAAAAAGCCACATTTCTCTAAATAACTCGCCCAGGGCTCCTGAAAGCTGATAATATCCTATCTCGAAGTTTGGGGCTTGTCGCTGTAAATCTTCACTTTGCGACTAAAGTATTCACAGCAGATCCAAAGTTTCTACTTCATTGAATGTGGGTGCCAGCGGCCTACAAGCAAACAAAAAATGGAATCAATACCACTGCTCACATTACAGCTGGGTCATGTTATAGAGAGGTGCATTACAATTGACAGGTTGTCGAATATGATCAAAATTTGACAATTTCTCACCTTTCTTCCCGTTTGAAGCTCATCAACTGAATAAAGACCATCCTGATCCTGTTTTATAGCTAGATGTAGGGAGATGCACCAAGAAAAATGCCACATTTCTCTAAATAACTCGTCCAGGGCTGCTGAAAGCTGAAAATAACCTATCTCCACTTTTGGTGCTTGTCGCCGTGAATCTTCACTTTGCGACTAAAATATTCACAGCAGTGCCAAAGTTTCTAAGTCATTGAATGTAGGTGCCAGCGGTCTACAAGCAAATAAAAAATGAAATCAATACGGCCACTCACATTACAGCTGGGTCATGTTATAGAGAGGTGCATTAAAATAATTGACAGGTGATCAAATATGATCAAAATTTGACAATTTCTCACCTTTCTTCCCGTTTGAAGCTCATCACCTGAATAAAGACGATCCTGATCCGGTTTTATAGCTAGACATAGGGAGATGCACCAAGAAGAAAAGCCACATTTCTCTAAACAACTCGCCCAGGGCTGCTGAAAGCTGAAAATAACCTATCTCCACGTTTTGGGCTTGTCGCCGTGAATCTTCACTTTGCGACTAAAGTATTCACAGCAGTGCCAAAGTTTCTAGGTCTTTGATTGTGGGTGTCATCGGCCTACAAGCAAACAAAAAGATGAAATCAATACGACCACTCACATTACAGCTGGGTCATGTTATAGAGAGGTGTATTAAAATTGACAGGTGGTCAAATATGGTCAAAATTTGACAATTTCTCCCATTTCTTCCCATTTGAAGATCAGCACCTGAATAATGACCATCCTGATCCGGATTTCTAGCTAGACATAGGGAGATGCACCAAGAAAAAGCCACATTTCCCTAAATAACTCGCCCAGGGCTGCTGAAAGCTGAATATATCCTATCTCCAAGTTTGGGGCTTGTCGCTGTAAATCTTCACTTTGCGACTGAAGTATTCACAGCAGATCCAAAGTTTCTACGTCATTGAATGTGGCTGCCAGCGGCCTATAAGCCACCAAAAAATGAAATCAATACCACTACTCACATTACAGCTGGGTCTTGTTATAGAGAGGTGCATTAAAATTGACAGGTGGTCGAATGTGATCAAAATTTGACAATTTCTCACCTTTCTTACCGTTTGAAGCTCATCACCTGATTAAAGACCATCCTGATCCTGTTTTATAGCTAGACATAGGGAGATGCACCAAGGAAAAAAGCCACATTTCTCTGAATAACTCGCCCAAGGCTGCGTAAAGCTGAAAATAACCTATCTTCCCGTTTTGGGCTTGTCGCCGTGAATCTTCACTTTGCGACTAAAGTATTCACAGCAGTGCCAAAGTTTCTAGGTCATTGAATGTGGGTGGCAGCGGCCCACAAGCAAACAAAGAATGAAATCAATACGACCACTCACATTACAGCTGGGTCATGTTATAGAGAGGTGCATTAAAATTGACAGGTGGTCAAATATGGTCACAATTTGACAATTTCTCACATTTTATTCCCGTTTGAAGCTCAGCACCCGAAGAATGACATCCTAGTTCTGTTTTAGAGCTGGACATAGGGAGGTGCACGAAGACAGAATGGCACCTTTCTCTAAACAACTCGCCCAGGGCTGCGAAAAGCTGAAAATATCCTATCTCCAAGTTTGGGGCTTGTCGCCATGAGTCTTTAATTTGCGACTAAAGTATTCACAGCAGTGCCAAAGTTTCTAGGTCATTAAATTTGGGTGGCAGCGGCCTACAAGCAAACAAAAAATGAAATCAATACGACCACTCACATTACAACATTACAACCCGTGCTGCCAAGCTCGAAATTCAGCACAAAAAAGTTCTAAAAATCCTCCTCCGAAAACCCCGCATGCTCCCATCTTCCACCGTTTATGCCCTTGCTGACACTACGCCTTTGTCTAAGAGACGTAATTCACATCTTGTCACCCTTATCCATTCTCTCAAACTCAATCTGTGTCCACCTCACCTCCACTGTTTCAACTGGTTTTCTTCCCGTAGCACGAGAAACTTCCTTTCCCTTCCGAAACCCAAGTCCTCCTTTCTACTTCACTCTCCCCTTTTCACTGCGTACTCTGCGTGGATGGCACTTCCCCAAGAAGCTAAGGACCTTTCTTCCCTCCGCCTTTTTAAGAGCCTTGTCGCGCCTTGACTTTGATTTTGTGTTTCTCATTTTGTTGCAATCACTACTTATCCATGCCGGTTCCTTCTCCTCCCCTTCTCCCTTCCTTGCCGTGGTTGGCTAACACCCTCTCTCTTTGTATTGGCCGGTGTTCTCACTGTGCTATGAGATGCTGTAATAAATAAATATATGTTATAGAGAGGTGCATTAAAATTGACAGGTGGTCAAATATGATCAAAAGTTGACAATTTCTCACCTTTCTTCCCGTTTGAAGCTCAGCACCTAAATATTGACCATCCTGATCCTGCTTTGTAGCTGCACGCAGGGAAGTGCACCAAGAAAAGAAGCCACATTTCTCTAAATAACTCGTCCAGGGCTGCTGAAAGCTGAGAATAACCTATCTCCACGTTTGGGGCTTGTCGCCGTGAATCTTCACTTTGCGACTAAAGTATTCACAGCAGCGCCAAAGTTTCTATGTCATAGAATGTGGGTGCCAGCGGCCTAAAGGCCCGCAGAGGCCCGCAGAGGCCCGCAGAGACCCGCAGAGGCCCGCAGAGGTCCCGGAAAGGCCCGCAGAGGCCCGAAAAGGCCTGCATAGGCTGGCAGACGCCCGCAGAGGCCCCACAGAGGTCCAAAGAGACCCGCAGCGGCCCCGCAAAGGCCCGCAGAGGCCCCGCAGAGGTCCGCAGAGGCCCGAAGAAGCCCGAAAAGGTCCCGCACAGTCCCGCATAGGCCCAGACAGAATCGCAGAGGCCCGCACAGGCCCTTAGAGGCCCTTAGAGGCCCTTAGAGGCGCCGCAGAGGTCCGCAGAGGTTCGCATAGGCCCGCAGAGGCCCGCAAAGGTCCGGAAAGGCTCCGCAAAGGCCCGCACAGGCCCTTAGAGGCCCTTAGAAGCCCTTAGAGGCCCCGCAGAGGTCCGCAGAGGTCCGCAGAGGCCCGCAGAGGCCCGCAAAGGTCCGGAAAGGCTCCGCAAAGGCCCGCAGACGCCCGCAGAGGCCCGGAAAAGTCCAGAAAGGCTCCGCAGAGGCCCACAGAGGCCCGAGGAGGCCCGTAGAAGCCCTGCAAAGACCCGAAAAGGCCCGCAGAGGCCCGCAGAGGCCCCGCAAAGGCCCGCAGAGGCCCGCAGAGGCCCGCAGTGGCCCGCAGAGGCCCGCAAAGGCCCGCAGAGGCTCCGGACAGGCCCGCAGAGGCTCCGCACAGTCCCCGCTGAGGCCCGCACAGGCCCGCAGAGGCCCGCAGAGGCCCCACAGAGGTCCTCAGAGGCCCCACAAAGGCCCGCAGAGGCCCGCAGTGGCCCGCAGAGGCCCGCAAAGGCCCGCAGAGGCTCCGGACAGGCCCGCAGAGGCTCCGCACAGTCCCCGCTGAGGCCCGCACAGGCCCGCAGAGGCCCGCAGAGGCCCCGCAGAGGTCCTCAGAGGCCCCACAAAGGCCCGCAGAGGTCCGCAGAGCCCCTGCAGAGGCCCGCAAAATTCCGGAAAGGCTCCGCAAAGGCCCGCAGAGGCGCGCAGAGGACCGCAGAAGCCCCACAAGGCCCGCAAAGGCCCGCAAAGGACCGCAGAGGCCCGGAGAGGCCCCGCAAAGGCCCGCAGACGCCCGCAGATACTCGCAGAGGCCCGTAAAAACCCGAAAAGGCTCCGCAATGGCCCGCAGAGGCCTGCAGAAGCCCCGCAAAGGCCCGCAAAGGCCCCAGAAAGGCACGCAGAGGCCCGGAAAGCCACGCAGAGGCCCCACAAAGGCCCGCAGAGGCCCGGTGAACCCCGCAGAGGCCCCCATTGGCCCGCAAAAGTCCTGAAAGGGTCCGCAAAGGCCCGCAGAGGCCTGCAGGAGCCCCGCAAAGGCCCGCAAAGGCTCCGGAAAGCACGCAGAGGCCCGGAAAGCCCCGCAGAGGCCCCACAAAGGGACAGAGGCCCGCTGAGGCCCCCATTGGCCCGCAAAAGTCCGGAAAAGGCCCGCAGAGGCCCCGCAAAGGCCCGCAGAGGCCCACAGATGCCCGCAGAGGCCGGCAAAAGTCCGGAAAGGCTCCGCAGAGGCCCACAGAGGCCCGCGGAGGCCCGTAGAAGCCCCGCATAGACCCGAAAAGGCCCGCAGAGGTCCGCAGAGGCCCCACAAAGGCCCTCAGAGGCCCGCAGAGGCCCGCAGAGGCCCGCAGAGGCCCGCAGAGGCCCGCAGAGGCCCGCAGAGGCCCGCAGAGGCCCGCAGAGGCCCGCAGAGGCCCCGCACAGGCCCGCAGAGGCCCGCAGACGCCCCGCTGAGGTCCGCGGAGGTCCGCAGGGGCCCGCAGAGCCCCGCAAACGCCCGCAGAGGCCCGCAAAGGTACGAAAAGGCTCCGCAAAGGCCCGCAGAGGCCCGCAGAGGCCCAGAAAAGTCCAGAAAGGCTCCGCAGAGACCCACAGAGTCCCGAGGAGGCCTGAAGAAGCCCCGCAAAGCCTCGAAAAGTCCCGCAGAGGCCCCGCAAAGGCCCTCAGAGGCCCGCAGAGGCCCGCAGAGGCCCGCAAAGGCCCGCAGAGGCCCGCAAAGGCCCGCAGAGGCTCAACACAGGCCCGCAGAGGCTCCGCACAGTCCCCGCAGAGGCCCCGCAGAGGCCCGCACAGGCCCGCACAGGCCCGCACAGGCCCGAAGAGGCCCCGCAGAGGTCCTCAGAGGCACAAAGGCTCCGCAACGGCCCGCAGAGGCCCGCAGTGGCACGCAAAAGTCCGAAAAGGCTCCGAAAAGGCCCGCAGAGGCCCGGAGAGGCTCCGCAACGGCCCGCAGAGGCCCGCAGTGGCACGCAAAAGTCCGGAAAGGCTCCGCAAAGGCACACAGAGGCCTGCAGAAGCCCCGCAAAGGTCAGCAAAGGCCGCAGAAAGGATCGCAGAGGCCCGGAAGCCCCGCAGTTGCCCCACAAAGGCCCGCAGAGGCACGGAGAGCCCCGCAGAGGCCCCCACTGGCCCGCAAGAGTCCGGATAAGGCCCGCAGAGGCCCGCAGAGGCCCACAGATGCCCGCAGAGGCCCGCAAAAGCCCTGGAAGGCTCCGCAAAGGCCCGCAGAGGCCCGCAGAGGCCCGGGAAAGTCCAGAAAGGTTCCGCAGAGGCCTACAGAGGCCCGCGGAGGCCCGCAGAAGCCCCGCAAAGACCCGAAAAGGCCTGCAGAGGTCCGCCGAGGCCCCGCAAAGGCCCTCAGAGTCCCGCAGAGGCCCGCAGAGGCCCGCAGAGGCCCGCAGTGGCCCGCAAAGACCTGCAGAGGCCCGCAGAGGCCCCCATAGGCCCGCAGAGGCACGCAGAGGCACGCAGCGGCCCGCACAGGCACGCTGAGGCCCGCAGAAACCCCCAGAGGCCCCGCAGAGGCCCGCAGAGGTCCGCAGAGGTCCCACAAAGGCCCGCAAAGGCCCGCAGACGCCCACAGAGGACCACGGAGGCCCGCAGAAGCCCACAAAGGCCCCGCACAGGCCTGCACAGGCCAGCAGAAGCCCGCAGAGGCCTCGCAAAGGCCGGGCAGAGGCCCGCAGAGGCTTGCACAGGCTCGGAAAGGCCCGCAAAAGCCCGCAAAGGCCCCGCACAGGCCCGCAGATGCCGACAGAGTTCCGCAGAAGCACGCAGACCCCCAAAAAGGCCCGCAGAGGCCCGCAGAGGCCCCGCAGAGGCCTGGAGAGGTTGGCAGAGGCCCGCAGAGGCCCGCAGAAGCCCGCACAAGTCCGCAGACGCGCCGCAGAGGCCCGCAGAGGCCCGCAGAGACCCCGCACAGGCCCGTAGAGGCCCGCAGATGCCCGCAGAGGCCCCACAAAGGCCCGCAGAGGCACGCAGAGGCTCTGCAAATGCCCGCATGGGCCCGCAGAAGCCCCGCAAAGGCCCACAGAGGCCCGCAGAGGCCCGCATAGACCCGCAGAGGCCCGCAGAGGCCCCGGAAAGGCCCGCAGAGGCCCGAAGAGGCCTGCATAGGCCGGAAGATGCCCGCAGAGGCCCCACAGAGGTCCAAAGAGCCCGGAGAGGCCCGCAGACGCTCCGCAATGGCCCGCAGAGGCCCGCAGCGACCCACAGAGGCCCGTAATGGTTACGCACAGGCCCGCAGAGTCCCGCAGGATCCCGCAGAGGCCCACAGAGGCCCGCAAAATCCCGGCAACGCCGCACACAGCCCGCTGAGACCCGCAGAGGCCCGCAGAGGCCCGCAGACGTCCGCAGAGGCCCCGCAGAAGTCCGCAGAGATCCGCAGAGGCCCGCAGAGGTTCCGCACAGGCCCGCAGAGGCCCGCAGAAGCGCGCAGAGGTCCCGCAAAGGCCCGCAGAGGCCCGCAGATGCCAGAGGCCCCGCAAAGGCCCGCAGAGATCCCACTGAGACCCACCGAGGCGCGCAGAGGCCCGCCGAGGCCTCGCAGAGGTCCGCAGAGGCCCGCAGAAGCCCCGCAAAGGCCTGCAGAGGCCCACAGAGGCCAGAGGCCCCGCAAAGGCCCGCAGAGGCCCGCAGTGGTCCCGCAACGGCCCGCAAAGGTCCCGCCAAGGCCCGCAGAGGCCTTCAGAGGCCCCGCAGAGGTCCGCAAAGGCCCGCAGAGAACCGTAGAGGCCCGCCGAGGCCCGCAGAAGCCCGGAAAGGCTCCGCAGAGGCCCGCAGAGGGCCGCAGAGGCCCGCAGAGGGCCGCAGATGCCCGCAGAGGCTCACAGACATCCCGGAAAGGCCCGCAGAGGCCAACAGAGGCCCGAAGAGGCCTGCAAAGGCCCGCAGAGGCCCCACAGAGGTCCGCAGAGGCCCGAAGAGGCCCGCAGGAGCCCGGAAAGGCCCGCAGGGGCCCGCAGAGGTCCGCAGAGACCCGCAGAGGCCCGCAGAGGCCCCGGAAAGGCCCGCAGGGGCCCGAAGAGGCCTGCATAGGCCGGTAGATGCCCGCAGTGGCCCCACAGATGTCCGAAGAGACCCGCAGCGGCCCCGCAAAGGCCCGCAGACGCCCCGCAGAGGCCCGAAGAAGCCCGAAAAGGTCCCGCACAGGCCCGCAGAGGCCCGCACAGGCTCGCAGAGGCCCGCACAGGCCCTTAGAGGCCCGCACAGGCCCGCAGAGGCCCCGCAGAGGTCCGCAGAGGTCCGCAGAGGTCCGCACAGGCCCGCAGAGCCCCGCAGAGGCCCGAAGAGCCCCGCAGAGACCCGCAAAGTTTCGAAAAGGCTCCGCAAAGGCCCGCAGACGCCCGCAGAGGACCAAAAAAGTCCAGAAAGGCTCCGCAGAGGCCTACAGAGGCCCGAGGAGGCCCGCAGAAGCCCCGCAAAGACCCGAAAAGGCCTGCAGAGGGACGCAGAGGCCCCGCAAAGGCCCTCAAATGCCCGCAGAGGCCTGCAGAGGCCCGCAAAGGCCCGCAGAGGCTCCGCACAGGCCCGTAGTGGCTCCGCACAGTCCCCGCAGAGGCCCGTACAGGCCCGCAGAGGCCCTCAGAGGCCCCGCAGAGGTCTTCAGAGGCCCTGCAAAGGCCCGCAGAGGCCCGCAGAGCCCCTGCAGAGGCCCGCAAAAGTCCGGAAAGGCTCCGCAAAGGCCCGCAGAGGCGCGCAGAGGCCTGCAGAAGCCCCGCAAGGCCCGCTAAGGCCCGAAAAGGCCCGCAGAGGCCCGGAGAGGCCCTGCAAAGGCCCGCAGCGGCACGCAGATACTCGCAGAGGCCCAGAAAAATCCGGAATGGATCCGCAACGGCCCGCAGAGGCCTGCAGAAGCCCCGCAAAGGCCCGCAAAGGCCGAAGAAAGGCACGCAGAGGACCGCAAAGCCCCGCAGAGGCCCCACAAAGGCCCGCATAGGCCCGGAGAGCCCCGCAGAGGCCTCATGGGATCGCAAAAGTCCGGAAAGGCCCGCAGAGGCCCCGCAAAGGCCCGCAGCGGCCCACAGATGCCCGCAGAGGCTCGCAAAAGTCTGCAAGGGCTCCGCATAGGCCCGCAGAGGCCCGCGGAAGCCCGGAAAAGTCCAGAAAGGCTCCGCAGAGGCCCACAGATGCCCGCGGAGGCCCGCAGAAGCCACGCAAAGACCCGAAAATGCGGCAGAGGCCCGCAGAGGCCCGCAGAGGCCCGCAGAGGCCCGCAGAGGCCCGCAGAGGCTCCGCAGAGGCCCCGCAGAGGTCCGCAGAGGTCCGCAGAGGCCCGCAGAGCCCCGCAGAGGCCCGGGAAAGTCCAGAAAGGCTCCGCAGAGGCCCACAGAGGCCGGAGGAGGCCCGCAGAAGCCCCGCAAAGACCCGAAAAGGCCCTCAGAGGCCCGCAGAGGCCCCGCAAAGGCCCTCAGAGGCCCGCAGAGGCCCGCAGAGGCCCGCAAAGGCCCGCAGAGGCCCGCAAAGGCCCGCAGAGGCTCCGCACAGGCCCGCAGAGGCTCCGCACAGTCCACGCAATGGCCCGCAATGGCCCGCAGAGGCCCGCAGAGGCACCGCAGAGGTCCTCAGAGGCCCCAAAAAGACCCGCAGAGCCCCCCCCCCCAGAGGCCCGCAAAAGTCTGGAAAGGCTCCGCAAAGGCCCGCAGAGGCGCGCAGAGGCGCGCAGAGGCGCGCAGAGGCCCGCAGAAGCTCCGCAAGGCCCGCAAAGGCCCGCAGAGGCCCGGGAGGCCCCGGAAAGGCCCGCAGAGGCCCGCAGATACTCGCAGAGGCCCGCAAAAGTCCGGAAAGGCTCCGCAACGATCCTCAGAGACCCGCAGAGGCCCGCAAAAGTCCGGAAAGGCTCCGCAAAGGCACGCAGAGGCCTGCAGAAGCCCCGCAAAGGTCAGCAAAGGCCCCAGAAAAGATCGCAGAGGCCCGGAAGCCCCGCAGAGGCCCCAAAAAGGCCCGCAGAGGCCCCACAAAGGCCCGCAGAGGCCCACAGATGCCCGCAGAGGCCCGCAAAAGTCCGGAAAAGGCCCGCAGAGGCCCCGCAAAGGCCCGCAGAGGCCCACAGATGCCCGCAGAGGCCCGCAAAAGCCCGGGAAGGCTCCGCAAAGGCCCGCAGAGGCCCGCAGAGGCCCGGAAAAGTCCAGAAAGGCTCCGCAGAGGCCTACAGAGGCCCGCGGAGGCCCGCAGAAGCCCCGCCAAGACCCGAAAAGGCCCGCAGATGTCCCGCAAAGGCATCCAGAGGCCCGCAGAGGCCCGCAGAGGCCCGCAGAGGCCCGCAGAGGCCCGCAGAGCCCTCGCAGAGGCCCGAAAAAGTTCGAAAAGGCTCCGGGAAGGCCCGCAGAGGCGCACAGAGGCCCGCAGAAGCCCCGCAACGCCCGCAAAGGCCCGCAGAGGCCCGGAGAGGCCCCGCAAAGGCCCTAAGAGGCCCGCAGATACTGGCAGAGGCCCGCAAAAGTGCGGAAAGGCTCTGCAACAGCCCGCAGAGGACCGCAAAAAGTCCGGAAAGGCTCCGCAAAGGCGTGCAAAGGCCTGTAGAAGACCCGTAAAGGCCCACAAAGGCCCGCAGAGGCCCGGAGAGCCCCGCAGTGGCCCCACAAAGGCCCGCAGAGGCCCGGAGAGCCCCGCAGAGGCCCCCACTGGCCCGCAGAGGCCCCACTAGCCCGCAAAAGTCCGGAAAATGCCCGCAGAGGCCCTGCAAAGGCCCGCAAAGGCCCACAGAGGCCCGAGGAGGCCCGCAGAAGCCCCGCAAAGACCCGAAAAGGCCCGCAAAGGCCCGCAGAGGCTCCGCAAAGGCCGTCAAATGCCCGCAGAGGCCCGCAGAGGCCCGCAAAGGCCCGCAGAGGCTCCGCACAGGCCCGTAGAGGCTCCACACAGTCCCCGCAGAGGCCCGCACAGGCCCGAAGAGGCCCTCAGAGGCCCCGCAGAGGCCCTCAGAGGCCCTGCAAAGGCCCGCAGAGGCCCTCCGAGCCCCTGCAGAGGCCCGCAAAAGTCCGGAAAGGCTCCGCAAAGGCCCGCAGAGGCGCGCAGAGGCCTGCAGAAACCTCGCAAGGCCCGCAAAGGCCTGATAAGGCCCGCAGACGCCCGGAGAGGCCCCGCAAAGGCCCGCAGAGGCCCGCAGATACTCGCAGAGGCCCACAAAAATCCGGAAAGGCTCCGCAACGGCCCGCTGAGGCCCGCAGAGGCGCGCAAAAGTCCGGAAAGGCTCCGCAAAGGCCCGCAGAGGCCTGCAGAAGCCCCGCAAAGGCCCGCAAAGGCCGAAGAAAGGCACGCAGAGGCCCGCAAAGCCCCGCAGAGGCCCCACAAAGGCCCGCATAGGCCCGGAGAGCCCCGCAGACGCCTCATAGGATCGCAAAAGTCCGGGAAGGCCCGCAAAAGCCCCACAAAGGCCCGCAGAGGCCCACAGATGCCCGCAGAGGCCCGGAAAAGTCCGGAAGGGCTCCGCAAAGGCCCGCAGAGGCCCGCAGAAGCTCGAAAAAGTCCAGAAAGCCTCCGCAGAGGCCCACAGAGGCCCGCGGAGGCCCGCAGAAGCCCCGCAAAGACCCGAAAAGGCCCGCAGAGGTCCGCAGAGGCCCCGCAAAGGCCCTCAGAGGCCTGCAGAGGCCCGCAGAGGCCCGCAGAGGCCCGCAGAGGCCCACAGAGGCTCCGCACAGGCCCGCAGAGGCCCGCTGAGGCCCGCAGAGGTCCGCAGAGGTCCGCAGAGGCCCGCAGCGCCCCGCAGAGGCCCGAGAAAGTCCAGAAAGGCTCCGCAGAGGCCCACAGAGGCCGGAGGAGGCCCGCAGAAGCCCCGCAAAGACCCGAA
Organism: Sycon ciliatum; assembly: GCF_964019385.1. Classification (NCBI taxonomy): domain Eukaryota; kingdom Metazoa; phylum Porifera; class Calcarea; order Leucosolenida; family Sycettidae; genus Sycon; species Sycon ciliatum. The sequence continues at coordinate 11,662,981 of NC_088648.1, read as the reverse complement.
AAGGCCCGCAGAGGCCCGCAGAGGCCCCGCAAAAGCCCTCAGAGGCCCGCAGAGGCCCGCAGAGGCCCGCGAAGGCCCGCAGAGGCTCCGCACAGGCCCACAGAAGCTCCGCACAGGCCCACAGAGGCTCCGCACAGTCCCTGAAATGGCCCGCACAGGCCCGCAGAGGCCCCGCAGAGATCCTCAGAGGCCCCAAAAAGACCAGCAGAGCCCCCCCCCCCCCAGAGGCCCGCAAAAGTCTGAAAAAGGCTCCGCAAAGGCCCGCAGAGGCGCGCAGAGGCCCGCAAAGGCCCGCCGAGGCCCGGAGAGGCCCCGCAAAGGCCCGCAGAGGCCCGCAGATACTCGCAGAGGCCCGCAAAAGTCCGGAAAGGCTCCGCAACGATCCGCAGAGGCCCGCAGAGGCCCGCAAAAGTCCGGAAAGGCTCCGCAAAGGCACGCAGAGGCCTGCAGAAGCCCGGCAAAGGTCAGCAAAGGCCCCAGAAAGGATCGCAGAGGCCCACAGATGCCCGCAGAGGCCCGGAAAAGTCCGGAAGGGCTCCGCAAAGGCCCGCAGAGGCCCGCAGAAGCTCGAAAAAGTCCAGAAAGGCTCCGCAGAGGCCCACAGAGGCCCGCGGAGGCCCGCAGAAGCCCCGCAAAGACCCGAAAAGGCCCGCAGAGGTCCGCAGAGGCCCCGCAAAGGCCCTCAGAGGCCTGCAGAGGCCCGCAGAGGCCCGCAGAGGCCCGCAGAGGCCCACAGAGGCTCCGCACAGGCCCGCAGAGGCCCGCTGAGGCCCGCAGAGGTCCGCAGAGGTCCGCAGAGGCCCGCAGCGCCCCGCAGAGGCCCGGAAAAGTCCAGAAAGGCTCCGCAGAGGCCCACAGAGGCCGGAGGAGGCCTGCAGAAGCCCCGCAAAGACCCGAAAAGGCCCGCAGAGGCCCGCAGAGGCCCCGCAAAAGCCCTCAGAGGCCCGCAGAGGCCCGCAGAGGCCCGCGAAGGCCCGCAGAGGCTCCGCACAGGCCCACAGAAGCTCCGCACAGGCCCACAGAGGCTCCGCACAGTCCCTGAAATGGCCCGCACAGGCCCGCAGAGGCCCCGCAGAGATCCTCAGAGGCCCCAAAAAGACCCGCAGAGCCCCCCCCCCCCCAGAGGCCCGCAAAAGTCTGAAAAAGGCTCCGCAAAGGCCCGCAGAGGCGCGCAGAGGCCCGCAAAGGCCCGCCGAGGCCCGGAGAGGCCCCGCAAAGGCCCGCAGAGGCCCGCAGATACTCGCAGAGGCCCGCAAAAGTCCGGAAAGGCTCCGCAACGATCCGCAGAGGCCCGCAGAGGCCCGCAAAAGTCCGGAAAGGCTCCGCAAAGGCACGCAGAGGCCTGCAGAAGCCCGGCAAAGGTCAGCAAAGGCCCCAGAAAGGATCGCAGAGGGGCGGAAGCACCGCAGAGGCCCCACAAAGGCCCGCAGAGGCCCCACAAAGGCCCGCAGAGGCCCACAGATGCCCGCAGAGGCCTGGAAAAGTCCGGAAAAGGCCCGCAGAGGCCCCGCAAAGGCCCGCAGAGGCCCACAGATGCCCGCAGAGGCCCGCAAAAGCCCGGGAAGGCTCCGCAAAGGCGCGCAGAGGCCCGTAGAGGACCGGAAAAGTCCAGAAAGGCTCCGCAGAGGCCTAAAGAGGCCCGCGGAGGCCTACAGAGGCCCGCGGAGGCCCGCAGAAGCCACGCAAAGACCCGAAAAGGCCCGCAGAGGTCCGCAGAGGCCCCGCAAAGGCCCTCAGAGGCCCGCAGAGGCCCGCACCGGCCCGCAGAGGCTCCGCACAGGCCCGAAGAGGCCCGCAGGGGTCCTCCGAGGCCCCACAAAGGCCCGCAGAGGCCCGCAGAGCCCTCGCAGAGGCCAGCAAAAGTTCGAAAAGGCTCCCCGAAGGCCCGCAGAGGCGCACAGAGGCCCGCAGAAGCCCCGCAACGCCCGAAATGCCCGCAGAGGCCCGGAGAGGCCCCGCAAAGGCCCTAAGAGGCCAGCAGATACTCGCAGAGGCCCGCAAAAGTCCGGAAAGGCTCCGCAACGATCCGCAGAGGCCCGCAGAGGCCCGCAAAAGTCCGGAAAGGCTCCGCAAAGGCACGCAGAGGCCTGCAGAAGCCCGGCAAAGGTCAGCAAAGGCCCCAGAAAGGATCGCAGAGGGGCGGAAGCACCGCAGAGGCCCCACAAAGGCCCGCAGAGGCCCCACAAAGGCCCGCAGAGGCCCACAGATGCCCGCAGAGGCCTGGAAAAGTCCGGAAAAGGCCCGCAGAGGCCCCGCAAAGGCCCGCAGAGGCCCACAGATGCCCGCAGAGGCCCGCAAAAGCCCGGGAAGGCTCCGCAAAGGCGCGCAGAGGCCCGTAGAGGCCCGGAAAAGTCCAGAAAGGCTCCGCAGAGGCCTAAAGAGGCCCGCGGAGGCCTACAGAGGCCCGCGGAGGCCCGCAGAAGCCACGCAAAGACCCGAAAAGGCCCGCAGAGGTCATCAGAGGCCCCGCAAAGGCCCTCAGAGGCCCGCAGAGGCCCGCACAGGCCCGCAGAGGCTCCGCACAGGCCCGAAGAGGCCCGCAGGGGTCCTCCGAGGCCCCACAAAGGCCCGCAGAGGCCCGCAGAGCCCTCGCAGAGGCCAGCAAAAGTTCGAAAAGGCTCCCCGAAGGCCCGCAGAGGCGCACAGAGGCCCGCAGAAGCCCCGCAACGCCCGAAATGCCCGGAGAGGCCCCGCAAAGGCCCTAAGAGGCCCGCAGATACTCACAGAGGCCCGCAAAAGTGCGGAAAGGCTCTGCAACAGCCCGCAGAGGACCGCAAAAGTCCGGAAAGGCTCCGCAATGGCCTGCAGAGGACTGCAGAAGCCCCGCAAAGGCCTACAAAGGCCCGGAGAGGCCCGGAGAGCCCCGCAGAGGCCCCACAAAGGCCCGCAGAGGCCCGGAGAGCCCCGCAGAGGCCCCACTGGCCCGCAAAAGTCCGGAAAATGCCCGCAGAGGCCCTACAAATGCCCGAAAAGGCCCACAGATGCAAAGGCTCCGCAGAGGCCCACAGAGACCCGCGGAGGCCCGCAGAAGCCCCGCAAAGGAGAGGCCTGCAGGAAGCCGCAGAAACCCGGCAAAGGCCTACAGAGGCCCAAAGAGGCCCGAAGAGGCCCGCAGAGGCTCCGCAGAAGCCCGCAGCGGCCCGCAGAGGCCCGCATAGGTTCCGCACAGGCCCGCAGAGGCCCGCAGGGGCGCGCAGATGTCCCGCAAAGGCCCGGAAAGACCCCGCAGAGGCCCGCAGAGGCCCGCAAAAGCCCGGAAAGGCCTCACAAAGCCCGCTAAGATCCGCAGAGGCCCGCAGAGGTCCGCAGAGACTCGCAGGGGCCCCGCAGAGGCCTGCAGAGGCCCGCAGAGGCCCGGAGAGGCCCCGGAGAAGTCCGCAGAGCACCACAGAGGCCCGCAGAGGTTCCGCACAGGCCCGCAGAGGCCCGCAGGAGCGCGCAGATGTCCCGCAAAGGCCCGCAGAGGCCCCCAGATGCAAGACGCCCCGCAAAGGCCCACAGAGATCCCGCTGAGACCCGCAGAGGCCCACAGAGGCTCGCCGAGGCTCCGCAGAGGTCCGCAGAGACGCGCAGCGGCCCCGCAGCGGCCCGCAGAGGCCCGCAGAAGCCCCGCAAAGGCCCGCAGAGACCCGCAGAGGCCAGAGGCCCCGCAAAGGCCCGCAGAGGTCCCGTAACGGCCCGCAGAGGCCTGCGGAGGCCCGCAGAGTCCCCGCAGAATTCCGCAGAGGTCCGTAGAAGCCCACAGACGCCCCGCAGAGGTCCGCAGAGAACCGCAGCGACCCCGCAGAGGCCCGCAGAGGCCCGCAGAAGCCCCGTTAATGCCCGCAGAGGCCCGTAGAAGCCAGAGGCTCCGTGAAGGCCGTCAGAGGCCCGCAGAGGTCCCGTAAAGGCCCTCAGAGGGACGTAGACTCCCGTAAAGGCCCGCAGAGGCCCCGCAGAAGTCCACAGAGGTCCGCAGAGGCCCGCAAAAGCCCGCAGAGGCCCCGCAGAGGTCAGCAGAGACCTGCAGAGGCCAGCAGAGGCCCGGATAGGCCCGGATAGGCCCGAAGAGGGTCGCAGAGGCTCCGCAGAGGTCCGCAGAGGCCCCGCAAGGGCCCGCAGAGACCCGCAGCGGCCCCGCAGAGGCCCGCAGAAGCCCCGCAAAGGCCCGCAGCGGCCCGCAGAGGCCCGCAGACGCATCGGAAAAGCCCGCAGAGGCCCGCAGAGGTCTCACAAAGGCCCGCAGAAGCCCGAGAAGCCCGCAGAGGCCCCGCAGAGGTCCGCAAAGGCCGCAGAAGCCCACAGAGGCTCCGCACAGCCCGCAGGGGCTTGCACAGGCCCGCAGACGCCCGCAGAGGCCCGCACAGGCCCGCAGTCGCCAGCAGAAGCCCCGCAGATGTCCGCAGAGGTCCGCAGAGGCCCGCACAGCTCCGCAGAGGCGCGCAAAAGTCCGCAAAGTCTCCGCTGAGGCCCGAAGAGGCCCGCAGAGGCCCGAAGAGGCCCGCAGACCTTCCGTAGAGGCCCACAAAGGCCCGCAGAGGCCCCACAGAGATCCGCAGAGGTCCGCAGAGGCCCGAACACGCCCCGTAGAGGGACGCAAAGGCCCGCAGAGGCCCCGCATAGATCCGCAGAGGCCCGCAGAGTCCCGCAGAGCCCCGAAGAGACCCGTAGAGGCCCACAGAGGCCCCACAAAGACCCGCAGAGGCCCGCAGAGGCCCGCAGAGGCCCGCAAAAGTCCGGGAAGGCTCCGAAGAGGCCCGCAAAGGCCAACAAAGGCCCGCAGAAGCCCCCAAAGGCCCGCAAAGGCCCGTAGAGGCCCGCAGAGTCCTCGCAAAGGCCCGCAGAGGCCCGCAGAGGCCCGCAGAGGCCCTCGGAAGCCCGCAGAGGCTCCGCAGAGACCCGCAGAGGCCCGCACAGGCCCGCAGAGGCCCGCACAGGCTCGCAGAGGCTCGCACAGGTCCGCAGAGGCCCACAGAGGCCCCGCACAGGTCCGCAGAGCCCCGCAGAGCCCCGCAGAGCCCCGCAGAGGCCCGCAAAGGTCCGGAAGGCTCAACAAAGGCCCGCAGAGGCCCGTAGAGGCCCGGGAAGTCCAGAAAGGCTCCGCAGAGGCCCACAGAGGCCCGCGGAGGCCCGCAGAAGCCCCGCAAAGGCCCGAAAAGGCCCGCAGAGGCCCGCAGAGGCCCCGAAAAGGCCCTCAGAGGTCCGCAGAGGCCCGCAGAGGCCCGCAGAGGCCAGCAGATGCCCGCAGAGGCCCGCTGGAGACCGCAGAGGCTCCGCACAGGCCCGCAGAGGCCCGCTCAGGCCCGGAGAGGCCCCGAAAGGCCCGCAGAGACCTCGCAGAGGCCCGCAGAGGCCCGCAGAGGCCCGCAGAGTCCCGCTGACGCCCGCAGAGGCCAGCAGAGGCCCGCAGAGGCCCGCACAGGCCCGCAGTCGCCAGCAGAAGCCCCGCAGATGTCCGCAGAGGTCCGCAGACGCCCGCAGAGCCCCGCAGAGGCGCACAAAAGTCCGGAAAGTCTCCGCTGAGGCCCGAAGAGGCCCGCAGAGGCCCGAAGAGGCCCGCAGACCCTCCGTAGAGGCCCGCAAAGGCCCGCAGAGGCCCCGCAGAGATCCGCAGAGGTCCGCAGAGGCCCGCAGACGCCCCGTTGAGGGCCGCTAAGGCCCGCAGAGGCCCCGCAGAGATCCTCAGAGGCCCGCAAAGTCCCGCAGAGCCCCGAAGAGGCCCGTAGAGGCCCGCAGAGGTCTTACAAAGGCCCGCAGAGGCCCGCAGAGGCCCGCAAAAGTCCGGAAGGCTCCGCAGAAGCCCGCAAAGGCCAACAGAGGCTCGCAGAAGCCCCTCTAAAGGCCCGCAAAGGCCCGAAGAGGCCCGCAGACCTTCCGTAGAGGCCCGCAAAGGCCCGCAGAGGCCCGCAGACCTTCCGTAGAGGCCCGCAAAGGCCCGCAGAGGCCCCGCAGAGATCCGCAGAGGTCCGCAGAGGCCCGCAGACGCACCGTAGAGGGCCGCAAAGGCCCGCAGAGGCCCCGCAGAGATCCGCAGAGGCCCGCAGAGTCCCGCAGAGCCCCGAAGAGGCCCGTAGAGGCCCGCAGAGGCCCCACAAAGGCCCGCAGAGTTCCGCAGAGGCCCGCAGAGGCCCGCAGAGGCCCGCAAAAGTCCGGGAAGGCTCCGCAGATGCCCGCAGAGGCCAACAAAGACCCGCAGAAGCCCCCCAAAGGCCCGCAAAGGCCCGTAGAGGCCCGCAGAGTCCTCGCAAAGGCCCGCAGAGGCCCTCAGAGGCCCTCGGAAGCCCACACAGGCTCCGCAGAGACCCGCAGAGGCCCGCACAGGCCCGCAGAGGCCCGCACAGGCTCGCAGAGGCTCGCACAGGTCCGCAGAGGCCCACAGAGGCCCCGCACAGGTCCGCAGAGCCCCACAGAGCCCCGCAGAGGCCCGCAAAGGTCCGGAAGGCTCCGCAAAGGCCCGCAGAGGCCCGGGAAGTCCAGAAAGGCTCCGCAGAGGCCCACAGAGGCCCGCGGAGGCCCGCAGAAGCCCCGTGATGGCCCGAAAAGGCCCTCAGAGGCCCGCAGAGGCCCGCAGAGGCCCGCTGAGGCCCGCAGAGGCCAGCAGAGGCCCGAAGAGGCCCGCTGGAGACCGCAGAGGCTCCGCACAGGCCCGCAGAGGCCCGCTCAGGCCCGGAGAGGCCCCGAAAGGCCCGCAGAGACCTCGCAGAGGCCCGCAGAGGCCCGCAGAGGCCCGCAGAGCGCCGCAGAGGCCCGCACAGGCCCGCTGTCGCCAGCAGAAGCCCCGCAGATGTCCGCAGAGGTCCGCAGAGGCCCGCAGATCCCCGCAGAGGCGCGCAAAAGTCTGGAAAGTCTCCGCTGAGGCCCGAAGAGGCCCGCAAAGGCCCGCAGAGGCCCCGCAGAGATCCGGAGAGGTCCGCAGAGGCCCGCAGACGCCCCGTTGAGGGCCGCAAAGGCCCGCAAAGGCCCTGCAGAGCTTCGCAGAGGCCCGCAGTGTCCCGCAGAGCCCCGAAGAGGCCCGTAGAGGCCGGCAGAGGCCCCACAAAGGCCCGCAGAGGCCCGCAAAAGTCCGGGAAGGCTCCGCAGAAGCCCGCAGAGGCCAACAGAGGCTCGCAGAAGCCCCTCCAAAGGCCCGCAAAGGCCCGTAGAGGCCCGCAGAGTCCTTGCAAAGGCCCGCAGAGGCCCGCAGAGGCCCTCGGGGACCCGCAGAGGCCCGCACAGGCCCGCAGAGGCCCGCACAGGCTCGCAGAGGCGCGCACAGGTCCGCAGAGGCCCACAGAGGCCCCGCAGAGGTCCGCAGAGGTCCGCAGAGCCCCGCAGAGCCCCGTAGAGGCCCGCAAAGGTCTGGGAGGCTCCGCAAAGGCCCGCAGAGGCCCGCAGAGGCGCGCAGAGGCCCGCAGAAGCCCCGCAAGGCCCGCAAAAGCCCGCAGAGGCCCGGAGAGGCCCCACAAAGGCCCGCAGAGGCCCGAAGAGGCCCCACAAAGGCCCGCAGAGGCCCGCAGATACTCACAGAGGCCCACAAAAGTCCGGACAGGCTCCGCAACGGCCCACAGAGGCCCGCAGAGGCCCGCAAAAGTCCGAAAAGCTCCGCAAAGGCCCGCAGAGGCCTGCAGAAGCCCCGCAAAGGCCCCAAGAGGCCCGACAAATGCCCGTAGAGGCCCGGAAAGCCCGCAGACGCCCCGTTGAGGGCCGCAAAGGCCCGCAGAGGCCCCGCAGAGATCCGCAGACGCCCGCAGAGTCCCGCAGAGCCCCGAAGAGGCCCGTAGAGGCCCGCAGAGGCCCTACAAAGGCCCGCAGAGGCCCGGAAAAGTCCGGAAAGGCTTCGCAAAGGCCCGCAAAGGCCCCCAAAGGCCCACGGAGGCCCGCAAAGGCCCCACAAATGCCCCAAAAATCCGAAGATGCCCGCAGATGCCCCACAAAGGCCCGCAGAGGCCCGGAAAGCCCCGCGGAGGCCAGCACAGGCCCGCAAAAGTCCGGAAAGGCTTCTCAAAGGCCCGCAGAGGCCCGCAGAGGCCCGCAGAAGCCCCGCAAAGGCCCGCAAAGACCCTCAGAGGCCCCGTAAAGGCCCGTAAAAGTCCGCAAAGGCCCGCAAAAGTCCTGAAAGGCTCTGCAAAGGCCCGCAGAGGCCCGCAGAGGCCGGCAAAAGCTCCGCAAAGGCCCGCAATTGCCCCCAAAAGCCCCCCAAAGGCCCGCTAAGGTCCGGAAAGGCCCTCAAAAGTCAGGAAAGGCTCCGCAAAGGCCCGCAAAGACCCGCAGAGGCCCGCAGAGGTCCGCAGAAGCTCTGCAAAGGCCCGCAAAGGCCTCCAGAGGCCCCGCAAAGGCCCGCAAAAGTCCGGAAAGGCCCGCAAAAGTCCGAAAAGGCTCCGCAAAAACCCGCAGATGCGCGCATAGGCGTGCAGAAGCCCCGCAAAGGCTCGGAAAGGCCCGCAGATGCCCACAGAGGCCCGCAAAATATTGGAAAGGCTCTTCAAAGGCCCGCAGAGGCTTGCAAAGGCTCGCAAAAGTCCGGAAAGGCTCAGCAAAGGCCCGCAAAGGCCCGCGGAGGCCCGCAGAGGCCCAACAAAGAACCGCAGAGGCCCGGAGATGCCCGCAGACGCACCACAAAGGCCCGCAGAGGCCCGGAAGGCCCCCGCGGAGGCCAGCACAAGCCCGCCAAAGTCCGGAAAGGCTCCGAAAAGGCCCGCAGAGGCCCTAGAAGCCCGCAGAGGCCCGCAGAAGACCCCAAGAGGCCCGCAAAGACTCGCAGAGGCCCCGCAAAGGCCCCCAAAAGTCCGGAAAGGCCCGCAAAAGCCCGGAAAGGCTCCGCAAAGGCCCGCAGAGGCTCGCAGATGCCCCGCAAAGGCCCGCAAAGACCCGCAGAGGCCCCGGAAAGGCCTGCAAAAGTCCAGAAAGGCCCGCAAAAGTCCGGAAAGGCCCGCAAAAGTCCGGAAAGTCACGGTAAAGGCCCGCAGAGGCCCGAAGAGGCCCGCAGAAGCCCCGAAGGCCCGTAAAGACCCGCAGAGGCCCCGCAAAGGAACGCAAAAGTCCGGAAAGGCCCCAAAAGTCCGGAAAAGCTCTGCAAAGGCCCCCAGAGGCCCTACAAAGGCCCGCAATTGTCCGGAAAGGCCCGCAAAATACCGGAAAGGCCCACAAAAGTCCGGAAAGGCTCCGTAAAGGCCCGCAGAAGCCCGCAATAGCCCTGCAAAGGCCCGTAAAGGCCCGCAGAGGCCCCGCAAAGGCCCGCAAAAGTCCGGAAAGGCCCGGAAAATTCCGGAAAGGCTTCGAAAAGGCCCACAGAGGCCCGCGGAAGCTCCAAAAAGGCCCGCAAAGACCTCCAGAGGCCCTGCAAAGGCCCGCAGAAGTCTGGAAAGGCCCGCAATAGTCCGGAAAGGCCCACAAAAGTCCGGAAAGGCTCCGTTAAGGCCCATTACAGGCCTGCAAAGGCCCGCAAAAGTCCGGAAAGGCTTCTCAAAGGCCCGCAGAGGCCCGCAGAAGCCCCAAAAAGGCCCGCAAAGGCCCCAGAAGCCCTGCAAAGGCCCGCAAAAGTCCGGAAAGGCCCGCCAAAGTCCGGAAATGTCCACAAAAGTCCGCAAAAGTCCGGAAAGGCCAGCAAAAGTCCGGAAAAGCCCCAAAAAGGCCCGCAAAGGCCCCCAGAGGCTCTGCAAAGGCCCGAAATAGTCCGGAAAGGCCCACAAAAGTCCGTAAAGGCCCGCAAAAGTCCGGAAAGGCCCGCCAAAGTCCGGAAAGGCTTCGCAAAGGCCCGCAGAGGCCCGCAGAAGCTCAACAAAGGCCCTAGCGGCCCCAAAGGCCCACAAAAGTCCGGAAAGGCCCACAAAAGTCCGGAAAAGTCCGGAAAAGTCCGAAAAGGCTTCCCAAAGGCCCCCAAGAGGCCCAGCAAAGGCCCGCAAAAGTCCGGGAAGGCCCGCCAAAGTCCGGAAATGCCCGCAAAAGTACGCAATAGTCCGGCAAGGCCCGCAAAAGTCCGGAAAGGCCCACAAAAGTCCGGAAAGGCCCGCAGAGGCCCGCACAGGCCCGCACAGGCCCGCACAGGCCCGCAGAGGTCCCGGAAAGGCAAAACAAAAAGTCCGGAAAGGACCGCAAAAGTCCGGAAAGGCCCAAAAAAGTCCGGAACAGCCCGGAAAAGGCCCGCAGAGCCCCGCACAGGCCCGCACAGGCCCGCAGAGGTCCCGGAAAGGCAAAACAAAAAGTCCGGAAAGGCCCAAAAAAGTCCGGAAGGCCCGGAAAAGTCCGGAAAGGCTCTGAAAAGGCCCGCAGAGCCCCGCACAGGCCCGCACAGGCCCGCAGAGGTCCCAGAAAGGCAAAACAAAAAGTCCGGAAAGGACCGCAAAAGTCCGGAAAGGCCCAAAAAAGTCCGGAACAGCCCGGAAAAGGCCCGCAGAGCCCCGCACAGGCCCGCACAGGCCCGCAGAGGTCCCGGAAAGGCAAAACAAAAAGTCCGGAAAGGCCCAAAAAAGTCCGGAAGGCCCGGAAAAGTCCGGAAAGGCTCTGCAAAGGCCCGCAGAGCCCCGCACAGGCCCGCAGAGGTCCCGGAAAGGCAAAACAAAAAGTCCGGAAAGGACCGCAAAAGTCCGGAAAGGCCCAAAAAAGTCCGGAACAGCCCGGAAAAGGCCCGCAGAGCCCCGCACAGGCCCGCACAGGCCCGCAGAGGTCCCGGAAAGGCAAAACAAAAAGTCCGGAAAGGCCCGCAAAAATCCGGAAGGCCAGGAAAAGTCCGGAAAGGCTCTGCAAAGGCCCGCAGAGCCCCGCACAGGCCCGCAGAGGTCCCGGAAAGGCAAAACAAAAAGTCCGGAAAGGACCGCAAAAGTCCGGAAAGGCCCAAAAAAGTCCGGAAGGCCCGGAAAAGTCCGGAAAGGCTCTGCAAAGGCCCGCAGAGCCCCACACAGGCCCGCACAGGCCCGCAGAGGTCCCGGAAAGGCAAAACAAAAAGTCCGGAAAGGACCGCAAAAGTCCGGAAAGGCCCAAAAAAGTCCGGAACAGCCCGGAAAAGGCCCGCAGAGCCCCGCACAGGCCCGCAGAGTTCCCGGAAAGGCAAAACAAAAAGTCCGGAAAGGACCGCAAAAGTCCGGAAAGGCCCCAAAAAGTCCGGAACAGCCCGGAAAAGGCCCGCAGAGCCCCGCACAGACCCGCAGAGGCCCCGGAAAGGCAAAACAAAAAGTCCGGAAAGGACCGCAAAAGTCCGGAAAGGCCCAAAAAAGTCCGGAATAGCCCGGAAAAGGCCCGCAGAGCCCCGCACAGGCCCGCACAGGCCCGCAGAGGTCCCGGAAAGGCAAAACAAAAAGTCCGGAAAGGCCCGCAAAAATCCAGAAGGCCCGGAAAAGTCCGGAAAGGGTCTGCACAGGCCCGCACGTTTTTACCCTTACCCAGAGCAATCTCAAATCGAAACGCGACGCAACGCCAAACTAAACCCAATCCCTAACCCAAACCCAAACCTAAATATCCAAAACTACACGAAAAATCAAATGCAATCCCAAACATCCATCTTCTGAATAAAATATATTTAAAGATGTTCTGGATCAATAGAAATTCATGTACCCTAATGGAGAAATTCCATGTACATTCATGTTCATACATTCATGTACATTCATGTACATTCATGTACATTCATGTACATTCATGTACATTCATGTACATTCATGTACATTCATGTACATTCATGTACATTCATGTACATTCATGTACATTCATGTACATTCATGTACATTCATGTAAATTCATGTACATTCATGTACATTCATGTACATTCATGTACATTCATGTACATTCATGTACATTCATGTACATTCATGTACATTCATGTACATTCATGTACATTCATGTACATTCATGTACATTCATGTACATTCATGTACATTCATGTACATTCATGTACATTCATGTACATTCATGTACATTCATGTACATTCATGTACATTCATGTACATTCATGTACATTCATGTACATTCATGTACATTCATGTACATTCATGTACATTCATGTACATTCATGTGCATTCATGTACATTCATGTACATTCATGTGCATTCACTTCCATTCATGTACATACATTCACATGAAATGAAGTTCATGTATATGAATTTCATTTAATGTACATGTACATGTATGTTCATGAATGGACATGGATGCACATGAATGTACGCGGATGTACATGAATGTACATGAATGTACATGAATGTACATGAATGTACATGAATGTACATGAATGTACATGAATGTACATGAATGTACATGAATGTACATGAATGTACATGAATGTACATGAATGTACATGAATGTACATGAATGTACATGAATGTACATGAATGTACATGAATGTACATGAATGTACATGAATGTACATGAATGTACATGAATGTACATGAATGTACATGAATGTACATGAATGTACATGAATGTACATGAATGTACATGAATGTACATGAATGTACATGAATGTACATGAATGTACATGAATGTACATGAATGTACATGAATGTACATGAATGTACATGAATGTACATGAATGTACATGAATGTACATGAATGTACATGAATGTACATGAATGTACATGAATGTACATGAATGTACATGAATGTACATGAATGTACATGAATGTACATGAATGTACATGAATGTACATGAATGTACATGAATGTACATGAATGTACATGAATGTACATGAATGTACATGAATGTACATGAATGTACATGAATGTACATGAATGTACATGAATGTACATGAATGTACATGAATGTACATGAATGTACATGAATGTACATGAATGTACATGAATGTACATGAATGTACATGAATGTACATGAATGTACATGAATGTACATGAATGTACATGAATGTACATGAATGTACATGAATGTACATGAATGTACATGAATGTACATGAATGTACATGAATGTACATGAATGTACATGAATGTACATGAATGTACATGAATGTACATGAATGTACATGAATGTACATGAATGTACATGAATGTACATTCATGTACATTCATGTACATTCATGTACATTCATGTACATGAATGTACATGAATGTACATGAATGTACATGAATGTACATGAATGTACATGAATGTACATGAATGTACATGAATGTACATGAATGTACATGAATGTAGAATGAAGAAATGAATATACATGAATGAAGAAATAAATGTACATGGATGAAGAAATGAATGTACATGAATGAAGTAATGAATGTACATGAATGAAGAAATGAATGTACATGAATGAAGAAATGAATGTACATGAATGAAGAAATGAATGTACATGAATGAAGAAATGAATGTACATGAATGAAGAAATGAATGTACATGAAGAAATGAATGTACATGAAGAAATGAATGTACATGAAGAAATGAATGTACATGAAGAAATGAATGTACATGAAGAAATGAATGTACATGAAGAAATGAATGTACATGAAGAAATGAATGTACATGAAGAAATGAATGTACATGAAGAAATGAATGTACATGAATGAAGAAATACATGTACATGAATGAAGAAATGAATGTACATGAAGAAATGAATGTACATGAAGAAATGAATGTACATGAAGAAATGAATGTACATGAAGAAATGAATGTACATGAAGAAATGAATGTACATGAAGAAATGAATGTACATGAAGAAATGAATGTACATGAAGAAATGAATGTACATGAAGAAATGAATGTACATGAAGAAATGAATGTACATGAAGAAATGAATGTACATGAAGAAATGAATGTACATGAAGAAATGAATGTACATGAAGAAATGAATGTACATGAATAAAGAAATAAATGGACATGAATGAAGAAATGAATGTACATGAAGAAATGATTGTACATGAATGAGGAAATGAATATACATCATTCAAGAAATGAATGCACATGAATCAAGAAAGGAATGTACATGAATCAAGAAATGAATTTACATGAATCACGAAATGAATGAACATGAATCAAATAATGAATGTACATGAATCAGGAAATGAAGGTACATGAATCAAGAAATGAATGTACATGATTCAAGAAATGAATGTACATGAATCAAGAAATGAATGTACATGAATCAAGAAATGAATATACAAAAAAAATGTACTTTGATGAAGAAATGAATTGCACGTTCATGTACATTCATCATTCATGTGTACATGAATGTACATGAATGCACATGAATTTCTTTCATGTACATTCATGTACATTCATGTACATTCATGTACATTCATGTACATTCATGTACATTCATGTACATTCATGTACATTCATGTACATTCATGTACATTCATATACATTCATGTACATTCATGTACATTCATGTACATTCATGTACATTCATGTACATTCATGTACATTCATGTACATTCATGTACATTCATGTACATTCATGTACATTCATGTACATTCATGTACATTCATGTACATTCATGTACATTCATGTACATTCATGTACATTCATGTACATTCATGTACATTCATGTACATTCATGTACATTCATGTACATTCATGTACATTCATGTACATTCATGTACATTCATGTACATTCATGTACATTCATGTACATTCATGTACATTCATGTACATTCATGTACATTCATGTACATTCATGTACATTCATGTACATTCATGTACATTCATGTACATTCATGTACATTCATGTACATTCATGTACATTCATGTACATTCATGTACATTCATGTACATTCATGTACATTCATGTACATTCATGTACATTCATGTACATTCATGTACATTCATGTTTATTCATGTACATTCATGTACATTCATGTACATTCATGTACATTCATGTACATTCATGTACATTCATGTACATTCATGTACATTCATGTACATTCATGTATATACATGTTTATTCATGTACATCCGCGTACAATCATGTGCATCCATGTCCATTCATGAACATACATGTACATGTACATTAAATGAAATTCATATACATGAACTTCATTTCATGTGAATGTATGTACATGAAGTGAATGCACATGAATGTACATGAACGTACATGAATGTACATGAATGTACATGAATGAACATGAATGTACATGAATGTACATGAATGTACATGAATGTACATGAATGTACATGAATGTACATGAATGTACGCGGATGTACATGAATAAACATGAATGTACATGAATGTACATGAATGTACATGGAATTTCTCCATTAGGGTACATGAATTTCTATTGATCCAAAACAAATTTAAATATATTTTATTCAGAAGTTGGATGTTTGGGATTGAATTTGATTTTCGTGTAGTTTTGGATATTTAGGTTTGGGTTTGGGTTAGGGATTGGGTTTAGTTTTGGCGTTGCGTCGCGTTTCGATTTGAGATTGCTCTGGGTAAGTAAAAACGCCCCTGTTGGACTCATCGGGCCTGTGCTTGAGTCTGCGGGCTTCTGTTTTTGCCTCGGCGGGCCTCCCTTCGCCTCTGCCTGGGCTTCCGTGGAGCCTTTCCGGACTTTTGCGGGCCTTTCCGGACTTTTCCGGGCTTTTCTTGGGCCTCTGCGGGCCTGTGCGGGTCTGTGCGGGGCTGCTGCGGGCCTCTGCGGGCCTCTGCAGAGCCTTTCCGGACTTTTCCGGGCCTTCCGGACTTTTTTGGGCCTTTCCGGACTTTTTGTTTTGCCTTTCCGGGACCTCTGCGGGCCTGTGCGGGCCTGTGCGGGGCTCTGCGGGCCTTTTCCGGGCTGTTCCGGACTTTTTTGGGCCTTTCCGGACTTTTGCGGTCCTTTCCGGACTTTTTGTTTTGCCTTTCCGGGACCTCTGCGGGCCTGTGCGGGCCTGTGCGGGCCTTTGCAGAGCCTTTCCGGACTTTTCCGGGCCTTCCGGACTTTTTTGGGCCTTTCCGGACTTTTTGTTTTGCCTTTCCGGGACCTCTGCGGGCCTGTGCGGGCCTGTGCGGGGCTCTGCGGGCCTTTGCAGAGCCTTTCCGGACTTTTCCGGGCCTTCCGGACTTTTTTGGGCCTTTCCGGACTTTTTGTTTTGCCTTTCCGGGACCTCTGCGGGCCTGTGCGGGCCTGTGCGGGGCTCTGCGGGCCTTTTCCGGGCTGTTCCGGACTTTTTGGGCCTTTCCGGACTTTTGCGGTCCTTTCCGGACTTTTTGTTTTGCCTTTCTGGGACCTCTGCGGGCCTGTGCGGGCCTGTGCGGGGCTCTGCGGTGCTCTGCGGGCCTTTGCAGAGCCTTTCTGGACTTTTCCGGGCCTTCCGGACTTTTTTGGGCCTTTCCGGACTTTTTGTTTTGCCTTTCCGGGACCTCTGCGGGCCTGTGCGGGCCTGTGCGGGGCTCTCCGGGTCATTGCAGAGCCTTTCCGGACTTTTCCGGGCCTTCCGGACTTTTTTGGGCCTTTCCGGACTTTTTGTTTTGCCTTTCTGGGACCTCTGCGGGCCTGTGCGGGGCTCTGCGGGCCTTTGCAGAGCCTTTCCGGACTTTTCCGGGCCTTCCGGACTTTTTTGGGCCTTTCCGGACTTTTTGTTTTGCCTTTCCGGGACCTCCTCCGGCCTGTGCGGGCCTGTGCGGGGCTCTGCGGGCCTTTGCAGAGCCTTTCCGGACTTTTCCGGGCCTTCCGGACTTTTTTGGGCCTTTCCGGACTTTTTGTTTTGCCTTTCCGGGACCTCTGCGGGCCTGTGCGGGCCTGTGCGGGGCTCTGCGGGCCTTTTCCGGGCTGTTCCGGACTTTTTTGGGCCTTTCCGGACTTTTGCGGTCCTTTCCGGACTTTTTGTTTTGCCTTTCTGGGACCTCTGCGGGCCTGTGCGGGCCTGTGCGGGGCTCTGCGGGCCTTTGCAGAGCCTTTCCGGACTTTTCCGGGCCTTCCGGACTTTTTTGGGCCTTTCCGGACTTTTTGTTTTGCCTTTCCGGGACCTCTGCGGGCCTGTGCGGGCCTGTGCGGGGCTCTGCGGACCTTTGCAGAGCCTTTCCGGACTTTTCCGGGCCTTCCGGACTTTTTTGGGCCTTTCCGGACTTTTTGTTTTGCCTTTCCGGGACCTCTGCGGGCCTGTGCGGGCCTGTGCGGGGCTCTGCGGGCCTTTGCAGAGCCTTTCCGGACTTTTCCGGGCCTTCCGGACTTTTTTGGGCCTTTCCGGACTTTTTGTTTTGCCTTTCCGGAACCTCCTCGGGCCTGTGCGGGCCTGTGCGGGGCTCTGCGGGCCTTTGCAGAGCCTTTCCGGACTTTTCCGGGCCTTCCGGACTTTTTTGGGCCTTTCCGGACTTTTTGTTTTGCCTTTCCGGGACCTGCGGGCCTGTGCGGGGCTCTGCGGGCCTTTGCAGAGCCTTTCCGGACTTTTCCGGGCCTTCCGGATTTTTGCGGGCCTTTCCGGACTTTTTGTTTTGCCTTTCCGGGACCTCTGCGGGCCTGTGCGGGCCTGTGCGGGGCTCTGCGGGCCTTTTCCGGGCTGTTCCGGACTTTTTTGGGCCTTCGCGGACTTTTGCGGTCCTTTCCGGACTTTTTGTTTTGCCTTTCCGGGACCTCTGCGGGCCTGTGCGGGGCTCTGCGGGCCTTTGCAGAGCCTTTCCGGACTTTTCCGGGCCTTCCGGACTTTTCCGGGCCTTCCGGACTTTTTTGGGCCTTTCCGGACTTTTTGTTTTGCCTTTCCGGGACCTCTGCGGGCCTGTGCGGGCCTGTGCGGGGCTCTGCGGGCCTGTGCGGGGCTCTGCGGGCCTTTTCCGGGCTGTTCCGGACTTTTTTGGGCCTTTCCGGACTTTTGCGGTCCTTTCCGGACTTTTTGTTTTGCCTTTCCGGGACCTCTGCGGGCCTGTGCGGGGCTCTGCGGGCCTTTGCAGAGCCTTTCCGGACTTTTCCGGGCCTTCCGGATTTTTACGGGCCTTTCCGGACTTTTTCTTTTGCCTTTCCGGGACCTCTGCGGGCCTGTGCGGGCCTGTGCGGGGCTCTGCGGGCCTTTTCCGGGCTGTTCCGGACTTTTTTGGGCCTTTCCGGATTTTTGCGGGCCTTTCCGGACTTTTGCGGGCCTTCCCGAGGCCTTCGGGGGCCTTTGCGAAGCCTTTCCGGACTTTTCCGGACTTTTGCGGGCCTTTCCGGACTTTTGCTGGCCTTTGTGGGGCCTCTGGGGCCTTTGCGGGTCTTTGTTGAGCTTCTGCGGGTCTCTGCGGGCCTTACCTAAGCCTTTCCGGACTTTTGCGGGCCTTTCCGGACTATTGCGGGCCTTTGCATGGCCTCTTGGTGGCCTTTGCGGGCCTTTTTGGAGCTTCTTCGGGCCTCTGCGGGCCTTTGCGAAGGCTTTCCGGACTTTTTTGGGCCTTTCCGGACTTTTTTGGGCCTTTCCGGACTTTTTTGGGCCTTTCCGGGGTTTTGCGGGCCTTTGCGGGTATTTGCGGGCCTTTGCAGGGCTTTTGCAGGCCTGTGCGGGCCTTTAAGGAGCCTTCCCGGACTTTTGTGGGCCTTTCCGGACCTTTGGGGCCTTTCCGGACTTTTTCGGGCCTTTCCGGACTTTTGCGGGCCTTTGCGGGGCCTCTGGGGCCTCTGCGGGCCTTTGTTGAGCTTCTGGGGGCCTTTGCGAAGCCTTTCCGGACTTTTGCGGGCCTTTCCGGACTTTTGCGGGCCTTTTCGGACTTTTTCGGGCCTTTGCAGGGCCTCTGGGGTCCTTTTCGGGTCTTTTTGGACCTTCTGCGGGCCTCTGTGGGCCTTTGCGAAGCCTTTCCGGACTTTTGCGGGCCTTCCGGACTTTTGCGGGCCTTTCCGGATTTTTGCGGGCCTTTCCGAACTTTTGCGGGCCTTTGCGGGGCCTCTGCGGGCCTTTGCAGGCCTTTGCAGGGCTTTTGCGGGCCTCTGCGGGACTTTACGGAGCCTTTCCGGACTTTTGTGGGCCTTTCCGGACTATTGCGGGCCTTTCCGGTCTATTGCGGGCCTTTGATGGCCCTCTGCGGGCCTTTGCGTGCCTTTTTGGAGCTTCTGCGGGCCTCTGCGGGCCTCTGCGAAGCCTTTCCGGACTTTTGCGGGCCTTCCCGGACTTTTGCAGGCCTTTTCGGACTTTTGCGGGGCTTTGCGGGGCCTCTGCGGGTCTTTGCGGGCCTTTGCAGGGCGTTTGCGGGCCTTTGCGGGCCTTTGTGGGCCTTTGCGGGCCTTTACGGAGCCTTTCCGGACTTTTGTGGGCCTGTCCGGACTATTACGGGCCTTTCCGGACTATTGCGCGCCTTTGCAGGGCCTTTGCGGGCCTTTGCAGGGCCTCTGCGGGCCTTTACGGGCCTTTTTGGAGCTTCTGCGGGCCTGTGCGAAGCCTTTCCGGACTCCTGCGGGCCTTTCCGGACTTTTGCGGGCCTTTCCGGACTTTTGCGGGCCTTTGCGGGGCCTCTGCGGGACTTTACGGGCCTTTGCAGGGCTTTTGCGGGCCTCTGCGGGCCTTAACGGAGCCTTTCCGGACTTTTGTGAGCCTTTCCGGACCTTTGCGGGCCTTTCCAGACTTTTGCGGGCCTTGGCGGGGCCTCTGGGGGGTTTTGCGGGCCTTTCTTGAGCTTCCCGGACTTTTTCGGGCCTTTCCGGACTTTTACGGGCCTTTGCAGGGCCTCTGGGGGCCTTTGCGGGCCTTTTTGGAGCTTCTGCGGGCCTCTTAGGCCTATGCGAAGCCTTTCCGGACTTTTGCGGGCCTTTCCGGACTTTTGCGGGCCTTTGCGGGGCCTCTGCGGGCCTTTGCGGGCCTTTACAGGGCTTTTGCGGGCCTTTGCGGGCCTTTACGAAGCCTTTCCGGACTTTTTTGGGCCTTCCCGGACCTTTGCGGGCCTTTCTGCACTTTTACGGGTCTTTGGGGCCTCTTCGGGCCTTTTGCGGGCCTTTGCGGAGCTTTTCCGCACTTTTCGGGCCTTCCCGGGCTTTTGCGATCCTTTGCGGGGCCTCTGCGGGTCTTTGCGAGTCTTTGCGGGCCTTTGGGGCTTCTGCGGGCCTCTGCGGGCCTCTGCGAGCCTTTACGGTGCCTTTCCGGACTTTTTCGGGCCTTTCCGGACTTTTGCGGGCCTTTCTGGACTTTTCCAGGCCTTTGCGGGGGCCTCTGCGGGTCTTTGCGGGCCTTTGCGGGGCATCTGCGGGCCTCTGCGGGCCTTTGCGGATCTTTTCCGGACTTTTGCGCGCCTTTCCGGACTTTTGGGGGCCTTTGCGGGGCCTCTGCGAGACTTTGCGGGCCTCTGGGGGTCTTCTGCGGGTCTCTGCGGGCCTCTGCGGGCCTTTGCGGAGCCTTTCCGGACTTTTGCGGGCCTGTGCTGGCCTCCGGGGGCTTTCCGGGCCTCTGCGGGCCTTTGTGGGGCGTCTGCGGGCATCTCCGGCCTCTGCGGGCCTTTGTTGGGCCTCTGCGGGCCTCAGCGGGCCTTTGCGGGCCTTTGCTGAGCCTTTCCGGACTTTTGCGAGCCTTTGCGGGCCTCTGCGGGCCTTTGAAGAGCCTTTCCAGACTTTTGCGGGCCTCTGTGGGCATCTGCGGGCCTTTCCGAGCCTTTGCGGGGCTTCTGCAGGCCTATGTGCGCATCTGCGGGCCTTTGCGGAGCCTTTCTGGACTTTTGCGGGCATCTCCGGGCCTCTGCGGGCCTTTGTGGGGCCTCTGCGGGCTCCAGCGGGCCTTTGCGGGCCTTTGCAGAGCCTTTCCGGACTTTTGCGAGCCTCTGCGGGACTTTGAAGAGCCATTCCGGAATTTTGCGGACCTCTGTGGCATCTGCGGGCCTCTGCGGGCCTTTGTGGGGCCTCTGCGGGCCTCCGCGGGCCTTTGCGGGGCTTGTGCGGACCTCTGAGGGCCTTTGCGGAACCTTCCGGACTTTTGCGGGTCTCTGCGGGCATCTGTGGGCCTCTGCGGGCCTTTGCGGGGCCGCTGCGGGCCTCTGCGGTCCTTTGTGGGGCCTCTGCGGGGCTCTCCGGGCCTCTGCGGGCCTTGGTGGGGCCTCTGCGGGCCTCCGCGGGCCTTTGCGGGGCTTCTGCAGGCCTCTGCGGGCCTTTGCGGAACCTTCCGGACTTTTGCGGGCCTCTGCGGGCATCTGTGGGCCTCTGCGGGCCGCTGCGGGGCCGGTGCGGGCCTCTGCGGTCCTTTGTGGGGCCTCTGCGGGGCTCTCCGGGCCTCTGCGGGCTTTGGTGGGGCCTCTGCGGGCCTCCGCGGGCCTTTGCGGGGCTTCTGCGGGCTTTTGCGGAGCCTTCCCGGACTTTGTGGGCCTCTGCTGGCCTCTGCGTGCCGTTGCGGGCCTCTGCGGGTATCCGCGGGCCTTTGGGGGCCTCTCCGGGCCCTTGCGGGCCTCTGCGCGCCTCTGCGCGCCTCTGTGGGCCTTTGCGGAGCCTTTCCGGACTTTTGCGGGCCTCTGCGGGGCTCTGCGGGCCTCTGCGGGGCTCTGCGGGGCTCTGCGGGCCTCTGAGGGCCTTTGTCGCGCCTAAGAGGACCTCTGCGGGGCCTCTGCGGGCCATTGCGGGCCTGTGCGGAGCCTCTCCGGGCCTCTGCGGGCCTCTGCGGGCCTCTGCGGGCCTCTGCGGGCCTTTGAGGGCCTTTGTGGGGCCTCTGCGGGCCTCTGTTGGCCTTTTCGGGCCTTTGCGGGGCTTCTGCGGGCCTCCGCGGGCCTCTGTGGGCCTCTACGGAGCCCTTCTGGATTTTTTCGGGCCTCTGCGGGATTCTGCGGGCCTTTGCGGAGCCTTTCCGGACCTTTGCGGGCCTCTGCAAGCCTCTGCGTGGCTCTGCGGGCCTCTGCGGGCCTCTGCGGACCTCTGCGGGACCTTTGCGGGGCCTCTGCGGGCCTGTGCGGGCCTCTGCGAGCCTGTGCGGGCCTTTGCGGGATTGTACGGGCCTCTGCGGGTCTGTGCGGAGCCTCTGCGGGCCTCTTCGGGCCTCTGCGGACCTTTGCGAGGCCTCTCCGGGCCTCTGCGGGCCTTTGCGGGCCTTTGGGGGGCTTCTGCGGGCCTCTGCGGGCCTCTGTTGAGTCTTCCCGGACTATTGCGGGCCTCTGCGGGCCTCTGCGGGCCTCTGCGGGCCTCTACGGGCCTTTGTGGGGCCTCTGCGGGCCTCTTAAGGGTTCTGCGGGCCTTCTGCGGGCCTCTGCGGGCCTTTGCGGAGCCTTCCCGGACTTTTGCGGGCCTCTACGGGGCTCTGCGGGGCTCTGCGGCGCTTCTGCGGGCCTCTGCGGGCCTTTGCGGAGCCTTTCCGGCCTTTGCGGGCCTCTTAGGGCCTCTGCGGGCCTCTGCGGACCTCTGCGGACCTCTGCGGGGCCTCTGCGGGCCTCTGCGGGCCTGTGCGGGCCTCTGCGGATCTGTGCGGAGCCTCTGCTGTGCTCTGTATGTTACTTTCCAGAAAAATTCGGCCACAGATTGCCCCCACACGGACTCTAAGTGCTCTCCATGATTTTCAACGAACTCCAGATAATTATCACGACCCACACGAATTCGCTGTGTTCTTCATGTTTTTCAGGGATAATACTATTACGGATAGCGCCCCACACGGATTCACTTTGTTCTTGATGTTCTTTTTCATGGAAATCGGGCCACAGATGGACCCCACACGGATTTGCTGTGGTCTCCATGATTCTCAAGGAATTCACAGATAGCGCTCCACACGGATTCTCTGTGCTTTGCATGTTCCTTTTCAGGATAATCGTTCCACAGATGCCCCCACGCGGATTCACTGTGCTCTGCATGTTCTTTTTCGGGGAAAGTGAGCCACAGTTGGACCCCACACGGATTTGATGTGCTCTCCATGATTATCAACGAAATTCACAGACAGCGCCCAACATGGATTCTCAGTGCTTTGTAAAATGCATGTTCCCTTTCAGGAAAATCGGTGCACAGATGCCCCCACACGGATTCGCTATGTTCTTCATGATTTTGAACGAAATTCACAGATAGCGCCCCACATGGATTCGCTGTGCTCTGTCTGCTATTTTTCAGGAACATCGGGCCACAGATTCCCCCCCACACGGATTCGCTGTGCTCTTCATCATTTTCAACGAAACTCACAGATTGCGCCCCACACGAATTTGATGTGCTCTTCATGTTTTTCTGGGATAATCACAGATAGCGCCGAACACGGATTCACCGTACTCTTCATGATTTCCAAAGAAATCCACAGATTGTGCACCACACGGATTCGCTGTCCTCTTCATGATTTTCGGGGAAATTCACAGATAGCGCCCCACACGGATTCTCTGTGCTTTGCATGTTCCTTTTCGGGACTGTGGGACCCCAGATGCTCCCACACGGATTCGCTGTGCTCTTCATGCTACTTACCGGAACTCACAGATTGCGCCCCACACGGATTTGATGTGCTCTTCATGTTTTTCAGGGATAATCACAGATCACGCCCACACGGATTCACTGTGCTCTTCATGAGTTCCAACGAAATCCACAGACTGCGCCCCGCACAGATTCGCTGTCCTCTTCATGTTTTTCAGGGAATTTCACATTATAGTGCCCAACACAGATTGGAAACTCACAGATTGTCCCCCACACGGATTCTCTGTGCTTTGTATGTTCCTTTTCAGGAAAATCGATCCGGAGATGCCCCCACACGGATTCGCTGTGCTCTTCATGATTTTCAACGAAACTCACATATCGCGCCCCACACGGATTTGCTGTGCTCTACATGATTTTCAAGGAAGTTCACAGATAGCGCCCCACACAGATTCACTGTGCTCTAACTGTTCTTTTTCAAGAAAATCTGGTCACAGATTGACCCTACACGGATTTGCTGTGCTCTACATGATTTTCAAGGAAGTTCACAGATAGCGCCCCACACGGATTCGCTGTGCTCTAAATGTGCTTTTTCAAGAAGATCTCGTCACAGATGGACCCTACACGGATTTGATGTGCTCTCCATGATTTTCAAGCCAATTCACAGATAGCGCCCCACACGGATTCGCCGTGCTGTCCGTGATTTTCAAGCCAATTCACAAATAGCGCCCCACACGGATTCGCCGTGCTCGGACTGTTCTGTTTCAAGAAAATCGGGCCACAGAGTCCCCGCACACGGATTCGCTGTGCCCTTCATGATTTCCAACGAAATCCACAGATTGCGCCCCACACGGATTTGCTGTCCTGTCCATGATTACCAAGGAAATTCATAGTTTGCGCCCCACAAGGTTTCTCTGTGCTTTGTATTTTCCTTTTCGGGAAAATCGGTCCACAGATGCCCCCACACGGAATCGCTGTGCTCTTCATGATTTTCAACGAAACTCACATATTGCACGACACACGGATTTGATGTACTCTTCATGTTTTTTAGGGAAATTCACAGATGGCGCCCCACACGGATTCGCTGTGTTCTCCATGATTATCAAGGAAATTCACAGATAGCGCCCCACACGCATTCTCTGTGCTTTGTATGTTCCTTTAAAAAAACTCGGTCCACAGATGCCCCCACACGATGCCCCCACACGGATTCTCTGTGCTTTGTTTGTTCTTTTTCAAGAAAATCGATCCGGAGATGCCCCCATACAGATTCGCTGTGCTCTTCATGATTTTCAACGAAACTCACATATCGCGCCCCACACGGATTGGATGTGCTCTTCAGTACTTCCAACGAAATCCACAGATTGCAACCCACACGGATTTGCGTGCTCTCCATGATTATCAAGGAACTTCACAGATAGCGCCCCATACGGATTCTCTGTGCTTTGTATATTCCTTTCCAGTAAAATCGGTCCACAGATGCCACTACACAGATTCGCTGTGCTCTTCATGATTTTCAACGAAACTCACAGATTGTCCCCCACACGGATTCTCTGTTCTTTGTGTGGTCCTTTTCAGGAAAATCGGTGCTGAGATGCCCCCACACGGATTCGCTGTGCTCTTCATGATTTTCAATGAGCCCCACATATTGCCCCCCACACGGATTTGATGTGCTCTTCATGTTTTTTAGGGAAATTCATCGACAGCGCCCCACACGGATTCGCTGTGCTCTACATGATTTTCAAGGAAGTTCACAGATAGCGCCCCACACAGATTCGCTGTGCTCTAACTGTTCTTTTTCAAGGAAATCTGGTCACAGATTGACCCTACAGGGATTTGATGTGCTCTCCATGATTTTCAAGCAAATTCACAGATAGCGCCCCACACGGATTCGCTGTGCTCTAACTGTTCTTCCTCAATAAAATCGGGCCACAGAGTCCCCGCACAAGGATTCGCTGTGCCCTTCATGATTTCTAACAAAATCCACAGATTGCGCCCCACACGGATTTGCTGTGCTCTCCATGATTATCAAGGAAATTCACAGATAGCGCCCCACACGGATTCACTGTGCTCTAACTGTTCTTTTTCAAGAAAATCTGGTGACAAATTGACCCTACACGGATTTGATGTGCTCTCCATGATTTTCAAGCAAATTCACAGATAGCGCCCCACACGGATTCGCTGTGCTCTGACTGTTCTTTTTCAAGAGAATCGGGCCACAGAGTCCCCGCACACGGATTCGCTGTGCTCTTCATGATTTCCAACAAAATCCACAGATTGCGCCCCACACGGATTTGCTGTGCTCTCCATGATTATCAAGGAAATTCACTGATTGCGCCCCACACGGATTTTCCGTGCTTTGTATATTCCTTTTCAAAAAAATCGGTCCACAGATGCCACCACACGGATTTGGCGTGCTCATCATGATTTTCAATGAAACTCACAGATTGTCCCCACACGGATTCTCTGAGCTTTGTTTGTTCCTCTTCAGGAAAATCGGTCCACAGATGCCCCCACACGGATTCGCTGTGCTCTTCATGATTTTCAACGAAACTCACATACTGCGCCCCAAACGGATTTGATGTGCTCTTCAGGTTTTTTAGGGAAATTCACAGATAGCGCCCCACACGGATTCGCTGTCTTCTGTATTTTCTTTGACAGGAAAATTGGGCAACGGATTGACCCCACACGGATTCGCTGTGCTCTCCATGATTTTCAAGGAAATTCACAGATAGCGCCCCACACGGATTCGCTGTGCTTTGCCTGTTCTTTTTCAAGAAAATCGGGTCACAGATTGACCCCACACGGATTTGCTGTGCTCTCCATGATTTTCAAGCAAATTCACAGATAGCGTCCTACACGGATTCGCCGTGCTCGGACTGTTCTGTTTCATGAAAATCGGGCCACAGAGTCCCCGCACACGGATTCGCTGTGCCCTTCATGATTTCCAACAAAATCCACAGATTGCGCCCCACACGGATTTGCTGTCCTCTCCATGATTATCAAGGAAATTCATAGATTGCGTGCGACCCACACGGATTCTCTGCGCTTTGTATTTTCCTTTTCGGGAAAATCGGTCCACAGATGCCCCCACACGGATTCGCTGTGCTCTTCATGATTTTCAACGAAACTCACATATTGCGCCCCACACGGATTTGATGTACCCTTCATGTTTTTTAGGGAAATTCACAGATGGCGCCCCACACTGATTCGCTGCGTTCCCCATGATTATTATGGAAATTCACCCCACACGCATTCTCTGTGCTTTGAATGTTTCTTTTCAAAAACATCGGTCCACAGATGACCCCACACGGATTCTCCGAGCTTTGTATGTTCCTTTTCAGGAAAATCGGTCCTGAGATGCCCCCACACGGATTCGCTGTGCTCTTCATGATTTTCAACGAGCCTCACATATTGCCCCCCACACGGATTTGATGTGCTCTTCATGTTTTTTAGGGAAATTCATCGACAGCGCCCCACACGGATTCGCTGTGCTCTGTATTTTCTTTGACAGGATAATTGGGCCACAGATTCACCCCACACGGATTTGCTGTGCTCTACATGATTTTCAAGGAAGTTCACAGATAGCGCCCCACACAGATTCGCTGTGCTCTGACTGGTCTTTTTGAAGAAAATCTGGTCACAGATTGACCCTACACGGATTTGCTGTGCTCTACATGATTTTCAAGGAAGTTCACAGATAGCGCCCCACACGGATTCGCTGTGCTCTAAATGTGCTTTTTCAAGAAGATCTCGTCAAAGATGGACCCTACACGGATTTGATGTGCTCTCCATGATTTTCAAGCCAATTCACAGATAGCGCCCCACACGGATTCGCTGTGCTCTGACTGTTCTTTTTCAAGAAAATCGGGCCACAGAGTCCCCGCACACGGATTCGCTGTGCTTTTCATGATTTCCAACAAAATCCACAGATTGCGCCCCACACGGATTTGCTGTGCTCTCCATGATTATCAAGGAAAATCACAGATAACGCCCCACACGGATTTTCTGTGCTTTGTCTATTCCTTTTCAGGAAAATCGGTCCACAGATGCCACCACACGGATTCGCCGTGCTCTTCATGATTTTCAATGAAACTCACAGATTGTCCCCACACGGATTCTCTGTGCTTTGTTTGTTCCTTTTCAGGAAATTCGGTCCACAGATGCCCCCCTTACGGATTCGCTGTGCTCTTCATGATTTTCAACGAAACTCACATACTGCACCCCACACGGATTTGATGTGCTCTTCAGGTTTTTTAGGGAAATTCACAGACAGCGCCCCACACGGATTCGCTGTCTTCTGTATTTTGTTTGCCAGGAAAAAAAAATGGGCCACAGATTGACCCCACACGGATTCGCTGTGGTCTCCATGATTTTCAAGGAAATTCACAAATAGTGCCCCACACGGATTCGCTGTGCTCTGTCTGTTCTTTTTCAAGAAAATCGAGTCACGGATTGGACCCACACGGATTTGATGTGCTCTCCATGATTTTCAAGAAAATTCACAGATAGCGCCCCACACGGATTCGCTGTGCTTTGCCTGTTCTTTTCCAAGAAAATCGGGTCACAGATTGACCCCACACGGATTTGCAGTGCTGTCCGTGATTTTCAAGCAAATTCACAGATAGCGTCCCACACGGATTCGCTGTGCTCTGACTGTTCTGTTTCATGAAAATCGGGCCACAGAGTCCCCGCACACGGATTCGCTGTGCTTTTCATGATTTCCAACAAAATCCACAGATTGCGCCCCACACGGATTTGCTGTGCTCTCCATGATTATCAAGGAAAATCACAGATAACGCCCCACACGGATTTTCTGCGCTTTGTATATTCCTTTTCAGGAAAATCGGTCCACAGATGCCCCACACGGATTCGCTGTGCTCTTCATGATTTTCAACGAAACTCACATACTGCGCCCCACACGGATTTGATGTGCTCTTCAGGTTTTTTAGTGAAATTCACAGACAGCGCCCCACACGGATTCGCTGTCTTCTGTATTTTCTTTGACAGGAAAATTGGGCCACAGATTGACCCCACACGGATTCGCTGTGGTCTCCATGATTTTCAAGGAAATTCACAGATAGCGCCCCACACGGATTCGCTGTGCTCTGTCTGTTCTTTTTCAAGAAAATCGAGTCACGGATTGGACCCACACGGATTTGATGTGCTCTCCATGATTTTCAAGGAAATTCACATATAGCGCCCCACACGGATTCGCTGTGCTTTGCCTGTTCTTTTCCAAGAAAATCGGGTCACAGATTGACCCCACACGGATTTGCAGTGCTGTCCGTGATTTTCAAGCAAATTCACAGATAGCGTCCCACACGGATTCGCTGTGTTCTGACTGTTCTGTTTCAAGAAAATCGGGCCACAGAGTCCCCGCACACGGATTCGCTGTGCCCTTCATGATTTCCAACGAAATCCACAGATTGCGCCCCACACGGATTTGCTGTCCTCTCCATGATTATCAAGGAATTTCATAGATTGCGTCCCACACGGATTCTGTGCCTTTTGTATTTTCCTTTTCGGGAAAATCGGTCCACATATGCCCCCACACGATTCGCTGTGCTCTTCATGATTTTCAACGAAACTCACATACTGCGCCCCACACGAATTTGATGTGCTCTTCAGGTGTTTTAGGGAAATTCACAGATAGCGCCCCACACGGATTCGCTGTCTTCTGTATATTCTTTGACAGGAAAATTGGGCCACAGATTGAGCCCACGCGGATTCGCTGTGCTTTCCATGATTTTCAAGGAAATTCACAGATAGCGCCCCACACGGATTCGCTGTGCTCTGTCTGTTCTTTTTCAAGAAAATCGGGTCACAGAGTCCCCGCACACGGATTCGCTGTGCCCTTCATGATTTCCAACGAAATCCACAGATTGCGCCCCACACGGATTTGCCGTCCTCTCCATGATTACCAAGGAAATTCATAGTTTGCGCCGCACAAGGTTTCTCTGTGCTTTGTATTTTCCTTTTCAGGAAAATCGGTCCACAGATGCCCCCCCACGGAATCGCTGTGCTCTTCATGATTTTCAACGAAACTCACATATTGCACGACACACGGATTTGATGTACTCTTCATGTTTTTTAGGGAAATTCACAGATGGCGCCCCACACGGATTCGCTGTGTTCTCCATGATTATCAAGGAAATTCACAGATAGCGCCCCACACGCATTCTCTGTGCTTTGTATGTTCCTTTTCAAAAAACTCGGTCCACAGATGCCCCCCACGGATTCTCTGTGCTCTGTATGTTCCTTTTCAGGAAAATCGATCCGGAGATGCTCCCACACGGATTCGCTGTGCTCTTCATGATTTTCAACGAAACTCACATCTCGCGCCCAACACGGATTTGATGTGTTCTTTATAACTTCCAACGAAATCCACAGATTGCGCCCCACACGGATTTGCGTGCTCTCCATGATTATCAAGGAACTTCACAGATAGCGCCCCATACGGATTCTCTGTGCTTTGTATAATCCCCCCTTTTCAGGACAATCGGTCCACAGATGCCCCCACACAGATTCGCTGTGCTCTTCATGATTTTCAACGAAACTCACAGATTGTCCGCCACACGGATTCTTTGTGCTTTGTATGTTCCTTTTCAGGAAAATCGGTCCTGAGATGCCCCCACACGGATTCGCTGTGCTCTTCATGATTTTCAACGAGCCTCACATATTGCCCCCACACGGATTTGATGTGCTCTTCATTTTTTTTAGGGAAATTCATCGACAGCGCCCCACACGGATTCGCTGTGCTCTACATGATTTTCAAGGAAGTTCACAGATAGCGCCCACATGGATTCGCTGTGCACTAACTGTTCTTTTTCAAGAAAATCTGGTCACAGATTGACCCTACACGGATTTGATGTGCTCTCCATGATTTTCAAGCAAATTCACAGATAGCGCCCCACACGGATTCGCTGTGCTCTAACTGTTCTTTTTCAAGAAAATCGGGTCACAGAGTCCCCGCACACGGATTCGCTGTGCCCTTCATGATTTCCAACGAAATCCACAGATTGCGCCTCACACGGATTTGCTGTCCTCTCCATGATTACCAAGGAAATTCATAGTTTGCGCCCCACAAGGTTTCTCTGTGCTTTGTATTTTCCTTTTCAGTAAAATCGGTCCACAGATGCCCCCACACGGAATCGCTGTGCTCTTCATGATTTTCAACGAAACTCACATATTGCACGACACACGGATTTGATGTACTCTTCATGTTTTTTAGGGAAATTCACAGATGGCGCCCCACACGGATTCGCTGTGTTCTCCATGATTATCAAGGAAATTCACAGATAGCGCCCCACACGCATTCTCTGTGCTTTGTATGTTCCTTTTCAAAAAACTCGGTCCACAGATGCCCCCCACGGATTCTCTGTGCTCTGTATGTTCCTTTTCAGGAAAATCGATCCGAAGATGCCCCCACACGGATTCGCTGTGCTCTTCATGATTTTCAACGAAACTCACATATCGCCCGCCCCACACGGATTTGATGTGCTCTTCATGACTTCCAACGAAATCCATAGATTGCGCCCCACACGGATTTGCGTGCTCTCCATGATTATCAAAGAACTTCACAGATAGCGCCCCATACGGATTCTCTGTGCTTTGTATAATCCCCCCTTTTCAGGACAATCGGTCCACAGATTCCCCCACACAGATTCGCTGTGCTCTTCATGATTTTCAACGAAACTCACAGATTGTCCCCCACACGGATTCTCTGTGCTTTGTATGTTCCTTTTCAGAAAAATCGGTCCTGAGATGCCCCCACACGGATTCGCTGTGCTCTTCATGATTTTCAACGAGCCTCACATATTGCCCCCCCCCCCCCACACGGATTTGATGTACCCGTCATGTTTTTTAGGGAAATTCATCGACAGCGCCCCACACGGATTCGCTGTGCTCTGTATTTTCTTTGACAGGATAATTGGGCCACCGATCGACCCCACACGGATTTGCGGTGCTGTACATGTTTTCAAGGAAGTTCACAGATAGCGCCCCACACGGATTCGCTGTGCTCTGACTGTTCTTTTTCAAGAAAATCGGGAGACAGAGTCCCCCCACACTTATTCGCTGTGCTCTTCATGATTTTCAACGAAACTCACATACTGCGCCCCACACGGATTTGATGTGCTCTTCAGGTTTTTTAGGGAAATTCATCGACAGCGCCCCACACGGATTCGCTGTCTTCTGTATTTTCTTTTACAGGAAAATTGGGCCACAGATTGACCCCACACGGATTCGCTGTGCTCTCCATGATTTTCAAGGAAATTCACAGATAACGCTCCACACGGATTCGCTGTGCTCTGTCTGTTCTTTTTCAAGAAAATCGGGTCATGGATTGGACCAACACGGATTTGATGTGCTCTCCATGATTTTCAAGGAAATTCACAGATAGCGCCCCACACGGATTCGCTGTGCTCTGCCTGTTCTTTTTCAAGAAAATCGGGTCACTGATTGACCCCACACGGATTTGCAGTGCTGTCCATGATTTTCAAGCAAATTCACAGATAGCGTCCTACACGGATTCGCGGTGCTCTGACTGTTCTGTTTCATGAAAATCGGGCCACAGAGTCCCCGCACACGGATTCGCTGTGCCCTTCATGATTTCCAACGAAATCCACAGATTGCGCCCCACACGGATTTGCTGTCCTCTCCATGATTATCAAGGAAATTCATAGATTGTGCCCCACACGGATTCTCTGCGCTTTGTATTTTCCTTTTCGGGAAAATCGGTCCACAGATGCCCCCACACGGATTCGCTGTGCTCTTCGCTCTTCATGACTTTCAACGAAACTCACTTATTGCGCCACACACGGATTTGATGTGCTCTTCATGTTTTTCAGGGATATTCACAGATGGCGCCCCACACGAATTCGCTGTGCTCTGTATGTCCTTAATGAGGAAAATCAGGCGACAGATTGACCCCACACGGATTTGCTCTGCTCTCCCTGATTTTCAAGGAAATTCACAGATAGCGCCCCACACGGATTCGCTGTGCTATCTCTGTTCCTTTTGAAGAAAATCGGGCCACAGAGTCCCCCACACGGATTCGCCGTGACCTTCATGATTTCCAACGAAATCCACAGATTGCGCCGCACACGGATTTACTGTGCTCTCCATGATTATCAAGAAAATTCACAGATAGCGCCCAACACGGGTTTTCTGTGCTTTTTATGTTCCCTTTCAGGAAAATCTGTCCACAGATGCCCCACACGGATTCGCTGTGCTCTTCATGATTTTCAAGGAAACTCACAGATTGCGCCCCACACGGATTTGATGTGCTGCTCTTCATATTTCTCTGGGATAATCCCAGATAGCGCCCCTCACGGATTCACTGTGCTCTGCAGGTTCTTTTTCTGGGAAATCGGGCCACAGATTGACCCACACGAATTTGCTGTGCTCTCCATGATTTTGAAGGAAAATCACAGGTAGCGCCCCACACGGATTCGCTGTGCTCTGTTTGTTCTTGTTCAGGAATATCGGGCCACAGATTCCCCCCACAAGGATTCCCTGTGCTCTTCATGATTTCCAACGAAATCCACAGATTGCGGCCCACACGGATTAGCTTTGCTCTCCATTGCTCTCCATGAGTTTCAAGGAAATTCACAGATAACGCCTCACACCTATTCGCTGTGCGGTGCATGTTCTTTTTCTGGGAAATCGGGCCACAGATTGTGCACCACACGGATTCGATGTGCTCTTTATGATTTTCAGGGAAATTTACAGATAGCGCCCCATACGGATTCGCTGCTCTGCATGTTATTTTTCAGCGAAACGTAGCCACAGATTGCCCCCACATGGATTCGCTGCGCTCTCCATGGTTTTCAAGGAAATTCACATCTAGCGCCCCACACGGATTCGCTGTGCTCTGTATGTAATTTAAGTAAATTCACAGATTGCCCCTACACGGATTCGCTTGACTCGACATGATTTTCAACCAAATTCACAGATGACGCCCCGCGCGGATTCACTGTGCTCTGCTCGTTCTTTTTCAGAGAAATCGGGCCATAGATTGCCCCAACACGAATTCACTGTGCTCTCTATGATTTTCAAGGAAATTCACAAATAGCGCCCCACACGTATTCGCTGTGCTGTGTATGTTCTTTTTCAGGAACATCATGTCACAGATAGCACCTCACACGGATTTAATGTGCTCTTCGCTGTGCTCCCTGTATTCCTTTTCAGGAAAATCGGGCCGCAGTTTGCGGCCACACGGATTCGCTGTGCTCTTATTGATTTTCAACAAAGTTCACAGATATAGCGCCCCACACAGATTCGCTGTGCTCTGCATGTTCTTTTTCAGAGAAATCGGGCCACAGATTGCCCCACACGATTTCGCTGTGTTCTCCTAGATTTTTCAAGGAAATTCACAGATAGCGCCCCGCACGTATTCTCTGTGCTGTATAATGTTCCTTTTCAAGAAAATCATGTCACAGATTACCCGCACGGATTCGCTGTACTCTTCATGATTTTCAAAGAAATTCACAGATAGCGCCCCACACGGATTTGCCGTGCTCCCGATTTAGAACTTTTTCAGGCCCTCTCATAGGTAGCACGGCACTGCACACCGCATCTTCTATCGACCCTTCGAAAATTCTTTGCCAAATTTTCACCTGTCCAAGACATGCCAGGGTCTTAAATTCACAGATCCACAGATTGCGCGCCACACGGATTCGTTGTGCTCTGTATATTACTTTTCAGGAATATCGGGCCACAGATTGTCCCCACAAAGATTCGCTATGCTCTTCATGATTTTCAAGGAAATTCACAGATAGCGCCCCATACGGATTTGCTCTGCTCCAGTTTTAGGATTTTTTTACTCCCCCTCATAGGTAGCACGGCACCTGCACACCGCATCATCTATCGACCCTTCGAAAATTCTTAGACAAATTTTCACCTGTCTAAGGCGTGCCACGGTCTTAATAGGATTTATCAGAGGCTGTCTAATTATTCTTTCTACCCATCCCACAGAGAAACGGCGATGAAATATGCCGTGCAGCAGTTTGCCGTCCCCTTTCCTCGTTTACACCATAGGGAGTTTGAAGTTTTCCTGGACTTTGACGAAAAACCATCGGCTGCACGCCACGAACTGAATTGTCGCTGAAATTCACTGTGCTCTGCATGTAAACGAGGACAGGGGGCGGTAACCTGCCGCACAGCACTACAAATCGGCAAAATATCGACCAGGTGCGAATGCGGCAAGAAACTCGCCGCAGATTTGTCGGAAACTAATACTTGTAGGACAGCACCATCCACATGAGGCAATTATTATGTTCGCCCGGATAACGAGAATTTTTCATACGAGTCCATGTCGGCATAAAATCGGCCTAGTGCGGACTGGACATAACGCATGGGTGGTTTCAGATGCCGATACCGGTACTTGTGTGGCGGGGACCTTGCGGCACGGGGATTTCACCACCTAAAGGCTAAACACGTCCGCCTGACGCGTAGATCTACGGTCGCAGCTATGGGCCAAGTCGCTGTAGTGACCGTGCGCCTACACAGACCTAATGACGTAGGACTTAGAAAAGCCGTAGAGGGTCTACACAGCATATCCACTGACCTCGGTAGGTCAAATAATTTGAGTTTGTGGCTGAGCGGTCGATCCTGGAAATGCGCAGTGTCCGTCACGGCAAAATCCCTCCGGGAGAGGCGATCGAGCTGTATTACCCGCCTCCTCGGTGAACCCGCCTCCAGTTCCTCGGTCTGGTATGAAGATGATGAAGCCGTAGTGGTTGCTGCTGAAGAGAATGATCGGGATGGCGAGTTGTTTGAGATTGTGGCGGAGGAAGCACTGCATTTTACGGAAGAAGCGAGCTTTGATATGCCGATTCTGATCATCCATGCCGACGAGCTGGCGCACGAGGCTTAATCTGAGGCACACGCAGACGTAGAGATGTCGCAGACGGACATCGAAGTCGAGCTGCTTGATGTTGAAGTCGAACCTAGGGCCCTTCGTGGTGGCAGGAGCAAAGGTTCGCTAAGTTAAGCGTAAGGTTCAGAATGGCGGGCCACTTGGTGGAGCGGCACTGGCGCATGCAGCGCGCGTAGTTCGTGGGGTTTGATGGTTGAGGAGCAGCCAACGTGGCGATTCCCATGGGTGAACGGGACAAGGCTCAGAACGATGTGGCTGTTACTGCGTTTCAGCATGCGAAGAAGCCAGGATTGCACTTGTACCTCTGTATATTTGGATCCAACTACAAAGTTAGTGCTCAGATTGAAATATTGTTTTGTCTATCATCCCTCTGCCTCTCTCTTTCTGTCTCTGACCCACAAACACACGTACGCACACGTCCGCGCACGCACGCATGCGCACACACACACCTGCTCATGCATGCGCGCACTCACATGCCCAAGCGCACGCATGTACCAATGTGCACAAACGTGAAAACGCTCGCACGAATGCACACGCACACACACACGCACTCACTCGCCTTTGCCCTCCTCTGCGCCCCTCTGCGCGCCTCTGTGCGCCTTTGCGTGGCCCTTCGCGTCCCTGCGTGCCTCTGCTCGCGCCTGTGCGCGCCTATGCGCGCCTGTGCGCGCCTCTGCATGCTCAGGCGCACCTCTGCGCTGCCCTGCGTGCCTCTGCACGCCTTTGCGCGCCTCTGCGCGGCCCTGTGTGCCTCTGCACGCGCCTCTGCGCGGGTCCCCGCTCCTCTGCATGCTCAGGCGCGCCTCTGCGCGCCTCTGCCCGCATTTGCGCTGCCCTGCGCGCCTCTGCCCGCCTTTGCGCTGCCCTGCGCGCCTCTGCCCGCCTTTGCGCTGCCCTGCGCGCCTCTGCTCGCCTCTGCCCGCCCCCGGGCGCCTATGCCCGCCCCTGGGCGCCTCTGCGCCCTTCTCCTCGCCTCTGCGCGCCTCTGCGTGCCTCTGCAACTCTGCGCGCCTCTACTTACCTCTGCGCGCCTCTGAGCGCCTCTGCGCACCTCTACGAGCCTCTGTGCGCCTCTGCGCGCCTCTACGCGCCTTTGCGGGCCTCTGCTCGCCTCTGTGCGCCTCTGCTTGCCTCTGCGCGCCTCTTTTCCTCTCTGCGCGCCTCTGCCCGCCTCTGCGCGCCTCTGCGTGCGCCTCTGCGCAACTCTACGCGCCTTTGCGGGCCTCTGCTCGCCTCTGTGCGCCTCTGCTTGCCTCTACACGCCTCTACTCCCCTCTGCGCGCCTCTGCGCTCCTCTGCGCGCCTCTGCGTGCCTCTGTCCGCCTCTATGCGCCTCTGCGTGTGCTTCAGGTGCTCCTCTGCTCGCCTCTGCGCGCCTCTGCACCCCTCTGCGCGCCTCTGCGCGCCTCTCCGCGCCTCTGCGCACCACTACGCGACTCTGCGCACCTCTGCGCGCCTCTGCTTGCCTTTGCGCTTGCCTCTGTGCCTTTGCTCGCCTTTGCGCGCGCCTCTGCGCCTCTGCGCCTTTGCTCGCCTTTGCGCACGCCTCTGCGCGCCCCTGCGTGCCTCTGCAAGCCTCTGCGCGCCTGTGCACGCCACTGCATGCCTCTGTGCGCCTCTACGCGCCTTTGCACGCCTCTACTCGCTTCTGCTGGCCTCTGTGCGCCTCTGCGCGCCTCTGCTCCCCTCTGCACCCCTCTGCGCGCCTCTACGCACCTCTGCGCGCCTCTGCACACCTATACCCGCCTCTGCGCGCCTCTGCGCGCCTCTGCGCGCCTCTGCGCGCCTCTGGGCGCCTCTCAGCGCCTTTGCGCGCCTCTGCTCGCCTCTGCGCACCTCTGCTCCCCTCTGCTCGCCTCTGCTCGCCTCTCAGCGCCTATCCGCGCCTCTGCTCGCCTTTGCGCACGCCTGCGCGCCTCTGCTCCCCTCTGCGCGCGTCTACGCGCGCCTCTGCACGCCTCTGCACGCCTATGCCCGCGTCTGCGCGCCTCTGCGCGCCTCTGCGTGCCTCTGTGCGCCTCTGCGTGCCTCTGGGCGCCTCTGAGCGCCTCTGCTCGCCTCTACGCACCTCTACCCGCCTCTACCCGCCTCTGCTCGCCACTGAGCGCCTATGCGCGCCTCTGCTCGCCTTTGCGCATGCCTCTGCACCTCTGCTCGCCTTTGCGCGCGCCTCTGCTCGCCTCTGCGTGCCTCTGTACGCCTCTGCGCGCCTCTACACGCCTTTGCAGGCCTCTGCTCGCCTCTGCTTGCCTCTGCGCGCCTCTGCACGCCTCTGCGTGCGCCTCTGCGCACCTCTACGTGCCTTTGCGGGCCTCTGCTCGCCTCTGTGCGCCTCTGCTTGCCTCTGCACGCCTCTACTCACCTCTGCGTGCCTCTGCACGCTTCTGCGCGCCTCCGCTCGCCCCTGCGTACGCCTTTGCGCGCTCAGGCGCTCCTCTCCTCGCCTCTGCGCGCCTCTGCGCCCCTCTGTGCGCCTCTGCTCATGCATGCGCACACTCACATGCCCATGCGCGCGCATGCACCCATGTGCAGAAACGTGAAAACGTTCGCACGAATACACGCACATACACGCTACCACTCGCCTTTGCCCTCCTCTGCGCACCTTTGCGTGGCCCTTCGCACCCCTGTGTGCCTCTGCTCGCGCCTGTGCGCACCTCTGCGCGTCTCTGAGCGCTTTCCCCCGCCTCTGCTTGCCTTTGCGCGCGCCTCTGTGCCTCTGCTCGCCTTTGTGCACGCCTCTGCGCGCCTCTGCACGCCTGTGTGGGCCTGTGCGCGCCTCTGCGCGCCTGTGCGCGCCTGTGTGCGCCTCTGCGTGCCTCTGCATGCCTCTACGCGCTTTTGCGCGCCTCTGCTCGCCTCTGCTCGCCTCTGTGCGCCTCTGTGCGTCTGCGCCTCTGCTCGCCTTTGCGCACGCCTTTGCGCGCCTCTGCGTGCCTCTGCGCGCCTCTGCATGCCTGTGTGCGCCTGTGCGCGCCTCTGCGCGCCTGTGCGCGCCTCTACGCGCCTTTGCGCGCCTCTGCTCGCCTCTGCTCGCCTCTGTGCGCCTCTGCGCCTCTGCGCGCTCTGCTCCCCTCTGCTTGCCTTTGCGTGCCTCTGGGCGCCTCTGAGCGCCTCTGCTCGCCTCTACGCACCTCTGCCCGCCTCTGCTCGCCTCTGCTCGCCTCTGAGCGCCTATCCGCACCTCTGCTCACCTTAACGCACGCCTCTGCGCGCCTCTATGCGCCTTTGCGGGCCTCTGCTCGCCTCTGTGCGCGTCTGCGCGCCTCTGCGCGGCTCTTTCCTCTCTGCGCGCCTCTGCACGCCTCTGCGCGCCTCTGCGTGCGCCTCTGCGCACCTCTTTGCGCCTTTGCGGGCCTCTGCTCGCCTCTGTGTGCCTCTGCTTGCCTCTGCACGCCTCTACTCCCCTCTGCGCGCCTCTGCACGCTTCTGCGCGCCTCTGCCCGCCTCTGCGTACGCCTTTGCGCGCTCATGCGCTCCTCGGCTCGCCTCTGCGCACCTCTGCGCGCCTCTGCGCCCCTCTGCGCACCTTTGCGTGGCCCTTCGCACCCCTGTGTGCCTCTGCTCGCGCCTGTGCGCACCTCTGCGCGCCTCTGAGCGCTTTTCCCCGCCTCTGCTTGCCTTTGCGCGCGCCTCTGTGCCTCTGCTCGCCTTTGTGCACGCCTCTGCACGCCTGTGTTGGCCTGTGCGCGCCTCTGCGCGCCTGTGCGCGCCTGTGTGCGCCTCTGCGTGCCTCTGCATGCCTCTACGCGCCTTTGCGCGCCTCTGCTCGCCTCTGCTCGCCTCTGTGCGCCTCTGCTCGCCTTTGCGCACGCCTTTGCGCGCCTCTGCGTGCCTCTGCGCGCCTCTGCATGCCTGTGTGCGCCTCTGCGCGCCTCTGCCCGCCTCTGCGCGCCTCTGCGCGCCTCTACGCGTCTTTGTGCGCCTCTGCTCGCCTCTGCTCGCCTCTGTGCGCCTCTGCGCCTCTGCGCGCCTTTACGCACCTTTGCACGCCTCTGCTCGCCTCTGCTGGCCTCTGTGCGCCTCTGCGGCACTCTGCTCCCCTCTGCGCGCCTCTACGCGCCTCTGCACACCTATACCCGCCCCTGCGCGCCTCTGGGCGCCTGTCAGCGCCTCTGCTCCCCTCTGCTCGCCTCTGCTCGCCTCTGAGCGCCTATCACCTCTGCTCGCCTCTGCTCACCTCTGCTCGCCTCTGAGCGCCTATCCGCGCCTCTGCTCGCCTTTGCGCACGCCTGTGCGCCTCTGCTCGCCTTTGCGCGCCGCTCTGCGCGCCTCTGCGTGCCTCTGTGCGCCTCTGCGCACCTTTGCTGGCCTTTGCTCGCCTCTTTTCCCCTCTGCTCGCCTTTGCGCACGCCTTTGCGCGCCTCTGCGTG
The DNA here is from genome assembly GCF_964019385.1 of Sycon ciliatum. Lineage (NCBI taxonomy): Eukaryota > Metazoa > Porifera > Calcarea > Leucosolenida > Sycettidae > Sycon > Sycon ciliatum. The sequence continues at coordinate 11,623,625 of NC_088648.1, read as the reverse complement.
CCTCTGCGCGCCTCTGCATGCCTGTGTGCGCCTGTGCGCGCCTGTGCGCGCCTCTGTGCGCCTCTGCGCGCCTCTGTGCGCCTCTGCACGCCTCTACGCGCCTTTGCGCGCCTCTGCTCGCCTCTGTGCGCCTCTGCTCACCTCTGCGTGCCTCTGCGCGCCTCTCCCCGCCTCTACGCGCCTCTGCGTGCCTCTGTTTGCCTCTGCGTGCCTCTGGGCGCCTCTGAGCGCCTCTGCTCCCCTCTACGCACCTCTGCCCGCCTCTACTCGCCTCTGAGCGCCTATCCGCGCCTCTGCTCACCTTTACGCACGCCTCTGCGCGCCTCTACACGCCTTTGCGGGCCTCTGTGCGCGTCTGCGCGCCTCTGCTCGCCTCTTTCCTCTCTGCGCGCCTCTGCACGCCTCTGCGCGCCTCTGCCCGCCTCTGCGCGCCTCTGCGTGCGCCTCTGCGCACCCCTACGCGCCTTTGCTGGCGTCTGCTCGCCTCTGTGCGCCTCTGCTTTCCTCTGCACGCCTCTACGCCCCTCTGCGCGCCTCTGCACGCCTCCGCGCGCCTCTGCCCGCCTCTGCGTACGCCTTTGCGGGCTCATGCGCTCCTCTGCTCGCCTCTGCTCGCCTTTGCGCGCGCCTCTGTGTCTCTGCTCGCCTTTGCGCATGCCTGTGCGCGCCTGTGCACGCCTCTGCATGCCTCTGTGCGCCTCTACGCGCCTTTGCACGCCTCTACTCGCCTTTGCTGGCCTCCGTGCGCCTCTGAGCGCCTCTGCCTACCTCTGCGCCCCTCTGCGTGCCTTTACGCGCCTCTGCACACCTATACCCGCCTCTGCGGTCCTCTGCGTGCCTCTGCGCTCCTCTGCGCGCCTTTGGGCACCTCTTAGCGCCTCTGCGCGCCTTTGCGCGCCTCTGCTCGCCTCTGCTCCCGTCTGCTCGCCTCTGCTCCCCCTCTGCTCGCCTCTGAGCGCCTATCCGCGCCTCTGCTCGGCTTTGTGCACGCCTCTGCGCGCCTCTGCACGCCTGTGTGGGCCTGTGCGCGCCTCTGCGCGCCTGTGCGCGCCTGTGTGCGCCTCTGCGTGCCTCTGCATGCCTCTACGCGCTTTTGCGCGCCTCTGCTCGCCTCTGCTCGCCTCTGTGCGCCTCTGTGCGTCTGCGCCTCTGCTCGCCTTTGCGCACGCCTTTGCGCGCCTCTGCGTGCCTCTGCGCGCCTCTGCATGCCTGTGTGCGCCTGTGCGCGCCTCTGCGCGCCTGTGCGCGCCTCTACGCGCCTTTGCGCGCCTCTGCTCGCCTCTGCTCGCCTCTGTGCGCCTCTGCGCCTCTGCGCGCTCTGCTCCCCTCTGCTTGCCTTTGCGTGCCTCTGGGCGCCTCTGAGCGCCTCTGCTCGCCTCTACGCACCTCTGCCCGCCTCTGCTCGCCTCTGCTCGCCTCTGAGCGCCTATCCGCACCTCTGCTCACCTTAACGCACGCCTCTGCGCGCCTCTATGCGCCTTTGCGGGCCTCTGCTCGCCTCTGTGCGCGTCTGCGCGCCTCTGCGCGGCTCTTTCCTCTCTGCGCGCCTCTGCACGCCTCTGCGCGCCTCTGCGTGCGCCTCTGCGCACCTCTTTGCGCCTTTGCGGGCCTCTGCTCGCCTCTGTGTGCCTCTGCTTGCCTCTGCACGCCTCTACTCCCCTCTGCGCGCCTCTGCACGCTTCTGCGCGCCTCTGCCCGCCTCTGCGTACGCCTTTGCGCGCTCATGCGCTCCTCGGCTCGCCTCTGCGCACCTCTGCGCGCCTCTGCGCCCCTCTGCGCACCTTTGCGTGGCCCTTCGCACCCCTGTGTGCCTCTGCTCGCGCCTGTGCGCACCTCTGCGCGCCTCTGAGCGCTTTTCCCCGCCTCTGCTTGCCTTTGCGCGCGCCTCTGTGCCTCTGCTCGCCTTTGTGCACGCCTCTGCACGCCTGTGTTGGCCTGTGCGCGCCTCTGCGCGCCTGTGCGCGCCTGTGTGCGCCTCTGCGTGCCTCTGCATGCCTCTACGCGCCTTTGCGCGCCTCTGCTCGCCTCTGCTCGCCTCTGTGCGCCTCTGCTCGCCTTTGCGCACGCCTTTGCGCGCCTCTGCGTGCCTCTGCGCGCCTCTGCATGCCTGTGTGCGCCTCTGCGCGCCTCTGCCCGCCTCTGCGCGCCTCTGCGCGCCTCTACGCGTCTTTGTGCGCCTCTGCTCGCCTCTGCTCGCCTCTGTGCGCCTCTGCGCCTCTGCGCGCCTTTACGCACCTTTGCACGCCTCTGCTCGCCTCTGCTGGCCTCTGTGCGCCTCTGCGGCACTCTGCTCCCCTCTGCGCGCCTCTACGCGCCTCTGCACACCTATACCCGCCCCTGCGCGCCTCTGGGCGCCTGTCAGCGCCTCTGCTCCCCTCTGCTCGCCTCTGCTCGCCTCTGAGCGCCTATCACCTCTGCTCGCCTCTGCTCACCTCTGCTCGCCTCTGAGCGCCTATCCGCGCCTCTGCTCGCCTTTGCGCACGCCTGTGCGCCTCTGCTCGCCTTTGCGCGCCGCTCTGCGCGCCTCTGCGTGCCTCTGTGCGCCTCTGCGCACCTTTGCTGGCCTTTGCTCGCCTCTTTTCCCCTCTGCTCGCCTTTGCGCACGCCTTTGCGCGCCTCTGCGTGCCTCTGCGCGCCTCTGCATGCCTGTGTGCGCCTGTGCGCGCCTGTGCGCGCCTCTGTGCGCCTCTGCGCGCCTCTGTGCGCCTCTGCACGCCTCTACGCGCCTTTGCGCGCCTCTGCTCGCCTCTGTGCGCCTCTGCTCACCTCTGCGTGCCTCTGCGCGCCTCTCCCCGCCTCTACGCGCCTCTGCGTGCCTCTGTTTGCCTCTGCGTGCCTCTGGGCGCCTCTGAGCGCCTCTGCTCCCCTCTACGCACCTCTGCCCGCCTCTACTCGCCTCTGAGCGCCTATCCGCGCCTCTGCTCACCTTTACGCACGCCTCTGCGCGCCTCTACACGCCTTTGCGGGCCTCTGTGCGCGTCTGCGCGCCTCTGCTCGCCTCTTTCCTCTCTGCGCGCCTCTGCACGCCTCTGCGCGCCTCTGCCCGCCTCTGCGCGCCTCTGCGTGCGCCTCTGCGCACCCCTACGCGCCTTTGCTGGCGTCTGCTCGCCTCTGTGCGCCTCTGCTTTCCTCTGCACGCCTCTACGCCCCTCTGCGCGCCTCTGCACGCCTCCGCGCGCCTCTGCCCGCCTCTGCGTACGCCTTTGCGGGCTCATGCGCTCCTCTGCTCGCCTCTGCTCGCCTTTGCGCGCGCCTCTGTGTCTCTGCTCGCCTTTGCGCATGCCTGTGCGCGCCTGTGCACGCCTCTGCATGCCTCTGTGCGCCTCTACGCGCCTTTGCACGCCTCTACTCGCCTTTGCTGGCCTCCGTGCGCCTCTGAGCGCCTCTGCCTACCTCTGCGCCCCTCTGCGTGCCTTTACGCGCCTCTGCACACCTATACCCGCCTCTGCGGTCCTCTGCGTGCCTCTGCGCTCCTCTGCGCGCCTTTGGGCACCTCTTAGCGCCTCTGCGCGCCTTTGCGCGCCTCTGCTCGCCTCTGCTCCCGTCTGCTCGCCTCTGCTCCCCCTCTGCTCGCCTCTGAGCGCCTATCCGCGCCTCTGCTCGGCTTTGCGCGCGCCTCTGGGCCTCTGCTCGCCTATGCGCGCGCCTCTGCGAGCCTCTGCGCACCTGCTCATGCATGCACGCACTCACATACCCACGCGCGCGCATGCACCAATGTGCATAAACGTGAAAACGTTCGCACGAATGCACACGCACACACACACACACGCACTCACTCGCCTTTGCCCTCCTCTGCGCCCCTCTGCGCGCCTTTGCGTGGCCCTTCGCGCCCCTGCGTGCCTCTGCTCGCGCCTGTGCGCACCTCTGCGCGCCTCTGAGCGCTTTTCCCCGCCTCTGCTTGCCTTTGCGCGCGCCTCTGTGCGTCTGCTCGCCTTTGCGCGTGCCTCTGAGCCTCTGCTCGCCTTTGCGCACGCCTCTGCGCGCCTCTGCGTGCCTCTGCGCGCCTCTGCATGCCTGTGTGCGCCTGCATGCCTGTGTGCGCCTGGGCCCGCCTGTGCGCGCCTGTGCGCGCCTCTACGCGCCTTTGCGCGCCTCTGCTCGCCTCGTGCGCCTCTGCGCCCCTCTGCGCGCCTCTGCTCCCCTCTGCGCGCCTTTGCGCGCGTCTACGCGCGCCTCTGCGCGCCTCTGCACGCCTATGCCCGCGTCTGCGCGCCTCTGAGCGCCTCTGCGTGCCTCTGTGCGCCTCTGCGTGCCTCTGGGAGCCTCTGAGCGCCTCTGCTCGCCTCTACGCACCTCTACCCGCCTCTACCCGCCTCTGCTCGCCTCTGCTCGCCACTGAGCGCCTATGCGCGCCTGTGCTCGCCTTGCCTCTGCACCTCTGCTCGCCTTTGCGCACGCCTCTGCTCGCCTCTGCGTGCCTCTGTACGCCTCTGCGCGCCTCTACACGCCTTTGCAGGCCTCTGCTCGCCTCTGCTTGCCTCTGCGCGCCTCTGCGTGCGCCTCTGCGCACCTGTACATGCCTTTGCGGGCCTCTGCTCGCCTCTGTGCGCCTCTTCTTGCCTCTGCATGCCTCTACTCACCTCTGCGTGCCTCTGCACGCTTCTGCGCGCCTCCGCTTGCCCCTGCGTACGCCTTTGCGCGCTCAGGCGCTCCTCTCCTCGCCTCTGCGCGCCTGTGCGCGCATCTGCGTGCCTCTGCGCCCCTCTGCGCGCCTCTCCGCGCCTCTGCGCACCACTACGCGCCTCTGCGCACCTCTGCTTGCCTTTGCGCGCGCCTCTGCGCCTCTGCTCGCCTTTGCCCACGCCTCTGCGCGCCTCTGCGCACCTCTGCACGCCTGTGCACGCCTTTGCACGCCTCTGCTCGCCTCTGGGCGCCTCTAAGCGCCTTTGCGTGCCTCTGCTCGCCTCTCCGCACCTCTGCTCGCCTCTGCTCCCCTCTGCTCGCCTCTGCGGTTGCCTCTGCTCGCCTTTGCGCGCGCCTCTGGCCGCCTCTGCGCGCCTCTGCGTGCCTCTGGGCGCCTCTGCGCGCCTCTACGCGCCTTTGCTGGCCTCTGCTCGCCTCTGTGCGCCTCTGCTTGCCTATGCGCGCCTCTGCACGCCTCTGCCCGCCTCTGCGCACCTCTACGCGCCTTTGCGGGCCTCTGCTCGCCTCTGTGCGCCTCTGCTTATGCATGCGCGCACTCACATGCCCACGCGCGCGCATGCACCCACGTGCAGAAACGTGAAAACGTTCGCACGAATGCACACGCACACACACACACACACACACGCAATCACTCGCCTTTGCCCTCCTCTGCGCCCCTCTGCGCACCTTTGCGTGGCCCTTCGCACCCCTGTGTGCCTCTGCTCGCGCCTGTGCGCACCTCTGCGCGCCTCTGAGCGCTTTTCCCCGCCTCTGCTTGCCTTTGCGCGCGCCTCTGTGCCTCTGCTCGCCTTTGTGCACGCCTCTGCACGCCTGTGTTGGCCTGTGCGCGCCTCTGCGCGCCTGTGCGCGCCTGTGTGCGCCTCTGCGTGCCTCTGCATGCCTCTACGCGCCTTTGCGCGCCTCTGCTCGCCTCTGCTCGCCTCTGTGCGCCTCTGCTCGCCTTTGCGCACGCCTTTGCGCGCCTCTGCGTGCCTCTGCGCGCCTCTGCATGCCTGTGTGCGCCTCTGCGCGCCTCTGCCCGCCTCTGCGCGCCTCTGCGCGCCTCTACGCGTCTTTGTGCGCCTCTGCTCGCCTCTGCTCGCCTCTGTGCGCCTCTGCGCCTCTGCGCGCCTTTACGCACCTTTGCACGCCTCTGCTCGCCTCTGCTGGCCTCTGTGCGCCTCTGCGGCACTCTGCTCCCCTCTGCGCGCCTCTACGCGCCTCTGCACACCTATACCCGCCCCTGCGCGCCTCTGGGCGCCTGTCAGCGCCTCTGCTCCCCTCTGCTCGCCTCTGCTCGCCTCTGAGCGCCTATCACCTCTGCTCGCCTCTGCTCACCTCTGCTCGCCTCTGAGCGCCTATCCGCGCCTCTGCTCGCCTTTGCGCACGCCTGTGCGCCTCTGCTCGCCTTTGCGCGCCGCTCTGCGCGCCTCTGCGTGCCTCTGTGCGCCTCTGCGCACCTTTGCTGGCCTTTGCTCGCCTCTTTTCCCCTCTGCTCGCCTTTGCGCACGCCTTTGCGCGCCTCTGCGTGCCTCTGCGCGCCTCTGCATGCCTGTGTGCGCCTGTGCGCGCCTGTGCGCGCCTCTGTGCGCCTCTGCGCGCCTCTGTGCGCCTCTGCACGCCTCTACGCGCCTTTGCGCGCCTCTGCTCGCCTCTGTGCGCCTCTGCTCACCTCTGCGTGCCTCTGCGCGCCTCTCCCCGCCTCTACGCGCCTCTGCGTGCCTCTGTTTGCCTCTGCGTGCCTCTGGGCGCCTCTGAGCGCCTCTGCTCCCCTCTACGCACCTCTGCCCGCCTCTACTCGCCTCTGAGCGCCTATCCGCGCCTCTGCTCACCTTTACGCACGCCTCTGCGCGCCTCTACACGCCTTTGCGGGCCTCTGTGCGCGTCTGCGCGCCTCTGCTCGCCTCTTTCCTCTCTGCGCGCCTCTGCACGCCTCTGCGCGCCTCTGCCCGCCTCTGCGCGCCTCTGCGTGCGCCTCTGCGCACCCCTACGCGCCTTTGCTGGCGTCTGCTCGCCTCTGTGCGCCTCTGCTTTCCTCTGCACGCCTCTACGCCCCTCTGCGCGCCTCTGCACGCCTCCGCGCGCCTCTGCCCGCCTCTGCGTACGCCTTTGCGGGCTCATGCGCTCCTCTGCTCGCCTCTGCTCGCCTTTGCGCGCGCCTCTGTGTCTCTGCTCGCCTTTGCGCATGCCTGTGCGCGCCTGTGCACGCCTCTGCATGCCTCTGTGCGCCTCTACGCGCCTTTGCACGCCTCTACTCGCCTTTGCTGGCCTCCGTGCGCCTCTGAGCGCCTCTGCCTACCTCTGCGCCCCTCTGCGTGCCTTTACGCGCCTCTGCACACCTATACCCGCCTCTGCGGTCCTCTGCGTGCCTCTGCGCTCCTCTGCGCGCCTTTGGGCACCTCTTAGCGCCTCTGCGCGCCTTTGCGCGCCTCTGCTCGCCTCTGCTCCCGTCTGCTCGCCTCTGCTCCCCCTCTGCTCGCCTCTGAGCGCCTATCCGCGCCTCTGCTCGGCTTTGTGCACGCCTCTGCGCGCCTCTGCACGCCTGTGTGGGCCTGTGCGCGCCTCTGCGCGCCTGTGCGCGCCTGTGTGCGCCTCTGCGTGCCTCTGCATGCCTCTACGCGCTTTTGCGCGCCTCTGCTCGCCTCTGCTCGCCTCTGTGCGCCTCTGTGCGTCTGCGCCTCTGCTCGCCTTTGCGCACGCCTTTGCGCGCCTCTGCGTGCCTCTGCGCGCCTCTGCATGCCTGTGTGCGCCTGTGCGCGCCTCTGCGCGCCTGTGCGCGCCTCTACGCGCCTTTGCGCGCCTCTGCTCGCCTCTGCTCGCCTCTGTGCGCCTCTGCGCCTCTGCGCGCTCTGCTCCCCTCTGCTTGCCTTTGCGTGCCTCTGGGCGCCTCTGAGCGCCTCTGCTCGCCTCTACGCACCTCTGCCCGCCTCTGCTCGCCTCTGCTCGCCTCTGAGCGCCTATCCGCACCTCTGCTCACCTTAACGCACGCCTCTGCGCGCCTCTATGCGCCTTTGCGGGCCTCTGCTCGCCTCTGTGCGCGTCTGCGCGCCTCTGCGCGGCTCTTTCCTCTCTGCGCGCCTCTGCACGCCTCTGCGCGCCTCTGCGTGCGCCTCTGCGCACCTCTTTGCGCCTTTGCGGGCCTCTGCTCGCCTCTGTGTGCCTCTGCTTGCCTCTGCACGCCTCTACTCCCCTCTGCGCGCCTCTGCACGCTTCTGCGCGCCTCTGCCCGCCTCTGCGTACGCCTTTGCGCGCTCATGCGCTCCTCGGCTCGCCTCTGCGCACCTCTGCGCGCCTCTGCGCCCCTCTGCGCACCTTTGCGTGGCCCTTCGCACCCCTGTGTGCCTCTGCTCGCGCCTGTGCGCACCTCTGCGCGCCTCTGAGCGCTTTTCCCCGCCTCTGCTTGCCTTTGCGCGCGCCTCTGTGCCTCTGCTCGCCTTTGTGCACGCCTCTGCACGCCTGTGTTGGCCTGTGCGCGCCTCTGCGCGCCTGTGCGCGCCTGTGTGCGCCTCTGCGTGCCTCTGCATGCCTCTACGCGCCTTTGCGCGCCTCTGCTCGCCTCTGCTCGCCTCTGTGCGCCTCTGCTCGCCTTTGCGCACGCCTTTGCGCGCCTCTGCGTGCCTCTGCGCGCCTCTGCATGCCTGTGTGCGCCTCTGCGCGCCTCTGCCCGCCTCTGCGCGCCTCTGCGCGCCTCTACGCGTCTTTGTGCGCCTCTGCTCGCCTCTGCTCGCCTCTGTGCGCCTCTGCGCCTCTGCGCGCCTTTACGCACCTTTGCACGCCTCTGCTCGCCTCTGCTGGCCTCTGTGCGCCTCTGCGGCACTCTGCTCCCCTCTGCGCGCCTCTACGCGCCTCTGCACACCTATACCCGCCCCTGCGCGCCTCTGGGCGCCTGTCAGCGCCTCTGCTCCCCTCTGCTCGCCTCTGCTCGCCTCTGAGCGCCTATCACCTCTGCTCGCCTCTGCTCACCTCTGCTCGCCTCTGAGCGCCTATCCGCGCCTCTGCTCGCCTTTGCGCACGCCTGTGCGCCTCTGCTCGCCTTTGCGCGCCGCTCTGCGCGCCTCTGCGTGCCTCTGTGCGCCTCTGCGCACCTTTGCTGGCCTTTGCTCGCCTCTTTTCCCCTCTGCTCGCCTTTGCGCACGCCTTTGCGCGCCTCTGCGTGCCTCTGCGCGCCTCTGCATGCCTGTGTGCGCCTGTGCGCGCCTGTGCGCGCCTCTGTGCGCCTCTGCGCGCCTCTGTGCGCCTCTGCACGCCTCTACGCGCCTTTGCGCGCCTCTGCTCGCCTCTGTGCGCCTCTGCTCACCTCTGCGTGCCTCTGCGCGCCTCTCCCCGCCTCTACGCGCCTCTGCGTGCCTCTGTTTGCCTCTGCGTGCCTCTGGGCGCCTCTGAGCGCCTCTGCTCCCCTCTACGCACCTCTGCCCGCCTCTACTCGCCTCTGAGCGCCTATCCGCGCCTCTGCTCACCTTTACGCACGCCTCTGCGCGCCTCTACACGCCTTTGCGGGCCTCTGTGCGCGTCTGCGCGCCTCTGCTCGCCTCTTTCCTCTCTGCGCGCCTCTGCACGCCTCTGCGCGCCTCTGCCCGCCTCTGCGCGCCTCTGCGTGCGCCTCTGCGCACCCCTACGCGCCTTTGCTGGCGTCTGCTCGCCTCTGTGCGCCTCTGCTTTCCTCTGCACGCCTCTACGCCCCTCTGCGCGCCTCTGCACGCCTCCGCGCGCCTCTGCCCGCCTCTGCGTACGCCTTTGCGGGCTCATGCGCTCCTCTGCTCGCCTCTGCTCGCCTTTGCGCGCGCCTCTGTGTCTCTGCTCGCCTTTGCGCATGCCTGTGCGCGCCTGTGCACGCCTCTGCATGCCTCTGTGCGCCTCTACGCGCCTTTGCACGCCTCTACTCGCCTTTGCTGGCCTCCGTGCGCCTCTGAGCGCCTCTGCCTACCTCTGCGCCCCTCTGCGTGCCTTTACGCGCCTCTGCACACCTATACCCGCCTCTGCGGTCCTCTGCGTGCCTCTGCGCTCCTCTGCGCGCCTTTGGGCACCTCTTAGCGCCTCTGCGCGCCTTTGCGCGCCTCTGCTCGCCTCTGCTCCCGTCTGCTCGCCTCTGCTCCCCCTCTGCTCGCCTCTGAGCGCCTATCCGCGCCTCTGCTCGGCTTTGCGCGCGCCTCTGGGCCTCTGCTCGCCTATGCGCGCGCCTCTGCGAGCCTCTGCGCACCTGCTCATGCATGCACGCACTCACATACCCACGCGCGCGCATGCACCAATGTGCATAAACGTGAAAACGTTCGCACGAATGCACACGCACACACACACACACGCACTCACTCGCCTTTGCCCTCCTCTGCGCCCCTCTGCGCGCCTTTGCGTGGCCCTTCGCGCCCCTGCGTGCCTCTGCTCGCGCCTGTGCGCACCTCTGCGCGCCTCTGAGCGCTTTTCCCCGCCTCTGCTTGCCTTTGCGCGCGCCTCTGTGCGTCTGCTCGCCTTTGCGCGTGCCTCTGAGCCTCTGCTCGCCTTTGCGCACGCCTCTGCGCGCCTCTGCGTGCCTCTGCGCGCCTCTGCATGCCTGTGTGCGCCTGCATGCCTGTGTGCGCCTGGGCCCGCCTGTGCGCGCCTGTGCGCGCCTCTACGCGCCTTTGCGCGCCTCTGCTCGCCTCGTGCGCCTCTGCGCCCCTCTGCGCGCCTCTGCTCCCCTCTGCGCGCCTTTGCGCGCGTCTACGCGCGCCTCTGCGCGCCTCTGCACGCCTATGCCCGCGTCTGCGCGCCTCTGAGCGCCTCTGCGTGCCTCTGTGCGCCTCTGCGTGCCTCTGGGAGCCTCTGAGCGCCTCTGCTCGCCTCTACGCACCTCTACCCGCCTCTACCCGCCTCTGCTCGCCTCTGCTCGCCACTGAGCGCCTATGCGCGCCTGTGCTCGCCTTGCCTCTGCACCTCTGCTCGCCTTTGCGCACGCCTCTGCTCGCCTCTGCGTGCCTCTGTACGCCTCTGCGCGCCTCTACACGCCTTTGCAGGCCTCTGCTCGCCTCTGCTTGCCTCTGCGCGCCTCTGCGTGCGCCTCTGCGCACCTGTACATGCCTTTGCGGGCCTCTGCTCGCCTCTGTGCGCCTCTTCTTGCCTCTGCATGCCTCTACTCACCTCTGCGTGCCTCTGCACGCTTCTGCGCGCCTCCGCTTGCCCCTGCGTACGCCTTTGCGCGCTCAGGCGCTCCTCTCCTCGCCTCTGCGCGCCTGTGCGCGCATCTGCGTGCCTCTGCGCCCCTCTGCGCGCCTCTCCGCGCCTCTGCGCACCACTACGCGCCTCTGCGCACCTCTGCTTGCCTTTGCGCGCGCCTCTGCGCCTCTGCTCGCCTTTGCCCACGCCTCTGCGCGCCTCTGCGCACCTCTGCACGCCTGTGCACGCCTTTGCACGCCTCTGCTCGCCTCTGGGCGCCTCTAAGCGCCTTTGCGTGCCTCTGCTCGCCTCTCCGCACCTCTGCTCGCCTCTGCTCCCCTCTGCTCGCCTCTGCGGTTGCCTCTGCTCGCCTTTGCGCGCGCCTCTGGCCGCCTCTGCGCGCCTCTGCGTGCCTCTGGGCGCCTCTGCGCGCCTCTACGCGCCTTTGCTGGCCTCTGCTCGCCTCTGTGCGCCTCTGCTTGCCTATGCGCGCCTCTGCACGCCTCTGCCCGCCTCTGCGCACCTCTACGCGCCTTTGCGGGCCTCTGCTCGCCTCTGTGCGCCTCTGCTTATGCATGCGCGCACTCACATGCCCACGCGCGCGCATGCACCCACGTGCAGAAACGTGAAAACGTTCGCACGAATGCACACGCACACACACACACACACACACACACGCAATCACTCGCCTTTGCCCTCCTCTGCGCCCCTCTGCGCACCTTTGCGTGGCCCTTCGCACCCCTGTGTGCCTCTGCTCGCGCCTGTGCGCACCTCTGCGCGCCTCTGAGCGCTTTTCCCCGCCTCTGCTTGCCTTTGCGCGCGCCTCTGTGCCTCTGCTCGCCTTTGTGCACGCCTCTGCACGCCTGTGTTGGCCTGTGCGCGCCTCTGCGCGCCTGTGCGCGCCTCTCCTCCCCTCTGCTCGCCTCTGCGGTTGCCTCTGCTCGCCTTTGCGCGCGCCTCTGGCCGCCTCTGCGCGCCTCTGCGTGCCTCTGGGCGCCTCTGCGCGCCTCTACGCGCCTTTGCTGGCCTCTGCTCGCCTCTGTGCGCCTCTGCGCGCCTCTGCCCGCCTCTGCACGCCTCTGCCCGCCTCTGCGCACCTCTACGCGCCTTTGCGGGCCTCTGCTCGCCTCTGTGCGCCTCTGCTTATGCATGCGCGCACTCACATGCCCACGCGCGCGCATGCACCCACGTGCAGAAACGTGAAAACGTTCGCACGAATGCACACGCACACACACACACACACACGCAATCACTCGCCTTTGCCCTCCTCTGCGCCCCTCTGCGCACCTTTGCGTGGCCCTTCGCACCCCTGTGTGCCTCTGCTCGCGCCTGTGCGCACCTCTGCGCGCCTCTGAGCGCTTTTCCCCGCCTCTGCTTGCCTTTGCGCGCGCCTCTGTGCCTCTGCTCGCCTTTGTGCACGCCTCTGCACGCCTGTGTTGGCCTGTGCGCGCCTCTGCGCGCCTGTGCGCGCCTGTGTGCGCCTCTGCGTGCCTCTGCATGCCTCTACGCGCCTTTGCGCGCCTCTGCTCGCCTCTGCTCGCCTCTGTGCGCCTCTGCTCGCCTTTGCGCACGCCTTTGCGCGCCTCTGCGTGCCTCTGCGCGCCTCTGCATGCCTGTGTGCGCCTCTGCGCGCCTCTGCCCGCCTCTGCGCGCCTCTGCGCGCCTCTACGCGTCTTTGTGCGCCTCTGCTCGCCTCTGCTCGCCTCTGTGCGCCTCTGCGCCTCTGCGCGCCTTTACGCACCTTTGCACGCCTCTGCTCGCCTCTGCTGGCCTCTGTGCGCCTCTGCGGCACTCTGCTCCCCTCTGCGCGCCTCTACGCGCCTCTGCACACCTATACCCGCCCCTGCGCGCCTCTGGGCGCCTGTCAGCGCCTCTGCTCCCCTCTGCTCGCCTCTGAGCGCCTATCACCTCTGCTCGCCTCTGCTCACCTCTGCTCGCCTCTGAGCGCCTATCCGCGCCTCTGCTCGCCTTTGCGCACGCCTGTGCGCCTCTGCTCGCCTTTGCGCGCCGCTCTGCGCGCCTCTGCGTGCCTCTGTGCGCCTCTGCGCACCTTTGCTGGCCTTTGCTCGCCTCTTTTCCCCTCTGCTCGCCTTTGCGCACGCCTTTGCGCGCCTCTGCGTGCCTCTGCGCGCCTCTGCATGCCTGTGTGCGCCTGTGCGCGCCTGTGCGCGCCTCTGTGCGCCTCTGCGCGCCTCTGTGCGCCTCTGCACGCCTCTACGCGCCTTTGCGCGCCTCTGCTCGCCTCTGTGCGCCTCTGCTCACCTCTGCGTGCCTCTGCGCGCCTCTCCCCGCCTCTACGCGCCTCTGCGTGCCTCTGTTTGCCTCTGCGTGCCTCTGGGCGCCTCTGAGCGCCTCTGCTCCCCTCTACGCACCTCTGCCCGCCTCTACTCGCCTCTGAGCGCCTATCCGCGCCTCTGCTCACCTTTACGCACGCCTCTGCGCGCCTCTACACGCCTTTGCGGGCCTCTGTGCGCGTCTGCGCGCCTCTGCTCGCCTCTTTCCTCTCTGCGCGCCTCTGCACGCCTCTGCGCGCCTCTGCCCGCCTCTGCGCGCCTCTGCGTGCGCCTCTGCGCACCCCTACGCGCCTTTGCTGGCGTCTGCTCGCCTCTGTGCGCCTCTGCTTTCCTCTGCACGCCTCTACGCCCCTCTGCGCGCCTCTGCACGCCTCCGCGCGCCTCTGCCCGCCTCTGCGTACGCCTTTGCGGGCTCATGCGCTCCTCTGCTCGCCTCTGCTCGCCTTTGCGCGCGCCTCTGTGTCTCTGCTCGCCTTTGCGCATGCCTGTGCGCGCCTGTGCACGCCTCTGCATGCCTCTGTGCGCCTCTACGCGCCTTTGCACGCCTCTACTCGCCTTTGCTGGCCTCCGTGCGCCTCTGAGCGCCTCTGCCTACCTCTGCGCCCCTCTGCGTGCCTTTACGCGCCTCTGCACACCTATACCCGCCTCTGCGGTCCTCTGCGTGCCTCTGCGCTCCTCTGCGCGCCTTTGGGCACCTCTTAGCGCCTCTGCGCGCCTTTGCGCGCCTCTGCTCGCCTCTGCTCCCGTCTGCTCGCCTCTGCTCCCCCTCTGCTCGCCTCTGAGCGCCTATCCGCGCCTCTGCTCGGCTTTGCGCGCGCCTCTGGGCCTCTGCTCGCCTATGCGCGCGCCTCTGCGAGCCTCTGCGCACCTGCTCATGCATGCACGCACTCACATACCCACGCGCGCGCATGCACCAATGTGCATAAACGTGAAAACGTTCGCACGAATGCACACGCACACACACACACACGCACTCACTCGCCTTTGCCCTCCTCTGCGCCCCTCTGCGCGCCTTTGCGTGGCCCTTCGCGCCCCTGCGTGCCTCTGCTCGCGCCTGTGCGCACCTCTGCGCGCCTCTGAGCGCTTTTCCCCGCCTCTGCTTGCCTTTGCGCGCGCCTCTGTGCGTCTGCTCGCCTTTGCGCGTGCCTCTGAGCCTCTGCTCGCCTTTGCGCACGCCTCTGCGCGCCTCTGCGTGCCTCTGCGCGCCTCTGCATGCCTGTGTGCGCCTGCATGCCTGTGTGCGCCTGGGCCCGCCTGTGCGCGCCTGTGCGCGCCTCTACGCGCCTTTGCGCGCCTCTGCTCGCCTCGTGCGCCTCTGCGCCCCTCTGCGCGCCTCTGCTCCCCTCTGCGCGCCTTTGCGCGCGTCTACGCGCGCCTCTGCGCGCCTCTGCACGCCTATGCCCGCGTCTGCGCGCCTCTGAGCGCCTCTGCGTGCCTCTGTGCGCCTCTGCGTGCCTCTGGGAGCCTCTGAGCGCCTCTGCTCGCCTCTACGCACCTCTACCCGCCTCTACCCGCCTCTGCTCGCCTCTGCTCGCCACTGAGCGCCTATGCGCGCCTGTGCTCGCCTTGCCTCTGCACCTCTGCTCGCCTTTGCGCACGCCTCTGCTCGCCTCTGCGTGCCTCTGTACGCCTCTGCGCGCCTCTACACGCCTTTGCAGGCCTCTGCTCGCCTCTGCTTGCCTCTGCGCGCCTCTGCGTGCGCCTCTGCGCACCTGTACATGCCTTTGCGGGCCTCTGCTCGCCTCTGTGCGCCTCTTCTTGCCTCTGCATGCCTCTACTCACCTCTGCGTGCCTCTGCACGCTTCTGCGCGCCTCCGCTTGCCCCTGCGTACGCCTTTGCGCGCTCAGGCGCTCCTCTCCTCGCCTCTGCGCGCCTGTGCGCGCATCTGCGTGCCTCTGCGCCCCTCTGCGCGCCTCTCCGCGCCTCTGCGCACCACTACGCGCCTCTGCGCACCTCTGCTTGCCTTTGCGCGCGCCTCTGCGCCTCTGCTCGCCTTTGCCCACGCCTCTGCGCGCCTCTGCGCACCTCTGCACGCCTGTGCACGCCTTTGCACGCCTCTGCTCGCCTCTGGGCGCCTCTAAGCGCCTTTGCGTGCCTCTGCTCGCCTCTCCGCACCTCTGCTCGCCTCTGCTCCCCTCTGCTCGCCTCTGCGGTTGCCTCTGCTCGCCTTTGCGCGCGCCTCTGGCCGCCTCTGCGCGCCTCTGCGTGCCTCTGGGCGCCTCTGCGCGCCTCTACGCGCCTTTGCTGGCCTCTGCTCGCCTCTGTGCGCCTCTGCTTGCCTATGCGCGCCTCTGCACGCCTCTGCCCGCCTCTGCGCACCTCTACGCGCCTTTGCGGGCCTCTGCTCGCCTCTGTGCGCCTCTGCTTATGCATGCGCGCACTCACATGCCCACGCGCGCGCATGCACCCACGTGCAGAAACGTGAAAACGTTCGCACGAATGCACACGCACACACACACACACACACACGCAATCACTCGCCTTTGCCCTCCTCTGCGCCCCTCTGCGCACCTTTGCGTGGCCCTTCGCACCCCTGTGTGCCTCTGCTCGCGCCTGTGCGCACCTCTGCGCGCCTCTGAGCGCTTTTCCCCGCCTCTGCTTGCCTTTGCGCGCGCCTCTGTGCCTCTGCTCGCCTTTGTGCACGCCTCTGCACGCCTGTGTTGGCCTGTGCGCGCCTCTGCGCGCCTGTGCGCGCCTGTGTGCGCCTCTGCGTGCCTCTGCATGCCTCTACGCGCCTTTGCGCGCCTCTGCTCGCCTCTGCTCGCCTCTGTGCGCCTCTGCTCGCCTTTGCGCACGCCTTTGCGCGCCTCTACGTGCCTCTGCGCGCCTCTGCATGCCTGTGTGCGCCTGTGCGCGCCTGTGCGCGCCTCTGCGCGCCTCTACGCGCCTTTGCGCGCCTCTGCTCGCCTCTGCTCGCCTCTGTGCGCCTCTGCGCCTCTGCGCGCCTTTACGCACCTTTGTACGCCTCTGCTCGCCTCTGCTGGCCTCTGTGCGCCTCTGCGGCACTCTGCTCCCCTCTGCGCGCCTCTACGCGCCTCTGCACACCTATACCCGCCCCTGCGCGCCTCTGGGCGCCTGTCAGCGCCTCTGCTTGCCTCTGCTCCCCTCTGCTCGCCTCTGCTCGCCTCTGAGCGCCTATCACCTCTGCTCGCCTCTGCTCACCTCTGCTCGCCTCTGCTCACCTCTGCTCGCCTCTGCTCGCCTCTGAGCGCCTATCCGCGCCTCTGCTCGCCTTTGCGCACGCCTGTGCGCCTCTGCTCGCCTTTTCGCGCCGCTCTGCGCGCGTCTGCGTGCCTCTGTGGGCCTCTACGCGCCTTTGCTGGCCTTTGCTCGCCTCTTTTCCCCTCTGCTCGCCTTTGCGCACGCCTTTGCGCGCCTCTGCGTGCCTCTGCGCGCCTCTGCATGCCTGTGTGCGCCTGTGCGCGCCTGTGCGCGCTTGTGCGCGCCGCTCTGCGCGCCTCTGCGCGCCTCTGCGTGCCTCTGTGCGCCTCTACGCGCCTTTGCTGGCCTTTGCTCGCCTCTTTTCCCCTCTGCTCGCCTTTGCGCACGCCTTTGCGCGCTTCTGCGTGCCTCTGCGCGCCTCTGCATGCCTCTGTGCGCCTGTGCGCGCCTGTGCGCGCCTCCCACCTTTACGCACGCCTCTGCGCGCCTCTACGCGCCTTTGCGCGCCTCTACGCGCCTTTGCGCGCCTCTATGCGCGTCTGCGCGCCTCTGCGCGCCTCTTTCCTCTCTGCGCGCCTCTGCACGCCTCTGCGCGCCTCTGCCCGCCTCTGCGTGCGCCTCTGCGCACCTCTACGCGCCTTTGCTGGCGTCTGCTCGCCTCTGTGCGCCTCTGCTTGCCTCTGCACGCCTCTACTCCCCTCTGCGTGCCTCTACACGCCTCTGCGCGCCTCTGCCCGCCTCTGCGTACGCCTTTGCGCGCTCATGCGCTCCTCTGCTCGCCTCTGCGCGCCTCTGCGCGCCTCTGCGCGCCTCTGCGCGCCTCTGCGCGCCTCTGCACGCCTCTGCTCTCCTCTGTTCGCCTGTGCGTCCCTCTGCGTGCCTCTGTCCGCCTCTGTGCGCCTCTGCGGGTGCCTCAGGTGCTCCTCTGCTCGCCTCTGCGCGCCTCTGCGCCCCCCTGTGCCCCTCTGCGCGCCTCTGCGCACCACTACGCGCCTCTGCGCACCTCTGCGCGCCTCTGCTTGCCTTTGCGCGCGTCTCTGTGCCTTTGCTCGCCTCTGCTCGCGCCTCTGCGCCTCTACTCGCCTTTGCGCACGACTCTGCGCACCTCTGCGCGCCTCTGCACGCCTGTGCGCGCCTGTGCACCCCTCTGCATGCCTCTGTGCGCCTCTACGCGCCTTTGCACGCCTCTGCTGGCCTCTGCTGGCCTCTGTACGCCTCTGTGCGCCTCTGCTCCCCTCTACGCCCCTCTGCGCGCCTCTACGCGCCTCTGCACACCTATACCCGCCCCTGCGCGGCTCTGGGCGCCTCTCAGCGCCTCTGCTTGCCTCTGCTCCCCTCTGCTCGCCTCTGCTCGCCTCTGAGCGCCTATCCCCTCTGCTCGCCTCTGCTCCCCTCTGCTCGCCTCTGAGCCCCTATCCGAGCCTCTGCTCGCCTTTGCGCACGCCTCTGCGCCTCTGCTGGCCTTAGTGCGCCGCTCTGCGCGCCTCTGCGTGCCTCTGTGCGCCTCTGCGCGCCTCTACGCGCCTTTGCTGGCCTCTGCTCGCCTCTTTTCCCCTCTGCTCGCCTCTGCACGCCTCTGCGCGCCTCTGCCCGCCTCTGCGCACCTTTACGCGCCTTTGCGGGCCTCTCCTCGCCTCTATGCGCCTCTGTGCGCCTCTGCACGCCTCTACCCCCTCTGTGCGCCTCTGCACGCCTCTGCGCGCCTCTGCCCGCCTCTGCGTACGCCTTTGCGCGCTCAGGCGCTCCTCTGCTCGCCTCTGCGCGCCTCTGCGCTCCTCTGCTCGCCTCTGCGCGCCTCTTCTCCCCTCTGCGCGCCTCTGCACGCCTCTGCGTGCGCCTCTGCGTGCCTCTGAGCGCCTCTGCGCACCTCTACGCGCCTTTGCGGGCCTCTGCTTGCCCCTGTGCGCCTCTGCTTGCCTCTGCGCGCCTCTGCTGCCCTCTGCGTGCCTCTGAACGCCTCTGCGCGCCTCTGCTTACGCCTTTGAGCGCTCAGGCGCTCCTCTCCTCGCCTCTGCGCACCTCTGCGCTCCTCTGCACGCCTCTGCGTGCTTCTGCGAGCCTCTGTCCGCCTCTGTGCGCCTCTGCTCGTGCCTTAGGTGCTCCTCTGCTCGCCTCGGCACGCCTCTGCGCCCCTCTACGCGCCTCTGCGCACCACTGCGCGCCTCTGCGCGCCTCTGCGCGCCTTTGCGTGGCTCTACGCGCCTTTGCGGGCCTCTGCTTGGCTCTGTGCGCCTCTGCTTTCCTCTGCTTGCCTCTTCTCCCCTCTGCGCATCTCTGCACGCCTCTGCGCGTCTGTGCGCGCCTCTGCGCGCCTCTCAGCGCCTCTGCGCGCCTTTGCGCACCTTTGCAAGCCTCTGCTCGCCCCTGTGCGCCTCTACTTGCCTCTGCGCGCCTCTGCTCCACTCTGCGCGCCTCTGCACGCCTCTGCGCGCCTCTGCACGCCTCTGCGTACGCCTTTGCGCGCTCAGGCGCTCCTCTGCTCGCCTCTGCGCTCTTCTTCTCGCCTCTGCGTGCCTCTGCGCGCCTCTGTCCGCGTCTGTGCGCCTCTGCGCGTGCCTCAGGTGCTCCTCTGCTCGCCTCTGCGTGCCTCTGCGCCCCTCTGCACGCCTCTGCGGGCCTTTGCGCACCACTGCGCGCCTCTGTGCACCTCTGCGCGCCTCTGAGCGCTTTCCCGAGCCTCTGCTTGCCCTTGCGTGCGCCTCTGTGCCTCTGCTCGCCTCTGCGCCTCTGCTCGCCTTTGTGCACGCCTCTGCGCGCCTCTGCGCGCCTCTGCGCGCCTCTGCATGCTTCTGTGCGCCTCTACGCGCCTTTGCGCGCCTCTGGGCGCGCCTCTGCTCGCCTCTGCTCCCCTCTGCTCCCCTCTGAGCGCCTTTTCGCGCCTCTGCGCCTCTGCTCGCCTTTGCGCGTGCCTCTGCGCGCCTCTGCGCGCCTCCGCAAGCCTCTGTACGCCTATGCGCGCCTATGCGCGCGTGCCTCTGTGGGCCTCTGCGCGCCTTTGCAGGCCTCTGCTCGCCTCTGTGCGCCTCTGCTTGCCTCTGCAAGCCTCTGCTCCCCTCTGCGCGCTTTTCCACGCCTCTGCGCACCTCTGCCCGCCTCTGCGTACGCCTTTGCGCGCAAGGCGCTCCTCTACTCGCCTCTGCGCGCCTCTGTGCGCCTCTGAGCGCCTCTGCGCGCCTCTGCGCTCCTCTGCTCGCCTCTGCGCGCCTCTGCACGCCTCTGCGTGCCTCTGTGCGCCTCTGCGCACCTCTACTCGCCTTTGCGGGCCTCTGCACGCCTCTGTGCGCCTCTGCTTGTCTCTGCGCGCCTCTGCTCCCCCTGCGCGCCTCTCCACGCCTCTGCGTACGCTTTTGCGCGCTCAGGTGCTTGTCTACCCGCCTCTGCACGCCTCTGCGCGCCTCTGCCCGCCTCTGTGCGCCTCTGCCCGCCTTTGCGGGCCTCTGCTTGCCTCTGTGCGCCTCTGCTGGCCTCTGCGCGCCTCTGCTCCCCTCTGCGCGCCTCTGCACGCCTCTGCTCGCCTCTGCGCGCCTCTGCGCTCCTCTGCTCGCCTCTGCGTGCGTCTGCGTGCCTCTATCCACCTCTGTGCGCCTCTGCGCGTGCCTCAGGTGCTCCTCTGCCCGCCTAGGCGCGCCTCTGCGCCCCTCTGCGCGCCTCTGCGCACCACTACGCACCTCTGCGCGCCTCTGCTTGCCTTTGCGCGCGCCTCTGTGCCTCTGCTCGCCTTTGCGCGCGCCTCTGCGCCTCTGCTCGCCTTTGCGCACGCCTGTGCGCGCCTCTGCGCGCCTGTGCGCACCTCTGCAAGCCTGTGCGTGCCTGTGCGCGCCTCTGCATGCCTCTGTGCGCCTCTACGCGCCTTTGCGCGCCTCTGCTCGCCTCTGCTGGCCCCTGTGCGCCTCTGCGCGCCTCTGCTCCCCTCTACGCCCCTCTGCGCGCCTCTACGCGCCTCTGCGCGCCTCTGCACACCTATACCCGCCTCTGCACGCTTCTGCGCGCCTCTGCGTGCCTTTGCGCGCCTCTGCTCGCCTCTGCGAACATCTGCTCACCTCTGCTCCCCTCTGCTCGCCTCTGAACGCCTATCCGCGCCTCTGCTCGCCTTTGCGGGCTTCTGCTCGCCTCTGTGCACCTCCGCTTTCCTCTGCGCGCCTCTTCTCCCCTCTGCGCGCCTCCGGACGCCTCTGCGCGCCTCTGCCCGCCTCTGCGCGCCTCTGCGTGCGCCTCTGTGCACCTCTACGCGCCTTTGCGGGCCTCTGCTCGCCTCTGTGCGCCTCTGCTTGCCTCTGCTCGCCTCTACTCCCTCTGCGCGCCGCTGCGCGCCGCTGCACGCCTCTGCGCGCCTCTGCCCACCTCTGCGTACGCCTTTGCGCGCTCCGGCGCTCCTCTGCTCGCCTCTGCGCGCCTCTGCGCTCCTCTGCTCGCCTCTGCGTGCCTCTGCGTGCCTCTGCGTGCCTCTGCGTGCCTCTGTCTGCCTCTGTGCGCCTCTGCGCGTGCCTCAGGTGCTCCTCTGCTCGCCTCTGCGCGCCTCTCCGCCCCTCTGCGCGCCTCTGCGCACCACTACGCGCCTCTGCGCTCCTTTGCGCGCCTCTGCTTGCCTTTGGGCGTGCCTCTGTGCCTCTGCTCGCCTTTGCGTGCGCCGTTGCGCCTCTGCTCGCCTTTGCGCACGCCTCTGCGCGCCAGTGCGCGACTCTGCATGTCTCTGTGCGCCTCTACGCGCCTTTGCACGCCTCTGCTCGCCTTTGCTGGCCTCTGTGCGCCTCTGCTCGCCTCTGCTCCCCTCTGCGCCCCTCTGCGAGCCTCTACGCGCCTCTGCGCGCCCCTGCACACCTATTCCCGCCTCTGCGCGCCTCTGCGAGCCTCTGCGCGCCTCTGCGCGCCTCTGCTCCCCTCTGCTCGCCTCCGAGCGCCTATCTGCGCCTCTGCTCGCCTTTGCGCGCGCCTCTGCGCCTCTGCTTGCCTTTGCGAGCGCCTCTGTGCGCCTCTGCTTGCCTCTGCACGCCTCTACTCCCCTCTGCGCGCCTTTGCACGCTTCTGCGCGCCTCTGCTCACCTCTGCTCGCCTCTGCTCCCCTCTGCGCGCATCTGCGAGCCTCTGCGCGCCTTTCCGCGCCTCTGCATGCCTCTGTGCGCCTCTGCGTGCCTTTGGGCGCCTCTGCTCGCCCCTACGCAGCTCTGCCTGCCTCTGCTCGCCTCTGAACGCCTATCCGTGCCTCTGCATGCCTGTGTGCGCCTGTGCGCGCCTGTGCGCGCATCTGCGCGCCTATGTGCGCCTCTACGCGCCTTTGTGCGCCTCTGCTCGCCTCTGCGCGCCTCTGCCCGCCTCTGCGCGCCTCTGCTCCCCTCTGCGCGCTTCACGCACCTCTGCGCGCCTCTGCTCGCCTTTGCGCGCGCCTCTGCGCCTCTGCTTGCCTTTGCGAGCGCCTCTGTGCGCCTCTGCTTGCCTCTGCACGCCTCTACTCCCCTCTGCGCGCCTCTGCACGCTTCTGCGCGCCTCTGCTCACCTCTGCTCGCCTCTGCTCCCCTCTGCGCGCCTCTGCGCGCCTCTGCGCGCCTTTCCGCGCCTCTGCGTGCCTCTGTGCGCCTCTGCGTGCCTTTGGGCGCCTCTGAGCGGCTCTGCTCGCCCCTACGCACCTCTGCCTGCCTCTCCTCGCCTCTGCTCGCCTATCCGCGCCTCTGCATGCCTGTGTGCGCCTGTGCGCGCCTGTGCGCGCCTGTGCGCGCCTCTGTGCGCCTATGTGCGCCTCTACGCGCCTTTGTGCGCCTCTGCTCGCCTCTGTGCGCCTCTGCGCGCCTCTGCGCGCCTCTGCTCCCCTCTGCGTGCCTCTGCCCGCCTCTACACGCCTCTGCGCGCCTCTGCACGCCTATGCCTGCCTCTGCGCGCCTCTGAGCGCCTCTGCTCGCCTTTGCGCGCCTCTGCGTGCCTCTGCGTGCCTCTGCTCGCCTCTGGGCGCCTCTGAGCGGCTCTCCTCGCCTCTACGCACCTCTTCCCGCCTCTGCTCGCCTCTGCTCGCCTCTGAGCGCCTATCCGCGCCTCTGCTCGCCTTTGCGCACGCCTCTGCGCCTCTGCACGCCTCTGCGCACCTCTGCGCGCCTCTGCGCGCCTCTGCGTGCCTCTGTGCGCCTCTGCGCGCCTCTACGCGCCTTTGCGGGCCTCTGCTCGCCTCTGTGCTTGCCTCTGCGCGCCTCTTTTCCTCTCTGCACGCCTCTGCCCGCCTCTGTGCGCCTCTGCGTGCGCCTCTGCGCACCTCTGCGCGCCTTTGCGGGCCTCTGCTCGCCTCTGTGCGCCTCTGTGCGCCTCTGCACGCCTCTACTCCCCTCTGCGTGCCTCTGCACGCTTCTGCGCGCCTCTGTTCGCCTCTGCGTACGCCTTTGCGCGCTCAGGCGCTCCTCTTCTCGCCTCTGCGCGCCTCTGCGCGCCTCTGCGCGCCGATGCGTGCCTCTGCGCGCCTCTGCGCGCCTCTGCGCCCCTCTGCGCCCCTCTGCGCGCGTCTGCGCCCCTCTGCGCACCATTACGCGCCTATGCGCACCTCTGCGCGCCTCTGCTTGCCTTTGCGCGCGGCTCTGCGCCTCTGCTCGCCTTTGTGCACACCTCTGCGCGCCTCTGCGCGCCTCAGCGCGCCTCTGCACGCCTGTGCGCGCCTGTGCACGCCTCTGTATGCCTCTGTGCGCCTCTACGCGCCTTTGCACGCCTTTGCACGCCTCTGCTCGCCTTTGCTGGCCTCTGTGCGCCTCTGCGCGCCTCTGCTCCCCTCTGCGCGCCTCTACGCGCCTCCGCGCACCTCTGCACACCTATACCCGCCTCTGCGCACCTCTGCGCGTCTCTCAGCGCCTGTGCGCACCTCTGCTCACCTCTGCTCCCCTCTGTTCGCCTCTGAGCGCCTATCCGCGCCTCTGCTCGCCTTTGCGCGCACCTCTGCGGCTCTGCTCGCCTTTGCGCGCGCCTCTACGCGCCTCTGCCCGCCTCTGCATGCCTCTGTGCGCCTCTGCGCGCCTCTACGCGCCTTTGCGGGCCTCTCCTCGCCTCTGCTGGCCTTTGCGCGCACCTTTGCGCCTCTGTTCGCCTTTGCGCGCACCTCTGCGCGCCTCTGGGCGCCTCTCAGCACCTTTGCTAGCCTCTGCTCGCCCCGGTGCGCCTCTGCTTGCCTCTGCGCGCCTCTGCTCCCCTCTGCTCGCCTCTGCACGCCTCTGCGCGCCTCTGCCCGCCTCTGCGTACGCCATTGCGCGCTCAGGCGCTCCTCTGCTCGCCTCTGCGCTCCTCTGCTCGCCTCTGCGCTCCTCTGCTCGCCTCTGCGCTCCTCTGCTCGCCTCTGCGTGCCTCTGCGCGCCTCTGTCCGCGTCTGTGCGCCTCTGCGCGTGCCTCAGGTGCTCCTCTGCTCGCCTCTGCGCGCCTCTGCGCACCACTGCGCGCCTCTTCGCACCTCTGCGCGCCTCTGAGCGCTTTTCCGAGCCTCTGCTTGCCCTTGCGTGCGCCTCCGTGCCTCTGCTCGCCTCTCCCCGCCTCTGCTCACCTCTGCTTCTCTGCTCGCCTCTGCGCGCCTCTGCGCTCCTTTGCTCGCCTTTGCGTGCTTCTGCGCGCCTCTTTCCGCCTCTGTGCGCCTTTGCGCGTGCCTCAGGTGCTCCTCTGCCCGCCTCTGCGCGCCTCTGCGCGCCTCTGCGCGCCTGTGCGCCTCTGCGCGCCTCTGCGCGCCTTTGCGCGCCTCTGGGCGCCTCTGAGCGCCTCTGCTTGCCTCTGCGCACCTCTGCTCGCCTTTGCTCGCCCCTGAGCGCCTATCCGCGCCTCTGCTCGCCTCTTCTCCTCTGCTCTCCTCTTTACGCGACTCTGCTCGCCTCTGCTCGCTTGTGTGCGCCTCTGTGCGCCTCTGCGCGCCTCTACCCGCCTCTGCACGCCTCTGTGCGCCTCTGCCCCCCTCTGCGTGCGCCTCTGCGCACCTCTACTCGCTGGCCTCTGCTCGCCTCTGTGCGCCTCTGCTTGCCTCTGCACGCCTCTGTTCCCTCTGCGCGCCTCTGCACGCCTCTGCTCCCCTTTACGCCCCTCTGCGCGCCTCTACGCGCCTCTGCGCGCCTCTGCACACCTATACCCGCCTCTGCGCGCCTCTGCTCGCCTCTGCGCACATCTGCTCGCCTCTGCGCACATCTGCTCGCCTCTGCTCCCCTCTGCTCGCCTCTGCGCGCCTCTGCTCGCCTCTGCGTGCGTCTGCGTGCCTCTATCCGCCTCTGTGCGCCTCTGCGCGTGCCTCAGGTGCTCCTCTGCTCGCCTCTGCGCGCCTCCGCGCCCCTCTGCGCACCTCTGCGCGCCTTTGCGCACCACTACGCGCCTCTGCGCACCTCTGCGCGCCTCTGCTTGCCTTTGCGCGCACCTCTGTGCCTCTGCTCGCCTTTGCGCGCGCCTCTGCGCCTCTGCTCGCCTTGGCGAACGCCTCTGTGCGCCTGTGCGCGCCTCAACGCGCCTGTGCACGCCTGTGCGCGCCTGTGCGCACCTCTGCATGCCTCTGCGTGCCTCTGTGCGCCTCTGCGCGCCTTTGCGGGCCTTTGTGCGCCTCTGCTTGCCTCTGTGCGCCTCTACGCGCCTTTGCGCGCTCTGTTAGCCTCTGATCGCCTCTTCCCGCCTCTGTGCGCCCCTGCGCGCCTCTGCTCCCTCTGCGCGCCTCTGTGCGCCTCGACGCGCCTCTGCGCGACTCTGCGCGCCTCTCCGCGCCTCTGCTCGCCTCTGGGCGCCTCTGAGCGCCTCTGCTGGCCTCTGTGCACCTCCGCTCGCCTCTGCGCGTCTCTTCGCGCCTCTGCGCGCCTCTGCGCGCCTCTGAGCCTCTGCTCCCCTCTTTGCGCGACTCTGCTCGCCTCTGCTCGCCTGTGTGCGCCTCTGCGCGCCTCTGCTCCCCTCTGCGCGCCTCTGCACGCCTCTACCCGTCTCTGCGCGCCTCTTCACGCCTATGCCCGCCTCTTCGCGCCTCTGCGCGCCTCTACGCGCCTCTGCGCGCCTCTACGCGCCTCTGCGTGCCTCTGGGCGCCTCTTAGCGCCTGTGCTTTCCTCTGCGCACCTCTGCTCGCCTCTGCACGCCTCTGCTCGTCTCTGAGCGCCTATCCGCGCCTCTGGTTGCCTTTGCGTGCGCCTCTGCGCCTCTGCTTGCCTTTGATTTGCGCTTCTGCGCGCCTCTGCTCGCCTCTGTGCGCCTCTGCGTGCCTCTGTGCGCCCCTGCGCGCCTCTACGCGCCTTTGCGGGCCTCTGCTCGCCTCTGCGCGCCTCTGCTTGCCTCTGCGCGCCTCTTCTCCCCTCTGTGCGCCTCTGCACACCTCTGCGCGCCTCTGCCCGCCTCTGCGCCTCTGCGTGCGCCTCTGCGTGCCTCTGTGCGCCTATGCGCACCTCTGAGCGCCTTTGCGGGCCTCTGCTTGCCCCTGTGCGCCTCTGCTTGCGCCTGTGCGCCTATGCCCGCCTCTGCGCGCCTCTTTGCGCCTCTGCGCGCCTCTGCTCGCCTCTGAGCGCCTATCCGCGTCTCTGTTCGCCTTCTCTGGGCGCCTCTAAGCGCCACTGCTTGCCTCTGCGCACCTCTGCGCACCTCTGCTCGCCTCTGCTCCCCTCTGAACGCCTATCCGCACCTCTGCTCGCCTTTGCGCGCGCCTCTGCGCCTCTGCTTGCCTTTGCGCGCGCCTCTGCGTGCCTCTGTGCGCCTCTGCGCGCCGCTACGCGCCTTTGCGCGCCTCTGAGCGTTTCTCCCCGCCTCTGCTTTCCTCCGCGCCTCTCCCCGCCTCTGCGCGCCTCTGCACGCCTCTGAGCGCCACTTCTCCCCTCTGCGCGCCTCTGCGCGTCTCTGCGTGCGCCTCTGTGTGCGCCTCTGCGTGCCTCCGTGCGCCTCTGCGCACCTCTACGCGCCTTTGCAGGCCTCTGCTTGCCCCTGTGCGCCTCTGCTTGCCTCTGCGCGCCTCTGCTCCCCTCTGCACGCCTCTGCGTGCCTCTGCCCACCTCTGCGAACGCCTTTGAGCGCTCAGGCGCTCCTCTGCTCGCCTCTGCGCGCCTCTGCGCTCATCTGCTCGCCTCTGCGTGCTTCTGCGCGCCTCTGTCCGCCTCTGTGCGCCTCTGCGCGTGCCTCAGTTGCTCCTCTGCTCACCTATGCATGCCATTTGCGACCCACAGCACGCCTCTGCGCGTCTCTGCGCACCACTTGGCGCCTCTGTGCCTCTGCTCGCCTTTGTGCGCGCCTCTGCGCCTCTGCTCGCCTTTGCGTGCGCCTCTGCGCACCTCTGCGCGCCTCTGCGTGCCTCTGCGTGCCTCTCTGCGCCTCTGCGGCTTTTCGGGTCTCTACTCGCCTCTGTGCGCCTCTGCTTGCCTCTGCGCGCCTCTGTGCGCTTCCACACGCCTCTGCGTGCGTCCGCTTGCCTCTGCGTGCCTCTGCGTGCCTTTTCGCATCTCTGCGCGCCTCGGCGCGGACCTACGCGTCTCTGCGTGCCTCTGCGCGCCTCTGAGCGCTTCTCCCCGCCTCTGCTTGCCTCCGCGCCTCTCCCCGCCTCTGCGCGCCTCTGCGCCCCTCTGCGCCCCTCTGCATGCCTCTGAGCGCCTCTGCGCGCATCTGCTTGCCTCTGCACGCCTCTCCGCGCCTCTGCCCACCTCTGCGTACGCTTTTGAGCGCTCAGTCGCTCCTCTGCTCGCCTCTGCTCGCCTCTGCGCTCCTTTGCTCGCCTCTGCGTGCTTCTGCGCGCCTCTGTCCGCCTCTGTGCGCCTCTGCGCGTGCCTCAGTTGCTCCTCTGCTCACCTCTGCACGCCATTTGCGACCCCCACTTGGCGCCTCTGTGCCTCTGCTCGACTTTGTGCGCGCCTCTGCGCCTCTGCTCGCCTTTGCGTGCGCCTCTGCGCACCTCTGCGCGCCTCTGCGTGCCTCTGCGTGCCTCTGTGCGCCTCTGCGGCTTTTCGGGTCTCTACTCGCCCCTGTGCGCCTCTGCTTGCCTCTGCGCGCCTCTGTGCGCTTCCACACGCCTCTGCGTGCGTCCGCTTGCCTCTGCGTGCCTCTGCGTGCCTTTTCGCATCTCTGCGCGCCTCGGCTCGGACCTACGCGTCTCTGCGTGCCTCTGCGCGCCTATGAGCGCTTCTCCCCGCCTCTGCTTGCCTCCGCGCCTCTCCCCGCCTCTGCGCACCTCTGCGCGCCTCTGCGCGCCTCTGCGCCCCTCTGCATGCCTCTGGGCGCCTCTGCGCGCATCTGCTCGCCTCTGCACGCCTCTCCGCGCCTCTGCCCACCTCTGCGTACGCTTGTGAGCGCTCAGTCGCTCCTCTGCTCGCCTCTGCTCGCCTCTGCGCTCCTTTGCTCGCCTCTGCGTGCTTCTGCGCGCCTCTGTCCGCCTCTGTGCGCCTCTGCGCGTGCCTCAGGTGCTCCTGTGCTCGCCTCTGCGCGCCTCTGCGTGCCTCTGTGCGCCTCTGCGCCCCTCTGCGGACCTACGCGTCTCTGCGTGCCTCTGTGCGCCTCTGCGCCCCTCTGCGCGCCTCTGCGCGCCTCTGCGCCTCTGCGCGCCTCTGCGCCTCTGCGCGCCTCTGCGCCTCTGCGCGCCTCTGCGCGCCTTTGCCCGCCTCTGAGCGCTTCTCCCCGCCTCTGCTTGCCTCTGCGCCTCTCCCCGCCTCTGCACGCCTCTGCGCCCCTCTGCATGCCTCTGGGCGCCTCTGAGCGCCTCTGCGCACCTCTGCTTGCCTCTGCTCGCCTTTGCACGCCTCTCCGGGCCTCTGCCCACCTCTGCGTACGCTTTTGAGCGCTCAGTCGCTCCTCTGCTCGCCTCTGTGCGCCTCTGCGCTCCTTTGCTCGCCTCTGCGTGCTTCTACGTGCCTCTGTCCGCCTCTGTGCGTGCCTCAGTTGCTCCTCTGCTCACCTCTGCACGCCATTTGCGACCCCCAGCGCGCCTCTGCGCGTCTCTGCGCGCCTCTGCGCCTCTGCTCGCCTTTGCGCGCGCCTCTGCGCCTCTGCTCGCCTTTGCGCGCGCCTCTGCGCCTCTGCTCGCCTTTGCGCGCGCCTCTGCGCGCCTCTGCGTGCCTCTGCGCGCCTCTGCGTGCCTCTGTGCGCCTCTGCGCCTTTTCGGGTCTCTACTCGCCTCTGTGCGCCTCTGCTTGCCTCTGCGCGCCTCTGTGCGCTTCCACACGCCTCTGCGTGCGTCCGCTTGCCTCTGCGTGCCTCTGCGTGCCTTTTCGCATCTCTGTGCGCCTCGGCGCGGACCTACGCGTCGCTGCGTGCCTCTGTGCGCCTCTGCGCCCCTCTGCGCGCCTCTGAGCGCCTCTGCGCGCCTCTGCGCCTCTGCGCGCCTCTGCGCGCCTCTGAGCGCTTCTCCCCGCCTCTGCTTGCCTTCGCGCCTCTCCCCGCCTCTGCGCGCCTTTGCACGCCTCTGAGCGCCTATCCGCGCCTCCGTTCGCCTTTGCGCGCGCCTCTGCGCCTCTGCTCGCCTTTACGCGCGCCTCTGCGCACCTCTGCGCGCCTCTGTGTGCATCTGTGCGCCTCTGCGCGCCTTTGTGGGCTCTGCTTGCCTCTGTGCGCCTCTGCTTGCCTCAGCGCGCCTCTTCTCCCCTCTGCGCGCCTCTGCACGCCTCTGCGCGCCTCAGGCCGTCTCTGCGTGCGCCTCTGCGTGCTTCTTTGCGCCTCTGCGCACCTCTACGCACCTTTGCGGGCCCCTGTGCGCCTCTGCTTGCCTCTGCGCGCCTATGCTCCCCTCTGCGCGCCTCTCTCGCCTCTGTGCGCCTGTGCCCGCCTCTGCGTACACCTTTGAGCGCTCAGGCGCTCCTCTGCTCGCCTCTGCGTGCCTCTGCGCGCCTCTGTCCGCTTCTGTGCGCCTCTGCGCGTGCCTCAGGTGCACCTCCTCTTGTCTCTGCGCGCCTCTGCGCGCCTCTGCGCGTCTCTGCGCACCACTGCGCGCCTCTGCGCACCTTTGCGCGCCTTTTGCGTGGCTCTACGCGCCTTTGCGGGCCTCTGCTCGCCTCTGTGCGCCTCTGCTTGCCTTTGCGCGCCTCTTCTCCCCTCTGCGCGCCTCTGCACGCCTCTGTGCGCCTCTGTCCGCCTCTGCGCGCCTCTGCGTGCGCCCCTGCGTACCTCTGTCCGCCTCTGCGCACCTCTACGCGCCTTTGCGGGCCTCTGCTCGCCCCTGTGCGCCTCTGCTTGCCTCTGCGCGCCTCTGCTCCCCTCTGCGCGCCTCTGCCCGCCTCTGCGTACGCCTTTGCGCGCTCAGGCGCTCCTCTGCGAGCCTCTGCACGCCTCTCCACTCCCCTGCAAGCCTCTGCGTGCCTCTGCGCGCCTCTGTCCGCGTCTGTGCACCTCTACGCGTGCCTCAGGTGCTCCTCTGCTCGCCTCTGCGCCCCTCTGCGCCCCTATGCGCGCCTTTGCGCACCACTGCGCACCTCTGCGCGCCTCTGAGCACTTTACCGCTTTTCCGCGCCTCTGCTTGCCCTTGCGCCCCTCTGTGCCTCTGCTCGCCTTTGCGCATGCCTCTGCATGCCTCTGTGCGCCTCTGCGCGCCTCTACGCGCCTTTGCGGGCCTCTACTCGCCTCTGTGCGCCTCTGTGCGCCTCTGCGCGCTTCCACACGCCTCTGCGTGCGTCCGCTTGCCTCTGCGTGCCTTTTCGCATCTCTGCGCGCCTCGGCGCGGACCTACGCGTCTCTGCGTGCCTCTGTGCGCCCATGCGCCCCTCTGCGCGCCTCTGAGCGCTTCTCCCTGCCTCTGCTTGCCTTTCCGCGCGCCTCTGTGCGTCTGCTCGCCTTTGCACGCGCCTCTGCGCCTCTGCTCGCCTTTGCGCACGCCTCTGCGCGCCTCTGCACGCCTCTGCGCGCCTCTACTCCACTCTGCGTGCCTCTACCCGCCTCTGCGCACCTCTGCACGCCTATGCCCGCCTCTGCGCACCTCTGGGCGCCTATTCGCCCCTCTGCATGCCTCTGCATGCCTCTGCGCACCTCTGCTCGCCTCTGCTCGCCTCTGAGCGCCTATCCGCACCTCTGTTCGCCTTTGCGCGCCTCTGAGCGCCTATCCGCACCTCTGTTTGCCTTTGCGCGCGCCTCTGCGCCTCTGCTCGCCTTTGCGCGCGCCTCTGCGCACCTCTGCGCGCCTCTGCGTTCCTCTGTGTGCGTCTGTGCGCCTCTGCGCGCCTCTGCGCGCCTCTGCGCGCCTCTGCGTGTGCCTCTGCGTGCCTCTGTGCGCCTCTGCGCACCTCTACGCGCCTTTGCGGGCCTCTGCTCGCCCCTGTGCCCCTGTGCGCCTCTGCTTGCCTCTGCGCGCCTCTGCTCCCCTCTGTGCGCCTCTGCCCGCCTCTGCGTACGCCTTTGCGCGCTCAGGCGCTCCTCTGCTCGCCTCTGCGCGCCTCTCCACTCCTCTGCTAGCCTCTGCGTGCCTCTGTGCGCCTCTGTCCGCGTCTGTGCGCCTCTGCGCTTGCCTCAGGTGCTCCTCTGCTCGCCTCTGCGCGCCTCTGCGCGCCTCTGCGCCCCTATGCGCGCCTCTGCGCGCCTCTGAGCGCTTTACCGCGCCTCTGCTTGCCCTTGCGCACGCCTCTGTGCCTCAGCTCGCCTTTGCGCACACCTCTGCGCGCCACTGATGTACATTGAATGTACATTAATACCATGTACATCATTCGTGAACGTGAGTATTTCAGACCACGAATGTGCATGAATGCTGAACGTAAATGTACATGTCGCACCTCTGCTTGCCTCTGCGCGCCCATGCGTGCCTTTGAGTGCTTCTCCCCGCTGCGCGCCTGTGCGCGACTCTGCCCGCCTCTGCGCGCCTTTGAGTGCCTCTCCCCTGCGCGACTCTGCCCGCTTCTACGCGCTTTTGCTCAAACCTGCGTGTCTCTTGCACTTGTGC
Source organism: Sycon ciliatum (assembly GCF_964019385.1). Classification (NCBI taxonomy): domain Eukaryota; kingdom Metazoa; phylum Porifera; class Calcarea; order Leucosolenida; family Sycettidae; genus Sycon; species Sycon ciliatum. Next base: position 11,592,624 of record NC_088648.1, on the reverse strand, counting down.
GCGCCTCTGCTAGTCTCTGCGCAAGTCCGCGCGTTTCTGCGCGCCTATGCGCGCCTTAAAGCGGACGTGCGCGCCTCTGTGCACCTTAGCGCGCCTCTGTGCCCCTTCTGCGCGCTCAAGCGCGCCTCTAAATGCCTTTGCGCGCCTCTGAGCGCCTCTAAGTGCCTATTCGTGCCTTTGCTCGCGTTAGCGCGCGCCTGTGCGGGCACATGATTTCCAGCGAAATCCGCAGATTGCACCCCACACGGATTTTCTGTGCTCTCCAAGGAAATTCACAGATAGCGCCAAGCGCGGATTCCCTGTACTCTGTTCTATTTCAAGATAATCGGGCCACAGATTGACCCCACACGGATTTGCTGTGCTCTGTGCTCTGTCTGTTATTTCCAAGAAAATCGGTTTACGGAGTCCCCCACACGTATTCGCTGTGCTCTTCAGATTTCCAACGAAATCCACAGATTGCGCCCCACACGGATTTCCTGTGCTCTCCATCATTATCAAGGAAATTCACACATAGCGCCCCACACGAATTCGCTGTGCTCTGTCTGGTCTTTTCCTTCACACAGATTCGCTGTGCTCTTCCCATGATGAAATCAACGAAATCCACAGATTGCGCCCCACACGGATTTGCTGTGCTCTCCATGATTATCAAGGAAATTCACAGATAGCGCCCCACACGGATTCGCTGTGCTCTGTTCTTTTTCAAGAAAATCGGGCCACAGATTGCGCCCCACACGGATTTGCTGTGGTCTGTGCTCTGTCCGTTCTTTTTCAAGAAAATCGGGCCACAGTCCCCCACACGGATTCGCTGTGCTCTTCAGATTTCCAACGAAATCCACAGATTTCGCCCCACACGGATTTGCTGTGCTCTCCATGATTATCAAGGAAATTCACAGATAGCGCCCCACACGGATTCGCTGTGCTCTGTCTGTTCTTTCCCCCACACAGATTCGCTGCGCTCTTCATTATCTCCAACGAAATCCATAGATTGCGCCCCACACGGATTCACTGTACTCTTCATGTTTTTCAAGAAAATTCACAAATAGCGCCCCACACAGATTCTCTGTGCTTCGTATATTCCATTTCAAGAAAATCGGGCCACAGAGTCCCCCCACGCGGATTCGCTGTGCTCTTCATGATTTTTAACGAAATCCACAGATTGCGCCCCACACGGATTTGCTGTGCTCTCCGTGATTATCAAGGAAATTCACAGATAGCGCCCAACACGGATTCTCTGTGCTTTGTTTATTCCTGTTCAATGCTGCAGACAGCCAGACTGATTGAGAGTGCTTTTGAGAGTGCTCTACAAGATCGAAATCGAGGAGCGAAATACTCAATGATGCAGACAGCCAGAATGTTTCGGCCAATGAGGCCTCATCAGTGCAACTCATAGCCTAAAATAGGATTGAACTGTCAGCCCCGGCTGTGCTCTTCATGATTTCAAACGAAATGTACAGATTGCGCCCCACACGGATTCGCTGTGCTCTTCATGATTTTCAACGAAACTCACATATTGCGCTCCGCACGGATTTGTTGTGGTCTTCATATTTTTAAGGGAAATTCACAGATAGCGCCCCACACGGATTCGCTGTGCTCTGTCTGTATGTTCTTTATGAGGAAGATCAGGCCTCAGATTGACCCCACACGGATTTGCTGTGCTCTCCATGATTTTCAAGGAAATTCACAGATAGCGCCCCACACGGATTCGCTGCGCTCTGTCTGTTCTTTTTCCCCACACGTATTCGCTGTGCTCTTCATGACTTTCAACGAAACTCACTTATTGCGCCCCACACGGATTTGATGTGCTCTTCATGTTTTTCAGGGATATTCACAGATGACGCCCCACACGGATTCGCTGTGCTCTGTATGTTCTTTATGAGGAAAATCAGGCCACAGATTTACCCCACTCGGATTTGCTGTGCGCTCCCTTATTTTCAGGGAAATTCACAGATAGCGCCCCACACGGATTTGCTGTGATATGTCTGTTCTTTTCGGGCCACAGAGTTCCCCCGCACGGATTCGCTGTGACCTTCATGATTTCATACGAAATCCACAGATTGCGCCCCACACGGATTTGCCGTGCTCTCCTTGATTATCAAGGAAATTCACAGATAGCGCCCAACACGGGTTTTCTGTGCTTTTTATGACCCCCTTCCAGGAAAATCGGTCCACAGATGCCCCCCCACACGGATTTGATGTGCTCTTCATATTTCTCTGGGATAATCCCAGATGGCGCCCCACACGGATTCACTGTGCTCTGCATGTTCTTTTTCTGGGAAATCGGGCCACAGATTGACCCCACACGAATTTGCTGTGCTCTCCATGATTTTCAAGGAAATTCACAGGTAGCGCCCCACACGGATTCGCTGTGCTCTGTTTGTTCTTGTTCAGGAATATCGGTCCACAGATTCCCCCCACAAGGATTCCCTGTGCTCTTCATGATTTCCAACGAAATCCACAGATTGCGGCCCACACGGATTAGCTTTGCTCTCCATTGCTCTCCATGAGTTTCAAGGAAATTCACAGATAACGCCTCACACCTATTCGCTGTGCGGTGTATGTTCTTTTTCTGGGAAATCGGGCCACAGATTGTGCACCACACGGATTCGCTGTGCTCTTTATGATTTTCAGGGAAATTTACAGATAGCGCCCACACGGATTCGCTGTTCTCTGCATGTTATTTTTCAGCGAAACGTAGCCACAGATTGCCCCCACATGTATTCGCTGCGCTCTCCATGGTTTTCAAGGAAATTCACATCTAGCGCCCCACATGGATTCGCTGTGCTCTGTATGTGATTTAGGAAAATTCACAGATTGCCCCCACACGGATTCGCTTGACATGATTTTCAGCCAAATTCACAGATAACGCCCCGCACGGATTCACTGTGGTCTGCTCGTTCTTTTTCAGAGAAATCGGGCCATAGATTGCCCCCACACGAATTCACTGTGCTCTCTATGATTTTCAAGGAAATTCACAAATAGCGCCCCACACGTATTCGCTGTGCTGTGTATGTTCTTTTTCAGGAACATCATGTCACAGATAGCACCTCACACGGATTTAATGTGCTCTTCGCTGTGCTCCGTGTATTCCTTTTCAGGAAAATCGGGCCGCAGTTTGCGGCCACACGGATTCGCTGTGCTCTTATTGATTTTCAACAAAGTTCACAGATATAGCGCCTCACACAGATTCGCTGTGCTCTGCATGTTCTTTTTCAGAGAAATCGGGCCACATATTGCCCCACACGATTTCGCTGTGTTCTCCTAGATTTTTCAAGGAAATTCACAGATAGCGCCCCGCACGTATTCTCTGTGCTGTATAATGTTCCTTTTCAAGAAAATCATGTCACAGATTACCCGCACGGATTCGCTGTACTCTTCACGATTTTCACCGAAATCCACGGATAGCGCCCCACACGGATTTGCTGTGCTCTTCATGTTTTCAGTTACATTCACAGATAGCACCCACCACGGTTTAGCTGTGCTCCGTTTATTACTTTTCAGGAACTCGGGCCACAGATTGCCCCCACTCGGATTCGCTTTGCTCTTATTGATTTTCAACAAAGTTCACAGATATAGCGCCCCACACAGATTCGCTGTGCTCTGCATGTTCTTTTTCAGAGAAATCGGGCCACAGATTGCCCCACACGATTTCGCTGTGTTCTCCTAGATTTTTCAAGGAAATTCACAGATAGCGCCCCGCACGTATTCTCTGTGCTGTATAATGTTCCTTTTCAAGAAAATCATGTCAGAGATTACCCGCACGGATTCGCTGTACTCTTCACGATTTTCACCGAAATCCACAGATAGCGCCCCACACGGATTTGCTGTGCTCTTCATGTTTTCAGTTACATTCACAGATAGCACCCACCACGGTTTAGCTGTGCTCCGTTTATTACTTTTCAGGAACTCGGGCCACAGATTGCCCCCACTCGGATTCGCTTTGCTCTTCTTGATTTTCAACAAAGTTCACAGATATTGCGCCCCACACGGATTCGCTGTGCTCTGCATGTTCTTTTTCAGAGCAGCAAAATTCACGGATATAGCGCCCGACACCGATTCGCTGTGCTCTTGATTTTATTCAGCAGAATTCACAGATTGTGCCCCACACGGATTCGCTGTGCTCTGTATGTTCCCTTTCAGACAAATCGGGCTACAGATTTCCCCCACAAGGAATCGCTGTCCTCTTCATGATTTTTTAGGGAAATTCACACATAGCGTCCCACACGAATTCGCTGTGCTCTGCATGCTATTTTGTCAGGGAAATCGGGCCACAGATTGATCCAACATGGATTCGCAGTGCTCTTCATGATTTTCTACGAAATCCACAGATTGCCACCAATACGGATTTACTGTGCTCTTTATGTTTTTCAGTTAAATTCACAGATCCACAGATTGCGCCCCACATGGATTCGCTGTGGTCTGTATATTCCTTTTCAGGAAAATCGGGCCACAGATTGTCCCCACAAGGATTCGCTGTGCTCTTCATGATTTTCAAAGAAATTCACAGATAGCGCCCCACACGGATTTGCCGTGCTCCCGATTTAGAACTTTTTCAGGCCCTCTCATAGGTAGCACGGCACTGCACACCGCATCTTCTATCGACCCTTCGAAAATTCTTTGACAAATTTTCACCTGTCCAAGACATGCCAGGGTCATCGGGCCACAGATTGTCCCCACAAAGATTCGCTGTGCTCTTCATGATTTTCAAGGAAATTCACAGATAGCGCCCCATACGGATTTGCTCTGCTCCAGTTTTAGGATTTTTTTACTCCCCCTCATAGGTAGCACGGCACCTGCACACCGCATCATCTATCGACCCTTCGAAAATTCTTAGACAAATTTTCACCTGTCTAAGGCGTGCCACGGTCTTAATAGGATTTATCAGAGGCTGTCTAATTATTCTTTCTACCCATCCCACAGAGAAACGGCGATGAAATATGCCGTGCAGCAGTTTGCCGTCCCCTTTCCTCGTTTACACCATAGGGAGTTTGAAGTTTTCCTGGACTTTGACGAAAAACCATCGGCTGCACGCCACGAACTGAATTGTCGCTGAAATTCACTGTGCTCTGCATGTAAACGAGGACAGGGGGCGGTAACCTGCCGCACAGCACTACAAATCGGCAAAATATCGACCAGGTGCGAATACGGCAAGAAACTCGCCGCAGATTTGTCGGAAACTAATACTTGTAGGACAGCACCATCCACATGAGGCAATTATTATGTTCGCCCGGATAACGAGAATTTTTCATACGAGTCCATGTCGGCGTAAAATCGGCCTAGTGCGGACTGGACATAACGCATGGGTGGTTTCAGATGCCGATACCGGTACTTGTGTGGCGGGGACCTTGCGGCACGGGGATTTCACCACCTAAAGGCTAAACACGTCCGCCTGACGCGTAGATCTACGGTCGCAGCTATGGGCCAAGTCGCTGTAGTGACCGTGCGCCTACACAGACCTAATGACGTAGGACTTAGAAAAGCCGTAGAGGGTCTACACAGCATATCCACTGACCTCGGTAGGTCAAATTTGAGTTTGTGGCTGAGCGGTCGATCCTGGAAATGCGCAGTGTCCGTCACGGCAAAATCCCTCCGGGAGAGGCGATCGAGCTGTATTACCCGCCTCCTCGGTGAACCCGCCTCCAGTTCCTCGGTCTGGTATGAAGATGATGAAGCCGTAGTGGATGCTGCTGAAGAGAATGATCGGGATGGCGAGTTGTTTGAGATTGTGGCGGAGGAAGCACTGCATTTTACGGAAGCAGAGAGCTTTGATATGCCGATTCTGATCATCCATGCTGACGAGCTGGCGCACGAGGCATAATCTGAGGCACACGCAGACGTAGAGATGTCGCAGACGGACATCGAAGTCGAGCTGCTTGATGTTGAAGTCGAACCTAGGGGCCTTCGTGGTGGCAGGAGCAAAGGTTCGCTAAGTTAAGCGTAAGGTTCAGAATGGCCGGCCACTTGGCGGAGCGGCACTGGCGCATGCAGCGCGCGTAGTTCGTGGGGTTTGATGGTTGAGGAGCAGCCAACGTGGCGATTTCCATGGGTGAATGGGACAAGGCTAAGAACGACGTGGCTGTTACTGCATTTCAGCATGCGAAGAAGCTAGGATTGCACTTGTACCTCTGTATATTTGGATCCAACTACAAAGTTAGTGCTCAGATTGAAATATTGTTTTGTCTATCATCCCTCTGCCTCTCTCTTTCTGTCTCTGACCCACAAACACACGTACGCACACGTCCGCGCACGCACACATGCGCACACACACACCTGCTCATGCATGCGCGCACTCACATGCCCACGCGCGCGCATGCACCCATGTGCACAAACGTGCCTTTGCGCGCGCCTCTGTGCCTCTGCTCGCCTTTGCGCGCGCCTAAGCGCCTCTGCTCGCCTTTGCGCACGCCTCTGCGCCTCTGCTCGCCTTTGCGCACGCCTTTGCGCGCCTCTGCGCGCCTCTGCACGCCTCTGCATGCCTCTACGCGCCTTTGTACGCCTCTGCTGGCCTCTGTGCGCCTCTGCGCGCCTCTGCTCCCCTCTGCGCCCCTCTGCGCGCCTCTACGCGCGTCTGCACACCTATACCCGCCTCTGCGCGCCTCTGCGCGCCTCTCAGCGCCTCTGCGCGCCTTTGCGCGCCTCTGCTCGCCTCTGCGCGCCTCTGCTCGCCTCTGCTCGCCTCTGAGCGCCTATTCGCGCCTCTGCTCGCCTTTGCGCGCGCCTCTGCGCCTCTGCTCGCCTTTGCGCGCGCCTCAGTGCGCCTCTGCGCACCTGCTCATGCATGCGCGCACTCACATACCCATGCGCGCGCATGCACCCATGTGCACAAACGTGAAAACGTTCGCACGAATGCACACGCACACACACACACGCACTCACTCACCTTTGCCCTCCTCTGCGCCCCTCTGCGCGCCTCTGCGCGCCTTTGCGTGGCCCTTCGCGCCCCTCTGCGCGCCTGTGCGCGCCTTTGCGTGGCCCTTCGCGCCCCTGCGTGCCTCTGCCCACGCCTGTGCGCACCTCTGCGCGCCTCTGAGCGCTTTTCCCCGCCTCTGCTTGCCTTTGCGCGCGCCTCTGTGCGTCTGCTCGCCTTTGCGCGCGCCTCTGCGCCTCTGCTTGCCTTTGCGCATGCCTCTTCGCGCCTCTGCACGCCTCTGCATGCCTCTGTGCGCCTCTACCCGCCTTTGTACGCCTTTGCTGGCCTCTGTGCGCCTCTGCGCGCCTCTGCTTCCCTCTGCGCGCCTCTACGCGCCTCTGCACACCTATACCCGCCTCTGCGCGCCTTTGCGCGCCTCTGCGCGCCTTTGCGCGCCTCTGCTCGCCCTGCGCACCTCTGCTCCCCTCTGCTCGCCTCTGAGCGCTTATCCGCGCCTCTGCTCGCCTTTTCGCGCGCCTCTGCGCCTCTGCTCGCCTTTGCGCGCGCCTCAGTGTGCCTCTGCGCACCTGCTCATGCATGCGTGCACTCACATACCCACGCGCGCGCATGCACCCATGTGCACAAACGTGAAAACGTTCGCACGAATGCACAAGCACACACACACACGCACTCACTCACCTTTGCCCTCCTCTGCGCTCCTCTGCGCGCCTCTGCGCGCCTTTGCGTGGCCCTTCGCGCCCCTCTGCACGCCTTTGCGTGGCCCTTCGCGCCCCTGCGTGCCTCTGCCCACGCCTGTGCGCACCTCTGCGCGCCTCTGAGCGCTTTTCCCCGCCTCTGCTTGCCTTTGCGCGCGCCTCTGTGCGTCTGCTCGCCTTTGCGCCCGCCTCTGCGCCTCTGCTTGCCTTTGCGCACGCCTCTTCGCGCCTCTGCACGCCTCTGCATGCCTCTGTGCGCCTCTACGCGCCTTTGTACGCCTTTGCTGGCCTCTGTGCGCCTCTGCGCGCCTCTGCTCCCCTCTGCGCGCCTCTACGCGCCTCTGCACACCTATACCCGCCTCTGCGCGCCTCTGCGCGCCTCTGCGCGCCTCTGCGCGCCTTTGCGCGCCTCTGCTCGCCTCTGCTCGCCTCTGAGCGCTTATCCGCGCCTCTGCTCGCCTTTGCGCGCGCCTCTGCGCCTCTGCTCGCCTTTGCGCGCGCCTCAGTGTGGTTCTGCGCACCTGCTCATGCATGCGTGCACTCACATACCCACACGCGCGCATGCACCCATGTGCACAAACGTGAAAACGTTCGCACGAATGCACAAGCACACACACACACGCACTCACTCACCTTTGCCCTCCTCTGCGCTCCTCTGCGCGCCTCTGCGCGCCTTTGCGTGGCCCTTCGCGCCCCTGCGCGCCTCTGTCCGCCTCTGTGCGCCTCTGCGCGTGCCTCAGTTGCTCCTCTGCTCACCTCTGCACGCCATTTGCGACCCCCAGCGCGCCTCTGTGCGTCTCTGCGCGCCTCTGCGCCTCTGCTCGCCTTTGCGCGCGCCTCTGCGCCTCTGCTCGCCTTTGCGCGCGCCTCTGCGCCTCTGCTCGCCTTTGCGCGCGCCTCTGCGCGCCTCTGCGTGCCTCTGTGCGCCTCTGCGCCTTTTCGGGTCTCTACTCGCCTCTTTGCGCCTCTGCTTGCCTCTGCGCGCCTCTGTGCGCTTCCACACGCCTCTGAGTGCGTCCGCTTGCCTCTGCGTGCCTCTGCGTGCCTTTTCGCATCTCCGGGCGCCTCGGCGCGGACCTGCTTGCCTCTGTGCGCCTCTGCGCCCCTCTGCGCGCCTCTGAGCGCCTCTGCGCGCCTCTGCGCGCCTCTGACGCTTCTCCCCACCTCTGCTTGCCTCCGCGCCTCTCCCCGCCTCTGCGCGCCTCTGCACGCCTCTGAGCGCCTATCCGCGCCTCTGTTCGCCTTTGCGCGCGCCTCTGCGCCTCGGCTCGCCTTTACGCGCGCCTCTGCGCACCTCTGCGCGCCTCTGTGTGCATCTGTGCGCCTCTGCGCGCCTTTGTGGGCTCTGCTTGCCTCTGTGCGCCTCTGCTTGCCTCAGCGCGCCTCTTCTCCCCTCTGCGCGCCTCTGCACGCCTCTGCGCGCCTCAGGCCGTCTCTGCGTGCGCCTCTGCGTGCTTCTTTGCGCCTCTGCGCACCTCTACGCACCTTTGCGGGCCCCTGTGCGCCTCTGCTTGCCTCTGCGCGCCTATGCTCCCCTCTGCGCGCCTCTCTCGCCTCTGCGCGCCTGTGCCCGCCTCTGCGTACACCTTTGAGCGCTCAGGCGCTCCTCTGCTCGCCTCTGCGTGCCTCTGCGCGCCTCTGTCCGCTTCTGTGCGCCTCTGCGCGTGCCTCAGGTGCACCTCCTCTTGTCTCTGCGCGCCTCTGCGCGCCTCTGCGCGTCTCTGCGCACCACTGCGCACCTCTGCGCACCTTTGCGCGCCTCTGCGTGGCTCTACGCGCCTTTGCGGGCCTCTGCTCGCCTCTGTGCGCCTCTGCTTGCCTTTGCGCGCCTCTTCTCCCCTCTGCGCGCCTCTGCATGCCTCTGTGCGCCTCTGTCCGCCTCTGCGCGCCTCTGCGTGCGCCCCTGCGTACCTCTGTCCGCCTCTGCGCACCTCTACGCGCCTTTGCGGGCCTCTGCTCGCCCCTGGTGCGCCTCTGCTTGCCTCTGCGCGCCTCTGCTCCCCTCTGCGCGCCTCTGCCCGCCTCTGCGTACGCCTTTGCGCGCTCAGGCGCTCCTCTGCGCGCCTCTGCACGCCTCTCCACTCCCCTGCAAGCCTCTGCGTGCCTCTGCGCGCCTCTGTCCGCGTCTGTGCGCCTCTGCGCGTGCCTCAGGTGCTCCTCTGCTCGCCTCTGCGCCCCTCTGCGCCCCTATGCGCGCCTCTGCGCACCACTGCGCCACCTCTGCGCGCCTCTGAGCGCTTTAGCCCTTTTCCGCGCCTCTGCTTGCCCTTGCGCCCCTCTGTGCCTCTGATCGCCTTTGCGCACGCCTCTGCATGCCTCTGTGCGCCTCTGCGCGCCTCTACGCGCCTTTGCGGGCCTCTACTCGCCTCTGTGCGCCTCTGCTTGCCTCTGCGCGCCTCTGTGCGCTTCCACACGCCTCTGCGTGCGTCCGCTTGCCTCTGCGTGCCTTTTCGCATCTTTGCGCGCCTCGGCGCGGACCTACGCGTCTCTGCGTGCCTCTGTGCGCACATGCGCCCCTCTGCGCGCCTCTGAGCGCTTCTCCCTGCCTCTGCTTGCCTTTCCGCGCGCCTCTGTGCGTCTGCTCGCCTTTGCGCGCGCCTCTGCGCCTCTGCTCGCCTTTGCGCACGCCTCTGCGCGCCTCTGCACGCCTCTGCGCGCCTCTACTCCACTCTGCGTGCCTCTACCCGCCTCTGCGCACCTCTGCACGCCTATGCCCGCCTCTGCGCACCTCTGGGCGCCTATTCGCCCCTCTGCATGCCTCTGCATGCCTCTGCGCACCTCTGCTCGCCTCTGCTCGCCTCTGAGCGCCTATCCGCACCTCTGTTTGCCTTTGCGCTCGCCTCTGCGCCTCTGCTCGCCTTTGCGCGCGCCTCTGCGCACCTCTGCGCGCCTCTGCGTTCCTCTGTGTGCGTCTGTGCGCCTCTGCGCGCCTCTGCGCGCCTCTGCGCGCCTCTGCGCGCCTCTGCGCGCCTCTGCGCGCCTCTGCGTGTGCCTCTGCGTGCCTCTGTGCGCCTCTGCTTGCTTCTGCGCGCCTCTGCTCCCCTCTGTGCGCCTCTGCCCGCCTCTGCGTACGCCTTTGCGCGCTCAGGCGCTCCTCTGCTCGCCTCTGCGCGCCTCTCCACTCCTCTGCTAGCCTCTGCGTGCCTCTGTGCGCCTCTGTCCGCGTCTGTGCGCCTCTGCGCTTGCCTCAGGTGCTCCTCTGCTCGCCTCTTGGCCGCCTCTGCGCGCCTCTGCGCCCCTATGCGCGCCTCTGCGCGCCTCTGAGCGCTTTACCGCGCCTCTGCTTGCCCTTGCGCGCGCCTCTGTGCCTCAGCTCGCCTTTGCGCACACCTCTGCGCGCCTCTGATGTACATTGAATGTACATTAATACCATGTACATCATTCGTGAACGTGAGTATTTCAGACCACGAATGTGCATGAATGCTGAACGTAAATGTACATGTCGCACCTCTGCTTGCCTCTGCGCGCCCATGCGTGCCTTTGAGTGCTTCTCCCCGCTGCGCGCCTGTGCGCGACTCTGCCCGCCTCTGCGCGCCTTTGAGTGCCTCTCCCCTGCGCGACTCTGCCCGCTTCTACGCGCTTTTGCTCAAACCTGCGTGTCTCTTGCACTTGTGCGCGCCTCTGCTAGTCTCTGCGCAAGTCCGCGCGTTTCTGCGCGCCTATGCGCGCCTTAAAGCGGACGTGCGCGCCTCTGTGCACCTTAGCGCGCCTCTGTGCCCCTTCTGCGCGCTCAAGCGCGCCTCTAAATGCCTTTGCGCGCCTCTGAGCGCCTCTAAGTGCCTATTCGTGCCTTTGCTCGCGTTAGCGCGCGCCTGTGCGGGCACATGATTTCCAGCGAAATCCGCAGATTGCACCCCACACGGATTTTCTGTGCTCTCCAAGGAAATTCACAGATAGCGCCAAGCGCGGATTCCCTGTACTCTGTTCTATTTCAAGATAATCGGGCCACAGATTGACCCCACACGGATTTGCTGTGCTCTGTGCTCTGTCTGTTATTTCCAAGAAAATCGGTTTACGGAGTCCCCCACACGTATTCGCTGTGCTCTTCAGATTTCCAACGAAATCCACAGATTGCGCCCCACACGGATTTCCTGTGCTCTCCATGATTATCAAGGAAATTCACACATAGCGCCCCACACGAATTCGCTGTGCTCTGTCTGGTCTTTTCCTTCACACAGATTCGCTGTGCTCTTCCCATGATGAAATCAACGAAATCCACAGATTGCGCCCCACACGGATTTGCTGTGCTCTCCATGATTATCAAGGAAATTCACAGATAGCGCCCCACACGGATTCGCTGTGCTCTGTTCTTTTTCAAGAAAATCGGGCCACAGATTGCGCCCCACACGGATTTGCTGTGGTCTGTGCTCTGTCCGTTCTTTTTCAAGAAAATCGGGCCACAGTCCCCCACACGGATTCGCTGTGCTCTTCAGATTTCCAACGAAATCCACAGATTTCGCACCACACGGATTTGCTGTGCTCTCCATGATTATCAAGGAAATTCACAGATAGCGCCCCACACGGATTCGCTGTGCTCTGTCTGTTCTTTCCCCCACACAGATTCGCTGCGCTCTTCATTATCTCCAACGAAATCCATAGATTGCGCCCCACACGGATTCACTGTACTCTTCATGTTTTTCAGGGAAATTCACAGATAGTGCCCCACACAGATTCTCTGTGCTTTGTATGTTCCATTTCAAGAAAATCGGGCCACAGAGTCCCCCAACGCGGATTCGCTGTGCTCTTCATGATTTTTAACCAAATCCACAGATTACGCCCCACACGGATTTGCTGTGCTCTCCATGATTATCAAGGAAATTCACAGATAGCGCCCAACACGGATTCTCTGTACTTTGTATGTTCTTTTTCAAGAAAATCGGGCCACAGAGTCCCCCCACACGGATTCGCTGTGCTCTTCATGATTTCAAACGAAATCCACAGATTGCACCCCACACGGATTTGCTGTGCTCTCCATGATTATCAAGGATATTCACAGATAGCGCCCCACACGGACTCGCTGTGCTCTGTTCTTTTTCAAGAAAATCGGGCCACAGATTGCGCCCCACACGGATTTGCTGTGCTCTGTGCTCTGCCACAGAGTCCCCCACACGGATTCGCTGTGCTCTTCAGATTTCCAACGAAATCCACAGATTGCGCCCCACACGGATTTGCTGTGCTCTCCATGATTATCAAGGAAATTCACAGATAGCGCCCCCCACGGATTCGCTGTGCTCTGTCTGTTATTTTCCCCCACACAGATTCGCTGCGCTCTTCATGATTTCCAACGAAATCCATAGATTGCGCCCCACACGGATTCACTGTACTCTTCATGTTTTTCAAGAAAATTCACAAATAGCGCCCCACACAGATTCTCTGTGCTTCGTATATTCCATTTCAAGAAAATCGGGCCACAGAGTCCCCCCACGCGGATTCGCTGTGCTCTTCATGATTTTTAACGAAATCCACAGATTGCGCCCCACACGGATTTGCTGTGCTCTCCGTGATTATCAAGGAAATTCACAGATAGCGCCCAACACGGATTCTCTGTGCTTTGTTTATTCCTGTTCAATGCTGCAGACAGCCAGACTGATTGAGAGTGCTTTTGAGAGTGCTCTACAAGATCGAAATCGAGGAGCGAAATACTCAATGATGCAGACAGCCAGAATGTTTCGGCCAATGAGGCCTCATCAGTGCAACTCATAGCCTAAAATAGGATTGAACTGTCAGCCCCGGCTGTGCTCTTCATGATTTCAAACGAAATGCACAGATTGCGCCCCACATGGATTCGCTGTGCTCTTCATGATTTTCAACGAAACTCACATATTGCGCCCCGCACGGATTTGTTGTGGTCTTCATATTTTTAAGGGAAATTCACAGATAGCGCCCCACACGGATTCGCTGTGCTCTGTCTGTATGTTCTTTATGAGGAAGATCAGGCCTCAGATTGACCCCACACGGATTTGCTGTGCTCTCCATGATTTTCAAGGAAATTCACAGATAGCGCCCCACACGGATTCGCTGCGCTCTGTCTGTTCTTTTTCCCCACACGTATTCGCTGTGCTCTTCATGATTTACAACGAAATCCACAGATTGCGCCCCACACGGATTCGCTGTCCTCTTTATGTTTTTCAGTAAAATTCACAGATAGCGCCCCACACGGATTCTCTGTGCTTTGTATGTTTCTTTTCAGGAAAATCGGTCCACAGATGCCCCCACACGGATTCGCTGTGCTCTTCATGACTTTCAACGAAACTCACTTATTGCGCCCCACACGGATTTGATGTGCTCTTCATGTTTTTCAGGGATATTCACAGATGACGCCCCACACGGATTCGCTGTGCTCTGTATGTTCTTTATGAGGAAAATCAGGCCACAGATTTACCCCACTCGGATTTGCTGTGCGCTCCCTTATTTTCAGGGAAATTCACAGATAGCGCCCCACACGGATTTGCTGTGATATGTCTGTTCTTTTCGGGCCACAGAGTTCCCCCGCACGGATTCGCTGTGACCTTCATGATTTCATACGAAATCCACAGATTGCGCCCCACACGGATTTGCCGTGCTCTCCTTGATTATCAAGGAAATTCACAGATAGCGCCCAACACGGGTTTTCTTTGCTTTTTATGACCCCCTTCCAGGAAAATCGGTCCACAGATGCCCCCACACGGATTTGATGTGCTCTTCATATTTCTCTGGGATAATCCCAGATGGCGCCCCACACGGATTCACTGTGCTCTGCATGTTCTTTTTCTGGGAAATCGGGCCACAGATTGACCCCACACGAATTTGCTGTGCTCTCCATGATTTTCAAGGAAATTCACAGGTAGCGCCCCACACGGATTCGCTGTGCTCTGTTTGTTCTTGTTCAGGAATATCGGGCCACAGATTCCCCCCACAAGGATTCCCTGTGCTCTTCATGATTTCCAACGAAATCCACAGATTGCGGCCCACACGGATTAGCTTTGCTCTCCATTGCTCTCCATGAGTTTCAAGGAAATTCACAGATAACGCCTCACACCTATTCGCTGTGCGGTGTATGTTCTTTTTCTGGGAAATCGGACCACAGATTGTACACCACACGGATTCGCTGTGCTCTTTATGATTTTCAGGGAAATTTACAGATAGCGCCCACACGGATTCGCAGTTCTCTGCATGTTATTTTTCAGCGAAACGTAGCCACAGATTGCCCCCACATGGATTCGCTGCGCTCTCCATGGTTTTCAAGGAAATTCACATCTAGCGCCCCACATGGATTCGCTGTGCTCTGTATGTGATTTAGGTAAATTCACAGATTGCCCCCACACGGATTCGCTTGACATGATTTTCAGCCAAATTCACAGATAACGCCCCGCACGGATTCACTGTGCTCTGCTCGTTCTTTTTCAGAGAAATCGGGCCATAGATTGCCCCCACACGAATTCACTGTGCTCTCTATGATTTTCAAGGAAATTCACAAATAGCGCCCCACACGTATTCGCTGTGCTGTGTATGTTCTTTTTCAGGAACATCATGTCACAGATAGCACCTCACACGGATTTAATGTGCTCTTCGCTGTGCTCCGTGTATTCCTTTTCAGGAAAATCGGGCCGCAGTTTGCGGCCACACGGATTCGCTGTGCTCTTATTGATTTTCAACAAAGTTCACAGATATAGCGCCCCACACAGATTCGCTGTGCTCTGCATGTTCTTTTTCAGAGAAATCGGGCCACAGATTGCCCCACACGATTTCGCTGTGTTCTCCTAGATTTTTCAAGGAAATTCACAGATAGCGCCCCGCACGTATTCTCTGTGCTGTATAATGTTCCTTTTCAAGAAAATCATGTCACAGATTACCCGCACGGATTCGCTGTACTCTTCACGATTTTCACCGAAATCCACAGATAGCGCCCCACACGGATTTGCTGTGCTCTCCGTGATTATCAAGGAAATTCACAGATAGCGCCCAACACGGATTCTCTGTGCTTTGTTTATTCCTGTTCAATGCTGCAGACAGCCAGACTGATTGAGAGTGCTTTTGAGAGTGCTCTACAAGATCGAAATCGAGGAGCGAAATACTCAATGATGCAGACAGCCAGAATGTTTCGGCCAATGAGGCCTCATCAGTGCAACTCATAGCCTAAAATAGGATTGAACTGTCAGCCCCGGCTGTGCTCTTCATGATTTCAAACGAAATGCACAGATTGCGCCCCACACGGATTCGCTGTGCTCTTCATGATTTTCAACGAAACTCACATATTGCGCCCCGCACGGATTTGTTGTGGTCTTCATATTTTTAAGGGAAATTCACAGATAGCGCCCCACACGGATTCGCTGTGCTCTGTCTGTATGTTCTTTATGAGGAAGATCAGGCCTCAGATTGACCCCACACGGATTTGCTGTGCTCTCCATGATTTTCAAGGAAATTCACAGATAGCGCCCCACACGGATTCGCTGCGCTCTGTCTGTTCTTTTTCCCCACACGTATTCGCTGTGCTCTTCATGATTTACAACGAAATCCACAGATTGCGCCCCACACGGATTCGCTGTCCTCTTTATGTTTTTCAGTAAAATTCACAGATAGCGCCCCACACGGATTCTCTGTGCTTTGTATGTTTCTTTTCAGGAAAATCGGTCCACAGATGCCCCCACACGGATTCGCTGTGCTCTTCATGACTTTCAACGAAACTCACTTATTGCGCCCCACACGGATTTGATGTGCTCTTCATGTTTTTCAGGGATATTCACAGATGACGCCCCACACGGATTCGCTGTGCTCTGTATGTTCTTTATGAGGAAAATCAGGCCACAGATTTACCCCACTCGGATTTGCTGTGCGCTCCCTTATTTTCAGGGAAATTCACAGATAGCGCCCCACACGGATTTGCTGTGATATGTCTGTTCTTTTCGGGCCACAGAGTTCCCCCGCACGGATTCGCTGTGACCTTCATGATTTCATACGAAATCCACAGATTGCGCCCCACACGGATTTGCCGTGCTCTCCTTGATTATCAAGGAAATTCACAGATAGCGCCCAACACGGGTTTTCTGTGCTTTTTATGACCCCCTTCCAGGAAAATCGGTCCACAGATGCCCCCCCACACGGATTTGATGTGCTCTTCATATTTCTCTGGGATAATCCCAGATGGCGCCCCACACGGATTCACTGTGCTCTGCATGTTCTTTTTCTGGGAAATCGGGCCACAGATTGACCCCACACGAATTTGCTGTGCTCTCCATGATTTTCAAGGAAATTCACAGGTAGCGCCCCACACGGATTCGCTGTGCTCTGTTTGTTCTTGTTCAGGAATATCGGGCCACAGATTCCCCCCCACAAGGATTCCCTGTGCTCTTCATGATTTCCAACGAAATCCACAGATTGCGGCCCACACGGATTAGCTTTGCTCTCCATTGCTCTCCATGAGTTTCAAGGAAATTCACAGATAACGCCTCACACCTATTCGCTGTGCGGTGTATGTTCTTTTTCTGGGAAATCGGGCCACAGATTGTGCACCACACGGATTCGCTGTGCTCTTTATGATTTTCAGGGAAATTTACAGATAGCGCCCACACGGATTCGCAGTTCTCTGCATGTTATTTTTCAGCGAAACGTAGCCACAGATTGCCCCCACATGGATTCGCTGCGCTCTCCATGGTTTTCAAGGAAATTCACATCTAGCGCCCCACATGGATTCGCTGTGCTCTGTATGTGATTTAGGTAAATTCACAGATTGCCCCCACACGGATTCGCTTGACATGATTTTCAGCCAAATTCACAGATAACGCCCCGCACGGATTCACTGTGCTCTGCTCGTTCTTTTTCAGAGAAATCGGGCCATAGATTGCCCCCACACGAATTCACTGTGCTCTCTATGATTTTCAAGGAAATTCACAAATAGCGCCCCACACGTATTCGCTGTGCTGTGTATGTTCTTTTTCAGGAACATCATGTCACAGATAGCACCTCACACGGATTTAATGTGCTCTTCGCTGTGCTCCGTGTATTCCTTTTCAGGAAAATCGGGCCGCAGTTTGCGGCCACACGGATTCGCTGTGCTCTTATTGATTTTCAACAAAGTTCACAGATATAGCGCCCCACACAGATTCGCTGTGCTCTGCATGTTCTTTTTCAGAGAAATCGGGCCACAGATTGCCCCACACGATTTCGCTGTGTTCTCCTAGATTTTTCAAGGAAATTCACAGATAGCGCCCCGCACGTATTCTCTGTGCTGTATAATGTTCCTTTTCAAGAAAATCATGTCACAGATTACCCGCACGGATTCGCTGTACTCTTCACGATTTTCACCGAAATCCACAGATAGCGCCCCACACGGATTTGCTGTGCTCTCCGTGATTATCAAGGAAATTCACAGATAGCGCCCAACACGGATTCTCTGTGCTTTGTTTATTCCTGTTCAATGCTGCAGACAGCCAGACTGATTGAGAGTGCTTTTGAGAGTGCTCTACAAGATCGAAATCGAGGAGCGAAATACTCAATGATGCAGACAGCCAGAATGTTTCGGCCAATGAGGCCTCATCAGTGCAACTCATAGCCTAAAATAGGATTGAACTGTCAGCCCCGGCTGTGCTCTTCATGATTTCAAACGAAATGCACAGATTGCGCCCCACACGGATTCGCTGTGCTCTTCATGATTTTCAACGAAACTCACATATTGCGCCCCGCACGGATTTGTTGTGGTCTTCATATTTTTAAGGGAAATTCACAGATAGCGCCCCACACGGATTCGCTGTGCTCTGTCTGTATGTTCTTTATGAGGAAGATCAGGCCTCAGATTGACCCCACACGGATTTGCTGTGCTCTCCATGATTTTCAAGGAAATTCACAGATAGCGCCCCACACGGATTCGCTGCGCTCTGTCTGTTCTTTTTCCCCACACGTATTCGCTGTGCTCTTCATGATTTACAACGAAATCCACAGATTGCGCCCCACACGGATTCGCTGTCCTCTTTATGTTTTTCAGTAAAATTCACAGATAGCGCCCCACACGGATTCTCTGTGCTTTGTATGTTTCTTTTCAGGAAAATCGGTCCACAGATGCCCCCACACGGATTCGCTGTGCTCTTCATGACTTTCAACGAAACTCACTTATTGCGCCCCACACGGATTTGATGTGCTCTTCATGTTTTTCAGGGATATTCACAGATGACGCCCCACACGGATTCGCTGTGCTCTGTATGTTCTTTATGAGGAAAATCAGGCCACAGATTTACCCCACTCGGATTTGCTGTGCGCTCCCTTATTTTCAGGGAAATTCACAGATAGCGCCCCACACGGATTTGCTGTGATATGTCTGTTCTTTTCGGGCCACAGAGTTCCCCCGCACGGATTCGCTGTGACCTTCATGATTTCATACGAAATCCACAGATTGCGCCCCACACGGATTTGCCGTGCTCTCCTTGATTATCAAGGAAATTCACAGATAGCGCCCAACACGGGTTTTCTGTGCTTTTTATGACCCCCTTCCAGGAAAATCGGTCCACAGATGCCCCCCCACACGGATTTGATGTGCTCTTCATATTTCTCTGGGATAATCCCAGATGGCGCCCCACACGGATTCACTGTGCTCTGCATGTTCTTTTTCTGGGAAATCGGGCCACAGATTGACCCCACACGAATTTGCTGTGCTCTCCATGATTTTCAAGGAAATTCACAGGTAGCGCCCCACACGGATTCGCTGTGCTCTGTTTGTTCTTGTTCAGGAATATCGGGCCACAGATTCCCCCCCCACAAGGATTCCCTGTGCTCTTCATGATTTCCAACGAAATCCACAGATTGCGGCCCACACGGATTAGCTTTGCTCTCCATTGCTCTCCATGAGTTTCAAGGAAATTCACAGATAACGCCTCACACCTATTCGCTGTGCGGTGTATGTTCTTTTTCTGGGAAATCGGGCCACAGATTGTGCACCACACGGATTCGCTGTGCTCTTTATGATTTTCAGGGAAATTTACAGATAGCGCCCACACGGATTCGCAGTTCTCTGCATGTTATTTTTCAGCGAAACGTAGCCACAGATTGCCCCCACATGGATTCGCTGCGCTCTCCATGGTTTTCAAGGAAATTCACATCTAGCGCCCCACATGGATTCGCTGTGCTCTGTATGTGATTTAGGTAAATTCACAGATTGCCCCCACACGGATTCGCTTGACATGATTTTCAGCCAAATTCACAGATAACGCCCCGCACGGATTCACTGTGCTCTGCTCGTTCTTTTTCAGAGAAATCGGGCCATAGATTGCCCCCACACGAATTCACTGTGCTCTCTATGATTTTCAAGGAAATTCACAAATAGCGCCCCACACGTATTCGCTGTGCTGTGTATGTTCTTTTTCAGGAACATCATGTCACAGATAGCACCTCACACGGATTTAATGTGCTCTTCGCTGTGCTCCGTGTATTCCTTTTCAGGAAAATCGGGCCGCAGTTTGCGGCCACACGGATTCGCTGTGCTCTTATTGATTTTCAACAAAGTTCACAGATATAGCGCCCCACACAGATTCGCTGTGCTCTGCATGTTCTTTTTCAGAGAAATCGGGCCACAGATTGCCCCACACGATTTCGCTGTGTTCTCCTAGATTTTTCAAGGAAATTCACAGATAGCGCCCCGCACGTATTCTCTGTGCTGTATAATGTTCCTTTTCAAGAAAATCATGTCAGAGATTACCCGCACGGATTCGCTGTACTCTTCACGATTTTCACCGAAATCCACAGATAGCGCCCCACACGGATTTGCTGTGCTCTTCATGTTTTCAGTTACATTCACAGATAGCACCCACCACGGTTTAGCTGTGCTCCGTTTATTACTTTTCAGGAACTCGGGCCACAGATTGCCCCCACTCGGATTCGCTTTGCTCTTCTTGATTTTCAACAAAGTTCACAGATATTGCGCCCCACACGGATTCGCTGTGCTCTGCATGTTCTTTTTCAGAGCAGCAAAATTCACGGATATAGCGCCCGACACCGATTCGCTGTGCTCTTGATTTTATTCAGCAGAATTCACAGATTGTGCCCCACACGGATTCGCTGTGCTCTGTATGTTCCCTTTCAGACAAATCGGGCTACAGATTTCCCCCACAAGGAATCGCTGTCCTCTTCATGATTTTTTAGGGAAATTCACACATAGCGTCCCACACGAATTCGCTGTGCTCTGCATGCTATTTTGTCAGGGAAATCGGGCCACAGATTGATCCAACATGGATTCGCAGTGCTCTTCATGATTTTCTACGAAATCCACAGATTGCCACCAATACGGATTTACTGTGCTCTTTATGTTTTTCAGTTAAATTCACAGATCCACAGATTGCGCCCCACATGGATTCGCTGTGGTCTGTATATTCCTTTTCAGGAAAATCGGGCCACAGATTGTCCCCACAAGGATTCGCTGTGCTCTTCATGATTTTCAAAGAAATTCACAGATAGCGCCCCACACGGATTTGCCGTGCTCCCGATTTAGAACTTTTTCAGGCCCTCTCATAGGTAGCACGGCACTGCACACCGCATCTTCTATCGACCCTTCGAAAATTCTTTGACAAATTTTCACCTGTCCAAGACATGCCAGGGTCTTAAATTCACAGATCCACAGATTGCGCGCCACACGGATTCGTTGTGCTCTGTATATTACGTTTCAGGAATATCGGGCCACAGATTGTCCCCACAAAGATTCGCTGTGCTCTTCATGATTTTCAAGGAAATTCACAGATAGCGCCCCATACGGATTTGCTCTGCTCCAGTTTTAGGATTTTTTTACTCCCCCTCATAGGTAGCACGGCACCTGCACACCGCATCATCTATCGACCCTTCGAAAATTCTTAGACAAATTTTCACCTGTCTAAGGCGTGCCACGGTCTTAATAGGATTTATCAGAGGCTGTCTAATTATTCTTTCTACCCATCCCACAGAGAAACGGCGATGAAATATGCCGTGCAGCAGTTTGCCGTCCCCTTTCCTCGTTTACACCATAGGGAGTTTGAAGTTTTCCTGGACTTTGACGAAAAACCATCGGCTGCACGCCACGAACTGAATTGTCGCTGAAATTCACTGTGCTCTGCATGTAAACGAGGACAGGGGGCGGTAACCTGCCGCACAGCACTACAAATCGGCAAAATATCGACCAGGTGCGAATGCGGCAAGAAACTCGCCGCAGATTTGTCGGAAACTAATACTTGTAGGACAGCACCATCCACATGAGGCAATTATTATGTTCGCCCGGATAACGAGAATTTTTCATACGAGTCCATGTCGGCGTAAAATCGGCCTAGTGCGGACTGGACATAACGCATGGGTGGTTTCAGATGCCGATACCGGTACTTGTGTGGCGGGGACCTTGCGGCACGGGGATTTCACCACCTAAAGGCTAAACACGTCCGCCTGACGCGTAGATCTACGGTCGCAGCTATGGGCCAAGTCGCTGTAGTGACCGTGCGCCTACACAGACCTAATGACGTAGGACTTAGAAAAGCCGTAGAGGGTCTACACAGCATATCCACTGACCTCGGTAGGTCAAATTTGAGTTTGTGGCTGAGCGGTCGATCCTGGAAATGCGCAGTGTCCGTCACGGCAAAATCCCTCCGGGAGAGGCGATCGAGCTGTATTACCCGCCTCCTCGGTGAACCCGCCTCCAGTTCCTCGGTCTGGTATGAAGATGATGAAGCCGTAGTGGATGCTGCTGAAGAGAATGATCGGGATGGCGAGTTGTTTGAGATTGTGGCGGAGGAAGCACTGCATTTTACGGAAGCAGAGAGCTTTGATATGCCGCGTCTGATCATCCATGCTGACGAGCTGGCGCACGAGGCATAATCTGAGGCACACGCAGACGTAGAGATGTCGCAGACGGACATCGAAGTCGAGCTGCTTGATGTTGAAGTCGAACCTAGGGGCCTTCGTGGTGGCAGGAGCAAAGGTTCGCTAAGTTAAGCGTAAGGTTCAGAATGGCCGGCCACTTGGCGGAGCGGCACTGGCGCATGCAGCGCGCGTAGTTCGTGGGGTTTGATGGTTGAGGAGCAGCCAACGTGGCGATTTCCATGGGTGAATGGGACAAGGCTCAGAACGACGTGGCTGTTACTGCATTTCAGCATGCGAAGAAGCTAGGATTGCACTTGTACCTCTGTATATTTGGATCCAACTACAAAGTTAGTGCTCAGATTGAAATATTGTTTTGTCTATCATCCCTCTGCCTCTCTCTTTCTGTCTCTGACCCACAAACACACGTACGCACACGTCCGCGCACGCACACATGCGCACACACACACCTGCTCATGCATGCGCGTACTCACATGCCCATGCGCGCGCATGCACCCATGTGCACAAACGTGCCTTTGCGCGCGCCTCTGTGCCTCTGCTCGCCTTTGCGCGCGCCTAAGCGCCTCTGCTCGCCTTTGCGCACGCCTCTGCGCCTCTGCTCGCCTTTGCGCACGCCTTTGCGCGCCTCTGCGCGCCTCTGCACGCCTCTGCATGCCTCTACGCGCCTTTGTACGCCTCTGCTGGCCTCTGTGCGCCTCTGCGCGCCTCTGCGCGCCTCTGCTCCCCTCTGCGCCCCTCTGCGCGCCTCTACGCGCCTCTGCACACCTATACCCGCCTCTGCGCGCCTCTGCGCGCCTCTCAGCGCCTCTGCGCGCCTTTGCGCGCCTCTGCTCGCCTCTGCGCACCTCTGCTCGCCTCTGCTCGCCTCTGAGCGCCTATTCGCGCCTCTGCTCGCCTTTGCGCGCGCCTCTGCGCCTCTGCTCGCCTTTGCGCGCGCCTCAGTGCGCCTCTGCGCACCTGCTCATGCATGCGCGCACTCACATACCCATGCGCGCGCATGCACCCATGTGCACAAACGTGAAAACGTTCGCACGAATGCACACGCACACACACACACGCACTCACTCACCTTTGCCCTCCTCTGCGCCCCTCTGCGCGCCTCTGCGCGCCTTTGCGTGGCCCTTCGCGCCCCTCTGCGCGCCTGTGCGCGCCTTTGCGTGGCCCTTCGCGCCCCTGCGGGCCTCTGCCCACGCCTGTGCGCACCTGTGCGCGCCTCTGAGCGCTTTTCCCCGCCTCTGCTTGCCTTTGCACGCGCCTCTGTGCGTCTGCTCGCCTTTGCGCGCGCCTCTGCGCCTCTGCTTGCCTTTGCGCACGCCTCTTCGCGCCTCTGCATGCCTCTGCATGCCTCTGTGCGCCTCTACGCGCCTTTGTACGCCTTTGCTGGCCTCTGTGCGCCTCTGCGCGCCTCTGCTCCCCTCTGCGCGCCTCTACGCGCCTCTGCACACCTATACCCGCCTCTGCGCGCCTCTGCGCGCCTCTGCGCGTCTCTGCGCGCCTTTGCGCGCCTCTGCTCGCCTCTGCGCACCTCTGCTCCCCTCTGCTCGCCTCTGAGCGCTTATCCGCGCCTCTGCTCGCCTTTGCGCGCGCCTCTGCGCCTCTGCTCGCCTTTGCGCGCGCCTCAGTGT
Source organism: Sycon ciliatum (assembly GCF_964019385.1). NCBI lineage: Eukaryota > Metazoa > Porifera > Calcarea > Leucosolenida > Sycettidae > Sycon > Sycon ciliatum. Next base: position 11,568,640 of record NC_088648.1, on the reverse strand, counting down.
GCCTCTGCGCACCTGCTCATGCATGCGTGCACTCACATACCCACGCGCGCGCATGCACCCATGTGCACAAACGTGAAAACGTTCGCACGAAAGCACAAGCACACACACACACGCACTCACTCACCTTTGCCCTCCTCTGCGCTCCTCTGCGCGCCTCTGCGCGCCTTTGCGTGGCCCTTCGCGCCCCTCTGCGCGCCTTTGCGTGGCCCTTCGCGCCCCTGCGTGCCTCTGCCCACGCCTGTGCGCACCTCTGCGCGCCTCTGAGCGCTTTTCCCCGCCTCTGCTTGCCTTTGCGCGCGCCTCTGTGCGTCTGCTCGCCTTTGCGCGCGCCTCTGCGCCTCTGCTTGCCTTTGCGCACGCCTCTTCGCGCCTCTGCATGCCTCTGTGCGCCTCTACGCGCCTTTGTACGCCTTTGCTGGCCTCTGTGCGCCTCTGCGCGCCTCTGCTCCCCTCTGCGCGCCTCTACGCGCCTCTGCACACCTATACCCGCCTCTGCGCGCCTCTGCGCGCCTCTGCGCGCCTCTGCGCGCCTCTGCTCGCCTCTGCGCACCTCTGCTCCCCTCTGCTCGCATCTGAGCGCTTATCCGCGCCTCTGCTCGCCTTTGCGCGCGCCTCTGCGCCTCTGCTCGCCTTTGCGCGCGCCTCAGTGTGGTTCTGCGCACCTGCTCATGCGTGCGTGCACTCACATACCCACACGCGCACCTCTGCGCGCCTCTGAGCGCTTTTCCCGCCTCTGCTTGCCTTTGCGCGCGCCTCTGCGTGCCTCCGCGCGCCTCTGCACGCCTGTCTGCGCCTGTGCGCGCCTGTGCGCGCCTTTCCGTGCCTCTGCGCGCCACTATGCGCCTCTGCGCGCCTCTACGTGCCTCTACGCGCCTCTGCGCGCCTCCGCACGCCTACCGTAAAGTCGCGGATAAAAGCCGGGTTTGCATACAAGCACATCGCGGATAGAAGCATGAAAATCAAACGGGTCAATGCATATAAGCCTGTCGCGCGTAGAAGCCTGGCTTCTATGCAAGCGCGGATCGGGTAGGTCAAGAGTAGATAAACAAGAGTGTGCAACTCCGGATCTCTCCTGCACAATCTGCAGATACCCCCGCCCACGGCGGAATTTTTTGTTGACGTCACCTTTTTTCAGAGAAACGCGGACTTTGCCGCAGAGCAGTGTGAGAGCACGTGCTGGGCACCGACCTTGTAGTGTAAAGCTCGGCCAAGTGCACGAGGGAAACCTCTCCAAAAGGCTCGCAGCGCGTGCGTCGTCGAAAAGATTACGTCAACAAAAAATTCCGCCGTGGGCCAACCCATCCGGAGTTGCACACTCTTGTTTATCTACTCTTGGCATGGTTTGCATACAAGCCTGGTTTGCATTGAAGCCTGATGCAGGAAGCGGCTTATGTGCTTATAAGCCTCTGAGCGCCTCTGCGCGCCTCTGCGTGCCTCTGCGTGCCTCTGCGCGCCTCTGCGTGCCTCTGGGCGCCTCTGAGCGCCTCTGCGCACCTCTGCCCGCCTCTGCTCGCCTCTGAGCGCCTATCCGCGCCTCTGAGCGCCTATCCGCGCCTCTGCTCGCCTTAGCGCACGCCTCTGCGCCTCTGCTCGCCTTTGCGCGCGCCTCTGCTCGCCTTTGCGCGCGCCTCTGCTCGCCTTTGCGCGCGCCTCAGTGCGCCTCTGCGCACCTGCTCATGCATGCGCGCACTCACATACCCACGCGAGCGCATGCACCCATGTGCACAAACGTGAAAACGTTCGCACGAATGCACACGCACTCACTCACCTTTGCCCTCATCTGCGCCGCTCTGCGCGCCTCTGCGCGCCTCTGCGCGCCTTTGCGTGGCCCTTCGCGCCCCTGCGTGCCTCTGCCCACGCCTGTGTGCACCTCTGCGCGCCTCTGAGCGCTTTTCCCCGCCTTTTCCGTGCCTCTGTGCGCCTCTACGCGCCTCTGCACGCCTCTGCGTGCCTCTGTGCGCATCTGCGCACCTCTACGCGCCTCTGCTCGCCTCTGTGCGCCTCTGCTTGCCTCCGCGCGCCTCTTTTCCCCTCTGCGTGCCTCTGCTCGCCTCTGCCCGCCTCTGCGCGCCTCTGTGTGCGCCTCTGCGCACCTCTACGCGCCTTTGCGGGCCTCTGCTCGCCTCTGTGGGCCTCTGCGCACCTCTGACCGTCTCTACTCCCCTCTGCGCGCCTCTGCGCGCCTCTGCCCGCCTCTGCGTACGCCTTTGTGCGCTCAGGCGCTCCTCTGCTCGCCTCTGCTCGCCTCTGCGCACCACTACGCGCCTCTGCGCACCTCTGCTCGCCTTTGCGCGGGCCTCTGCGCCTCTGCTCGCATTTGCGCACGCCTCTGCGCGCCTCTGCTCGCCTCTGTGCGCCTCTACGCGCCTTTGTACGCCTCTGCTGGCCTCTGTGCGCCTCTGCGCGCCACTGCGCGCCTCTGCTCCCCTCGGCGCACTCTGCGCGCCTCTACTTGCCTCTCCGCGCCTCTGCACACCTATACCCACCTCTGCGCCTCTGCTCGCCTTTGCGCGCCTCTGCTCGCCTCTGCTTGCCTCTGCTCCCCTCTGCTCGCCTCTGAGCGCCTATCCGCGCCTCTGCTCGCCTTTGCGCGCGCCTCTGCGCCTCTGCTCGCCTTTGCGCGTGCCTCAGTGCGCCTGTGCGCGCCTCTGCACGCCTCTGCATGCCTCTGTGCGCCTCTACGCGCCTTTGTACGCCTCTGCTCGCCTCTGCTGGCCTCTGTGCGCCTCTGCGCGCCTCTGCTCCCCTCTTCGCGCCTCTGCGCGCCTCTACACGCCTCTGCACACCTATACCCGCCTCTGCGCGCCTCTGCGCGCCTCTGCACGCCTCTGTGCGCCTCTCAGCGCCTCTGCGCGCCTTTGCGCGCCTCTGCTCGCCTCTGCTCCCCTCTGCGCGCCTCTGCGCACCTGCTCATGCATGCGCGCACTCACATACCGACGCGCGCGCATGCACCCATGTGCACAAACGTGAAAACGTTCGCACGAATGCACAGGCACACACACACGCACTCACTCACCTTTGCCCTCCCCTGCGCTCCTCTGCGCGCCTTTGCGCGCCTTTGCGTGGCCCTTCGCGCCCCTGCGTGCCTCTGCCCACGCCTGTGCGCACCTCTGCGCGCCTCTGAGCGCTTTTCCCCGCCTCTGCTTGCCTTTGCGCACACCTCTGTGCGTCTGCTCGCCTTTGCGCACGCCTCTGCGCCTCTGCTCGCCTTTGCGCACGCCTCTGCGCGCCTCTGCGTGCCTCCGCGCGCCTCTGCACGCCTGTGTGCGCCTGTGCGCGCCTGTGCGCGCCTGTGCGTGCCTGTGCGCGCCTCTCCGTGCCTCTATGCGCCTCTACGCGCCTCTGCGCGCCTCTGATCCCCTCTGCACCCCTCTGCGCGCCTCTGCGCGCCTCTACGCGCCTCTGCACGCCTATGCCCGCCTCTGCGCGCCTCTGAGCGCCTCTGCGCGCCTCTCATGCCTCTGCGTGCCTCTGGGCGCCTCTGAGCGCCTCTGCTCGCCTCTGCCCGCCTCTGCTCGCCTCTGCTCGCCTCTGAGCGCCTATCCGCGCCTCTGAGCGACAATTCGCGCCTTTGCTCGCCTTAGCGCACACCTCTGCGCCTCTGCTCCCCTTGGCGCGCGCCTCTGCGCGCCTCTGGGCGCCTCTGCGCGCCTCTGCGTGCCTCTGTGCGCCTCTCCGCGCCTCTGCTCGCCTCTGTGCGCCTCTGCTTGCCTCCGCGCGCCCCTTTTCCCCTCTGCGCGCCTCTGCACGCCTCTGCGCGCCTCTGCCTGCCTCTGCGCGTCTCTGCGTGCGCCTCTGCGCACCTCTACGCGCCTTTGCGGGCCTCTGCTCGCCTCTGTGCGCCTCTGCTTCCCTCTGACCGCCTCTACTCCCCTCTGCGCGCCTCTGCACCCCTCTGCGCGCCTCTGCCCGCCTCTGCGTACGCCTTTGCGCGCTCAGGCGCTCCTCTGCTCGTCTCTGCGCGCCTCTGCGCGCCTCTGCGCGACTCTGCGCGCCTCTGCTCGCCTCTGCGCGCCTCTACACGCCTCTGCACAACTATACCCGCCTCTTCGCGTCTCTGCGCGCCTCTGTGCGCCTCTCAGCGCCTTTGCGCGTCTCTGCGCGCCTCTGCTCCCCTCTGCGCGCCTCTGCGCGCCTCTACACGCCTCTGCACCTCTGCGCCTATGCCCGCCTCTGCGCGCCTCTGAGCGCCTCTGCGCGCCTTTGCGCGCCTCTGCGTGCCTCTGGGCGCCTCTGAGCGCCTCTGCTCGCCTCTGCGCACCTCTGCCCGCCTCTGCTCGCCTCTGAGCGCCTCTGCTCGCCTTTGCGCACGCCTCTGCGTGCCTCCGCGCGCCTCTTTTCCCCTCTGCGCGCCTCTGCACGCCTCTGCGCGCCTCTGCCCGCCTCTGCGCGCCTCTGCGTGCGCCTCTGCGCACCTCTACGCGCATTTGCGGGCCTCTGCTCGCCTCTGTGCGCCTCTGCTTTCCTCTGACCGCCTCTACTCCCTTCTGCACGCCTCTGCGCGCCTCTGCCCGCCTCTGCGTACACCTTTGCGCGCTCAGGCGCTCCACTGCGCGCCTCTGCGCGCCTTTGCTCGCCTCTGCTCACCTCTGCTCGCCTCTGCTCCCCTCTGCTCGCCTCTGAGCGCCTATCCGCGCCTCTGCTCGCCTTTGAGCGCGCCTCTGCTCGCCATTGCGCGCACCTCAGTGCGCCTCTGTGCGCCTCTGCGCACCTGCTCATGCATGCGCGCACTCACATACTCACGCGCGCGCATGCACCCATGTGCACAAACGTGAAAACGTTCGCACGAATGCACACGCACACACACACACACGCACTCACCCACCTTTGCCCTCCTCTGCGCTCCTCTGCTCGCCTCTGCGCGCCTTTGCATGGCCCTTCGCGCCCCTGCGTGCCTCTGCCCACGCCTGTGCGCACCTCTGCGCGCCTCTGAGCGCTTTTCCCCGCCTCTGCTTGCCTTTGCGCGCGCCTCTGTGCCTCTGCACGCCTCTGCTCCCCTCTGCGCGCCTATGCGCGCCTCTACGCGCCTCTGCGCGCCTCTGCACGCCTATGCCCGCCTCTGCGCGCCTCTGAGCGCCTCTGCGCGCCTCTGCTCGCCTCTGCTCGCCTCTGCGCACCTCTGCCCGCCTCTGCGCACCTCTGCCCGCCTCTGCTCGCCTTTGCTCGCCTCTGAGCGCCTATCCGCGCCTTGGCTCGCCTTAGCGCACACCTCTGCGCCTCTGCTCCCCTTGGCGCGCGCCTCTGCGCGCCTCTGCGCGCCTCTGTGCGCCTCTGTGCGCCTCTGTGCACCTCTGCTTGTGGCGGGTATAGGAGTGCAGAGGCGCGTAGAGGGGCGCAGAGGGGAGCAGAGGCGAGCAGAGGCGCGCAGAGGCGAGCAGAGTGAATAGTTTAGTCACAAACTGAAGAATCACGGGCAAAAAGACCCAAAACTTCGAGATAGTTTTATTTCAGCTTTGAGCAGCCCTGGGCGAAGTGTTTATTGAAATGTGGAATTTTTTCTTGGTTCTATTCCCTATGTTTAGCTAAACAACAAGATCAGGATGGCGATGGTCAGTTCTTGAGCTTCGAACAGGCAGAAAGGTGAGAAATTGTCGCTTTTTGACCATTTGTGCCCAAGTGTCACTTTTAACGTAATAGTTTAGTCACAAAGTGAAGAATCACGGGCAAAAAGGCCCGAAACTTCGAGATAGATATATTTCAGCTTTGAGCAGCCCTGGGCGAGTTGTTTATTGAAATGTGGATTTTTTTCTTCGTGCACTTCCCTATGTCCAGCTAAACAACAAGATCAAGGTTGCCATGGTCAGTTCTTGAGCTTCGAACGGGCAGAAAGGTGAGAAATTGTCGCTTTTTGCCCATTTGTGCCCACGTGTCACTTTCAACGTACCTCTCTATAACATAACCCAGCTGTGATGTGAGTGGTCGCATTTATTTGATTTTTGGTTTGCTTGTAGGCCGCTGGCACCCACATTCTGGGACGCCTAAAATTTGGCATTGCTGTGAATTGTTTAGTCGCAAAGTGAAGAATCACGGGCAAAAAGACGCAAAACTTCGAGATAGATCTATTTCAGCTTTGAGCAGCCCTGGGCGAAGTGTTTATTGAAATGTGGAATTTTTTCTTGGTGCACCTCCCTATGTCCAGCTAAACAACAAGATGAGGGTGACGATGGTCAGTTCTTGAGCTTCGAACGAGCAGAAAGGTGAGAAATTGTCGCTTTTTGCCCATTTGTGCCCACGTGTCACTTTCAACGTACCTCTCTATAACATAACCCAGCTGTGATGTGAGTGGTCGCATTGATTTGATTTTTGGTTTGCTTGTAGGCCGCTGGCACCCACATTCTATGACGCCTAAAATTTGGTGCTGCTGTGAATAGTTTAGTCGCAAAGTGAAGAATCACGGGCAAAATGGCCCAACACTTCGAGATAGATTGATTTCCGCTTTGAGCAGCCCTTTGCGAAGTGTTTATTGAAATGTGGAATTTTTCTTGGTTCTATTCCCTATGTTCAGCTAAACAACAAGATCAGGATGGCGATGGTCAGTTCTTGAGCTTCGAACAGGCAGAAAGGTGAGAAATTGTCGCTTTTTGCCCATTTGTGCCCACGTGTCACTTTCAACGTACCTCTCTATAACATAACCCAGCTGTAATGTCAGTGGTTGCATTGATTTGATTTTTGGTTTGCCTGTAGGCCGCTGGCACCCGCATTCAGCGACGCGTAAAATTTGGCACTGCTGTGAATAGTTTAGTCGCAAAGTGAAGAATGACGGGCAAAAAGGCCCTAAACTGGGAGATCAGCATTCAGCAGCCCTCGGCGAGTTGTTTATTGAACTGTGGCATTTTTTCTTGGTGCACTTCCCTATGTCCAGCTACACAACAAGATCAGGGTGGCGATGGTCAGTTGTTGAGCTTCGAACGGGCAGAAAGGTGAGAAATTGTCGCTTTTTGACCATTTGTGCCCAAGTGTCACTTTTAACGTACCTCTCTATAACATGACCCTTGCTGTGATGTGAGTGGTCGCATTGATTTGGGCGACAACTTTCACACCAAGTTTCAACTCGAGTGACAGGACTGCACCCAAAAATGGTCAAACAGGCTATTAAGTTGTACCCTGCAGGCACGGTGACCAGGTGACTGGTGTACGCAGGAGCACGTGGCCGCTTGCTCAACCATGTTCGATTGGGAATAGAGGAGGAACGCTGCATCGTGCTCCTGCGTACACCAGTCAGCTGGTCACCGTGGCTGCAGGGTACAACTTACTAGCCTGTTTGACCTTTTTTGGGTGCAGTCCTGTCACTCGAGTTGAACTCGAGTTGAACTAATACTTTGGTGTGAAAGTTGTCGCCTGCTGGCGCGGTGACCAGGTGATTTGGGCACCCAGGAGCACATGACCGCTTCTTCAACCATGTTCGATTGGGAATAAAGGAGGAACGCTGCATCGCAGCCTTTTCGGACCAAAACCAGTCGACTCAGCGTCCAAAAGACTACAACATATGGGCCAATCGCGGTCATCCGTGCTTTTATAAGAACGAAATGGCGCTTTTAGTGACATTTTGCGTACAAATCCCCATCTAGTAGGGCGCAGTCACCCAGTTTCGGTGGAAGTGCGCGAGTTCGATTGGGATTCAAGTAGGAAGAGAGCCTCTCAGCTTTCTCGGACCAAGACCATTCGACTCAGCACCTCGAAGACTACAACTGGTGAAATTTGATTTTTGCCTTAACTTGCTCTTTAAGCGGTTTAATAGCCAATTGAGTCATCTTTCCAAGATTCCTTTTTCGTCTCTTTCCTCTCTCTCCCGGGGAGACCCATGTGACCAGTTATGGAAGAAAGCAAGTACAATTACAAATGTGTGTGTGTGTTTGTGTGTGTGTTTGTATGTGTGTGTGTGTGTGTTTGTGTGTGTATGTGTTTGTGTATGTGTGTGTGTATGTTTGTGTGTGTGTTTGTATGTGTGTGTGTGTGTGTTTGTGTGTGTATGTGTTTGTGTATGTGTGTGTGTATGTTTGTGTGTGTGTGTGTGCGTGTGTGTGTGTGTGTGCGTGCGTGTATAAATGTGTGCACTTGTGCATGCGTGTGTGTATGCACGGGTGTATTTTTCTTGTTCGTTACTCTCGTTTTTCTCAGGAGGAGGCCAGCTGAGACACTATAGGTGTGGTGATGAAAGTTGGGCAATGATGAATACAAGCAAAAGGCTGTTCAAAGAATTTCCAACCACAACCCTGCAGACCGGGAGCCAAATGAACAGGACCTCGACCAGCTTCAATTACATCTGAACATGTTTCTATAAGGAAGAGTTGACAAGGTACCTGGACATTACAATGACTCTTGCCCTCTTGAAAGAACACTCCGCATGCACGCACATGCATACGGTGTTTTTTGTGCTTGTTGGCCCGCACACTGCTTGGTGTTTAGAATATACATATACCTTGTGTTACTGTGCAGATACATTGTGTCTGGTATAGCGAAATATGACAAGCACTTGATTGTATTGGGATGAGTGGCCTTTTGGATTATAATGGAACTTGTACTTCACTCCTATGAATAAGATACTGCCAGGCTGCCAAGGATGTGCACACTTGACTGCTTTGGTCACGGGAAAAATCCGCTGGCCCGCACTCCACCGGATTATAAACTGCATTGCATTGCTGGTGCCAATGTAGTGGACTTTATGTATGGAGATTTGTGATGACCTTGGTGTACGCTATTTACTGTTCCTTACGGGCAAAACTCCTACTCGGTCTAGACAAAACCTTGTAAACTTGAGTTTCCAACTTTTTGATACCCCAGCCAAGATTGCCATGTCCAGCACGGTGAGATAGATAAGTGAGGCCAAGAAGCAAACACTTGCTGCTCTCTGATTGGCCGAGGGCGGTTGGCCAGTCATTTCAGGTGTGAAGTGCAGTGCCAGGATAGGCTATAAAAGTAATCATTCCAGGAGGGGATGGTGGTCGGGGTTTGGGATGGCCAGAATTTTTAATTTTTTGAGGGGATGGTGGTCGGGGTTTGGGATGGCCAGAATTTTTTATTTTTTTCTCCAGGCTTGTTTCTCCTCCCTCATGCAGAAACATCAAGAGTTCAGACATTCTTTTTAGATTTTCTTCCCCAGACTTGTTTCTCCTCCCTCATGCAGAAAAAAACAAGACTCCAGACATTCTTCCCTCCTGCAGAAACAACAAGAGTTCAGACATCAGCAGGCCAAGAAGAAAACACTTGCTGAACTCTGATTGGCTGAGGGCGGTTGACCAGTCATTTCAGAATTCTCTCCGCCGGCTTAGAGAATTCTAAAACTCAGTCAATCAGAGTTCAGTATGAGGAAGTAGGAAGGACTGTTCGGTGTCACAGTGTCTCTAGCTGGCATGGTTTTGAGCAACACTCTGCCTGAAGCAGGGATGCATACCTTAGTACCCAATCACAACCCTATTTCAAACAGCACTCGAGCCAGACATTATCTCCTTTCTGCCATCGCTCTCTCGCACACACACACAAACACCTTACCGCTAACAATAGAATTGTACCGCACAACTACACGAATATGACAGTAGCATAGGGTGTACATTCCAAGCGGCAGGAAAGCCGTGCACAGTACAATGCCGCAGAAGCATGGTACACTGCACCTTACAAGCTACGATGGCACATCCAATCACCCAGCTCTCCCGGCATTAGAATTCTCTTTGCCGGCTTGGGTAATTCTAAAATCCAATCAATCAATCAGAGTTCAGTATGAGTAGGGACTTCGGTCATCAGCACGCTAAGAAGGATTGCTGAGGGCTGAAGTCCTACCTCCTTTACCGTGCAATGAAATCCCACGAACGAGTTACTTAAAAAGTATGTTGCCCTAGACCTGTGATCACCAGGCTGTGAATAGGGCAGCATCTACTTGACTCAAGGGAAAGGAATTCATTGAGCAACTCTCCAACCAAAGCAGGGATTCATAGCCCCCCCCCCCCCACACACACACAAGCACACTCTGCTAAAAGCTGCAATTCCGTGGATGCAACCATACCAGTATGGATACCCTAGTACCCAATCACAACCCTATTTCAAACAGCACTCAAACCAGACACTGAATGCCGTTACATCAAATATCTCCTTTCTCCCATCGCTTACACACACACACACACAGAGACACACCTTACTGCTAACAATAGAATTGTACTGAACAACTAATCGAATATGACAGTAGCATGAGGTGTACGTTTCAAGCGGCAGGGAGGCCCCCGAGGCCCTGCACAGTACAATGCCGCAGAAGCATGGTACACTGCACCTTACAAGCTACGATGTCACATCCAATCACGCAGCTCTCCCGGCATTATAATTTAACAAGCTGTAAACTGCTGAGTGGTTGACGATAGGGGAAGCATACATGTTGCGCTCCTTGTAAGGCCATGGTGTACAAGCAGTCATGCTGGTAACCGTTAGTTTCATGCGGGGAGCATCTCCTCAGCACACACACACACACACACACACACACATGCGCACAAGCCCACTGCTATGACATAACGACGACCATGATCCACACACAACAACCAAGATAGCGGCAACAAGCGGCAACAAGCGGCAAACAAGCAGCACACTCGGAAAAATATTTTTTCAGACACGTGAAAAATTAAAAGTGGATTGTTGATGTCCACTGCATCACTGTAGATGTTTGCAGCAGCAATAGCGTGAACAGTTCAGTCCGATGCAAGTCTGAAGGCAAAGAAAAATATCACACGAATACAGTGGAACATAGATTATCCCCACATCATCTATCCGCAAGATCATGTATCGGAACGGCAGCCGGAAGGCCTATTACCTGGAAGGGCAGTTCCTCCAAAGTTTCGAAAAATAAAAGCAATAAAAAGATGCACAATGCAGTACTTGAGTTCACCAGTGCAGTCGTCTAGTCTGTACTACTACATACTGTAGAACGGGTAATTTTAGCCACTATTAATTTTAGCGTTTTCCCATTGTCAACCGGTTGGCGACGTTTTATTTTAGCGATTTGCAGCGTTTTTACTCACAGATCACCAGTGCACTATTAATGTCTCAACGGATTAGCTACTTGAAAGGTTAGCGAAAATGAGTCGATCGCTAAATTCGCTAGGGTTTATACTTCGCTAAAATTACCCGTTCTATGGTATGCATTTACGATGATGAAACTGGCATGCATGTACATAGTCCTTGTATGAGCCCTATGTCACTCTCTCATTATACGAACATTTTCCCCATCTGAGCTCCTTCTGAACAATGTCTGCCCAGAAGCGTTGGGATATGATTGACGCTATACTACAAAAATGAGAATTTGACATGTTCTTGTAGCGTGGCAACCCCGGCAACCCTGTACTACCGTAAAGTACATTCAATAGATCACCATCACCATCCCTGCTGCTGCTGTGTCACCATCCCCATCCCCATCCCCATCCCCATCCCCATCCCCATCCCCATCACCATCCCCATCCCCATCCCCATCACCATCACCATCCCCATCACCATCACCATCCCCATCCCCATCACCATCACCATCCCCATCCCCATCACCATCACCATCCCCATCCCCATCCCCATCACCATCACCATCCCCATCCCCATCACCATCACCATCCCCATCCCCATCCCCATCCCATCCCCATCCCCATCACCATCCCCATCACCATCCCTGCTGCTGCTGCTGCTGTGTCAGGGACTCCCAGCTCTGCATCACAGCATGTGTGATGTGGGAGTTTAGATTCAGTTACTCATCTGCAGTACGGTATATTACACAATCGAATGCAGAAGATAAGCACCTGTTCGGAGAGTGTGGCCATACTGGACTGACTGTGTACAGTTCCACCGTACCAGTATCACGGTCTGAACTGGCTAGCATGTCTTATGCGCTGTCACGCCGCAGTCAACAAGTAATAGTCAATGGCGAGCATGGTGAGACTGTGCCTTGTACCAGGGGCGTCCCGCAAGGGTCGGTCCTGGGTCCCCTGCTCTTTTGCATTTATATTCGCAAGGTGCCGGAAATTCTCAAGCACAGCATGTCACAACTCTATTCTGATGACATTGCCTTCTTCATCATCAGACTGGACCTTCCTGCTATGTTACAGGATCTCCAGGACGATCTAACTGCCCTGGAGGTCCATTTAGATCTTAAGGGGCTCATCATGAACCCCGACAAGACGCAATTTCTAATCCTGCAGCGGTCACGCCTGCCAGCAGCGCAGTTGCCACAGCCCTTGACCTGTAAAGGAAAGGCTATTACCCCTACGAGCACTGCCAAATACCTTGGTTTATTGATAGACGAGCATCTCACCTTCCAGCCACAGGTCCATAAATTGTGTAACTCGGTTTTTGCTAAAATTGCTGCTTTCCGACATGGCCGTAGAAATTTAGCAAATGATGCAAAGCGAACATTCTACTTGTCTATTATTCAGTCTACCCTAGACTATGCCAGTAATGCTTACCTACATTGTTTAAGCACAACTCTGTACAATAGGATTGTGACCGTTAGTCACATAGCAATGAAGAGAGTGTTTGGACTCGATCGTACCACGCCCACTGAACTAGTTCTTCGCTTATATCACCTCTATTCTTTGGAACAGCGTATTAGCCTCAAGCTCTATGTTTTTGTGTACCGCTGCTTGGCCCAGTATCTTGCTAGTCCTCTTCTTCAGTCTTTGTACCAGCTTCGGGCAACTGCACCTGGTCATCAGGCATGCACCCGGGGCAAGGCACAAAAAGCCTTAGTTCTCCCACTCGTTTATACGCAGTATGGCATGCGCTCTATTTCTTTTCTGGCGGCAGGCAGGTGGAACTCTCTTCCAGCTGACTGTCGACAGGCCCACACTCTTGCTCTGTTCATTAATATGGGTAAGCTTCACCCAGGGTTCCCAGTAAAAAGGCAGTAGCCTGTTGGGACTCCCCTAGTAAAATAATAAAAACTACTACTACTACTACTACTACTACTACTACTACTACTACTACTACTACTACTACTACTACTACTACTACTATGCGCAGGCCGCAAACTAAAGCCCGTCCGTCGACAATACTCTGCCTCAATTTCTAGCTGATTTCTTTGCCCTTCGAGTGGACAGAATAGTTTCAAAAAATCGCTCTGGGAAGCGACAATTTTAATGACGTGGAGGAAGTAGATAAAAAAAACTTCACACCTAGCGTGACATAGTAGAACAAGTAGCAGCCAGTCGCAGCTGCCGTGCAAGAACAGTACCCGACACAACCATGACTGGTTTGGCATACTTCAGTGCTAATAATATATTTATCCATCACAACCATGACCGGTTTAACATGCGTCAGTGCCAACATTATCCCATTACTTATCGTTAGGCGCTGCATCTGCCGCTAGGGTTTATCGGGTGTTAGCGGCCGTCGTGAGTTCCCTTCGGGAACGGATACGATAATTTACTTTACTTTACTTATCGCTCACATCATCCCTAACATCTGTGTGATATTGGCCTTCATTCGTTGAATCGAGTAGAGTAATGTCAATCTAAGTGCTAAGTATCACGCATGATCTGATTCACAATGACTAGTCTTAGGTTTTTATTATCATTTGTCTGATGATTGCAGTGGCATGAAACTTTGAGTTACGACAAATCCAAACTGGACCTAATTCACTTTTTTTCGTGTTTTGTGTAAGTATGAGTGTTCAAGCAGCGTGACGTGACGTCAGCACTTCCACAGCATATTACTAGTATGACATTTGCCGGGCTCACACAGAATGAAATGGCCGCGTTATTCTCGAGAACCTCGTTTGAAGCACCATTGACACTATCACTATTAATATTTTGTGATGTGACATGTGACATGTGATACTCGAGAAAAGGAAATGCTCATTGCGTATAGTCACATGCAGTCGCAAGGCCACTGCCACAGTAGTTGACCAAAGTGCAACTTTTGCGACTTCTTGCATGTTTTACAGGATAAGCCTCACACAGCATTACAGTATATGCATGAATGTACAGCTGGACATGCACATCAGTACTTGTACAACTAAAGCGCCATGCACTATATCACTTCTCCGAGGCGATGAGCGTCGAGTGACAGTCTTTTCATATCGTGCAAAGAATATTCGATGCACAATGCACGGCACATCGCAGTGAAATCCAGGAGGGCACGTACAGTCCAAAACCGTACGCGAGCCGCAAAACTTGTGTCACATGCGCCTGCCGGGAGAAAGTGATGCGCATCGCTCGTCGCAGAAGTTGAACTTGCCTCATTTTCCCCGCGATGCAACCTTCGGCGGAGCTGCGACAGCCTTCAATGCAACGTTTTGCAGAAAATGACTGTCGATCACATCGCTCGTCGCTCATCATGTCGCAGGAGCGATATTGTTTATCGCGCTTAACATGGTGTCAAAATGGTCGAGGGCCTTATCGGTACGGAGCGCCAAATATACATTTCAAGTCGGATTTCACCGAGCGCAACTGCAGTAAACACACTGACTATTGACAGCATTGGAAGTATCACAACTACACTTGGCAGGATATGTACTAGCTAAATGTCATCTACAAAACTAGAATTTCACGTCAAAGCCATTTTACGACTTACTCTTCCAACGCTCCATGAAGGGCAACCAAAGTGAAGTTTGTCTCCTCCACGCAGCACGTGTGCACTGGGCTTGCATGTCCGCAACTCTGCTCTGTGTCCGATCCCCACCGGGATGCCGATGCCCACTGCATCACAGTCGGTGGTTGCAATAGCGATAGTGTGTTGCACTTGTCCACTGTCCAGTTTGATGCAAGTCTGCGGAGGAAGTTGAAAATGAAGACATACACAGCGTTTATTCAGCATGTTCTTGTGGCCTCCCAATCGCCGTCCTGGAGAGAGTGCATTTCCAAAAATGCGAGTAGACAAGAAGTGTTTCACACCTTTTCGGCTGGGTCTTCTTGTCTTTGTTTTTCTCTCTTGATGCCATCAGTGATGTCTTGGCTTCACAGCTCTGCTCACACACATTTTCTTTTCTGTTTTTTTTTGTTGCTGAAAACTACTGTTGTGGACATTGAACTTCATTGAAAGCACGCACACCTACCTCAACCAAAAAACAAACAACCTGCCACCCATTTGCTCGGCATTGATCGGCCAGATCTGCATGCCGCCTGTCCTGGTTACTGACACTGAATCTGTCCTCAGCACAAACTGTCAACTCCATCCAGAATACAATCCTACGACTCGTAGAGTACAGAACTATATCTGGTCTTAGGGTGGTAAGTGCAACACAGCTAGGGAAAGAAATCGTTGCACTGGGTCGACAAGACGTTTCCAGTCTGAGGCCGCTGACAGCAGATCAGTCGTAACCAACTTTCGTCTGGCTGAACGCGAACTGGCTTCTCCCCCGCATTGTAAAACGAGATGAAGTCAAGCTCATTAGAATTTCGGTTTGTACGGTGTTTGCAGCAGTGCGGATTCGAATCTCCTCACGCATGTTCCTGACGATGACCCAGAGTACGTTGTCGTGCCTCCAGGTGTAACGTCTCTGGTCCAGTGCTACGCGGCATGTGCCAAGCATGTGGTGCGTAGTCCAGGCCCATCCATGGCACAAACTACAGTACGGATCCACTACCGTGTTTCCCAAACGGTGAAGGTTCGTCGGAGAAGGTAGTACGTCAAGGGTTGACGGAAGAAGAAATTTCAAATCGTTACCAGTACCACCAAACAAAAGGGATTTCCACGAGAGGTCCAGCCACATCACCGAAGTGTGTGTGCGTGTGTGTGTGTGAGAGAGAGAGAGAGAGAGAGAGAGTGAGTAAGAGAGAGAGAGAGAGAGAGAGAGAGAGAGGGAGAGAGAGAGGAAGAGAGAAAGCGAAAGTCAGAGCGAGCGGGAGAGAGAGAGACAGAGATAGAGAGAGAGAGACAGCGAGAGAGAAAGAGGGAGAGAGAGAGAGACAGCGAGACAGAGCGAGAGACAGAGAGAGAGACAGAGAGAGAGAGAGAGAGAGAGAGAGAGAGAGAGAGAGAGAGAGAGAGAGAGAGAGAGAGAGAGAGAGAGAGAGAGAGAGAGAGAGAGAGAGAGAGAGAGAGAGAGAGAATCAGGCAGACAGAGGATCAGACTCCAAACTAGGATTGCTGGGCCCTAAGTGGTTTGCTTATTAAGACATATTGTGTTGCAGATATTTGATGTACACGTACGTAAACGGTTGTGACAGGCTACCAGTGCCCTGTAAGCATTTCAAACATTTTGAAAGCAAGCATATTGCGAGCTAACTTACCAGTCCGATGAGCAACGGAAGCCAGCATCACGTGTGGATGGTATCTTCGATGACTCTGCAGCAGATTTTGATGACTCTGCAGCAGATTTTGATGACACTGTAGCAGACCTACATGAAGCTGTAGCAGACCTCGATGACGCTGTAGCAGACCTCCATGACTCTGTAGCAGACCTCCATGACTCTGTAGCAGACCTCCATGAAGCTGTAGCAGACCTCCATGACGCTGTAGCAGACCTCCATGACGCTGTAGCAGACCTCCATGACGCTGCAGCAGATCACGATGACGCTGTAGCAGACCTTGATGATGCTGTAGCAGACCTTGATGACGCTGTAGCAGACCTCCATGACGCTGTAGCAGACATCCTTGACGCTGTAGCAGGCCTCCATGACGCTTTAGCCGACCTCCATGATGCTGTAGCCGACCTCCATGACGCTGCCGCAGATCAAGATGATGCTGTAGGAGACCTTGATGACGCCGCAGCAGACCTCGGTGACGTCGTAGAAGAGAGTCAGAGAGAGAGAGAGAGAGAGAGTGAGAGAGACAGTGAGAGAGAGTGAGAGAGAAAGAGAGAGAGAGGGGGGGACAGAGAGAGACAGACAGACAAAGAGAGACAGAAAGGGAGAGACAGGGAGAGAGAGACAGGGACAGAGACAGAGAGAGAGAGAGAGAGCGAGAGACAGGCACACAGAGGATCAGACTCCACAATCGAATTGCTGGACCCTAAGTGGTTTGCCTATTCAGACAAAGTGTTGCCAGATATTTGATGTTAGACTGACTCGTAGACTCATTCACAGCCAAGCAACACACAACCCGAACCATGGGGCATGAAGTCACTTGGCTGCCCCGCATTATCAAGCAAGTCAGAGCCCCACACTTCCCTTGAAAGAGTTAGGATGGACGGAAGAAGGACTCATCGTTCACTGCTAAGGAACACGCATCCCGAATCACCAGGTATGGAGTTACAAAGCTTCTCCCATTGTCAAGCATATCAGGGCCTCACACTTCCCTTGAAGGAGTAATGTTGAATGCATTACTGACGCATAGACTCGCTCACTGCCTATAAACACACATCCCGAGTCACTGAGCATGAAGCCATTTGGCTGCCCCAGATTATCAAGCATATCAGAGCCCCACACTTCCCTTGAAGGAGTGAGGTTGAATGCAAGACTGACTCATTGTTCACTGCCAAGCAATACCCATCCCGAATCACCGGGCATGGAGTTACAAGGCTGTCTCGCGTTATGAAGCATATCAGAGCCCCACACTTCCCTTGAAGGAATGAGGTTGAATGCTAGACTGACTCATCGACTCGTTCACTGCCAAGAAGCACACAACCCGAATCAGCGGGCATGGAGTCACTCGGCTGCCCGGCATTATCAAGCATATCAGAGCGCCACACTTCCCTTGAAGGAGTGAGGTTGAACGCAGAAAGGACTCATCGTACACTGCCAAGCAAGAATATCAGAGCCCCACACTTCCCTTGAAAGAGTGGAGTTTAACGCAAGAAGGACTCATCGTACACTGCCAAGCAACACACATCCCGAATCACCAGGTATGGGGTGACAAGGCTTCCCCACATTGTCAAGCATATCAGAGCCCCACACTTCCCTTGAAGGAGTGAGGTTGAACTCAAGAAGGACTCATCGTTCACCGCCAAGCAACACACATCCCGGATAATCAGGTATAGAGTTACAAGGCTGTCTCGCACTATCAAGCATATCAGAGCCCCACACTTCCCATGAAGGAGTGGGGTTGAACGCAAGAAGGAGTCATCGTACACTGCCAAGCAACACACATCCTGAATTACCGGGCATGGAGTCACTTGGCTGCCCCGCACTATCAAGCATATCAGAGCCCCACACTTCCTTTGAAGGAGTGAGGTTGAATGCTAGACTGACTCATCGACTCGTTCACTGCCAAGCAACATACAACCCGAATCAGCGGGCATGAAGTCACTCGGCTGCACGGCATTATCAAGCATATCAGAGCCCCACACTTCCCTTGAAGGAGTGGAGTTTAACGCAAGAAGGAGTCATCATACACTGCCAAGCAACACACATCCCGAATCACCAGGTATGGGTTGACAAGGCTTCCCCACATCATCAAGCATATCAGAGCCCCACACTTCCCTTGAAGGAGTGAGGTTGAATGCAAGACTGACTCATCGACTCGTTCACTGCCAAGAAACGCACACACCGAATTACCGGGCAAGGAGTCACTTGGCTGCCCCGCATTGTCAAGCATATCAAAGCGCCACACTTCCCTTGAAGGAGTGAGGTTGAACGCAGAAAGGACTCATCGTACACTGCCAAGCAACACACATCCCGAATCCCCAGGTATGGAGTGACAAGGCTTCCCCACATTATCAAGCATATCAGAGCCCCACACTTCCCTTGAAGGAGTGTGGTTGAATGCAAGACTGACTCATCGACTCGTTCACTGCCAAGCAACGCACGCACCGAATTACCGGGCATGGAGTCACTTGGCTGCTCGGCATTATCAAGCATATCAGAGCTCCACACTTCCCTTGAAGGGGTGGAGTTGAACGCAAGAAGGAGTCACCGTACACTGCCAAGCAACACACATCCCGAATCACCAGGTATGGGGTGACAAGGCTTCCCCACATTGTCAAGCATATCAGAGCCCCACACTTCCCTTAAAGGAGTGAGGTTGAACTCAAGACGGACTCATCGTTCAC
Source organism: Sycon ciliatum (assembly GCF_964019385.1). Classification (NCBI taxonomy): domain Eukaryota; kingdom Metazoa; phylum Porifera; class Calcarea; order Leucosolenida; family Sycettidae; genus Sycon; species Sycon ciliatum. The sequence goes on along the minus strand of NC_088648.1, from coordinate 11,549,754 downwards.
TGCCAAGCAATACACAAGCCGGATAACTAGGTATAGAGTTACAAAGCTGTCTCGCATTATCAAGCATATCAGAGCCCCACACTTCCCTTGAAACAGTGGGGTTGAACGCAAGAAGGAGTCATCGTACACTGCCAAGCAACACACATCCCGATTCACCAGGTATATGTTGACAAGGCTTCCCCACATCATCAAGCATATCAGAGCCCCACACTTCCTTTGAAGGAGTGAGGTTGAATGCAAAACTGACTCATCGACTCGTTCACTGCCAAGCAACGCACACACCAAATTACCGGGCATGGAGTCACTTGGCTGCCCCGCATTATCAAGCATATCAGAGCCCCACACTTCCATTGAAGGAGTGAGGTTGAACGCGAGAAGGACTCATCGTACACTGCCAAGCAACACACATCCCGAATCACCAGGTATGGAGTGACAAGGCTTCCCCACATTATCAAGCATATCAGAGCCCCACACTTCCCTTGAAGGAGTGAGGTTGAATGCTAGACTGACTCGTCGACTCGTTCACTGCCAAGTAACACACAACCCGAATCAGCGGGCATGGAGTCACTCGGCTGCACGGCATTATCAAGCATATCAGAGCTCCACACTTCCCTTGAAGGAGTGGAGTTGAACGCAAGAAGGAGTCATCGTACACTGCCAAGCAACACACATCCCGAATCACCAGGTATGGGGTGACAAGGCTTCCCCACATCATCAAGCATATCAGAGCCCCACACTTCCCTTGAAGGAGTGAGGTTGAATGCAAGACTGACTCATCGACTCGTTCACTGCCAAGCAACACACATCCCGAGTCACCAGGTATGGAGTGACAAGGCTTCCCCACATTGTCAAGCATATCAGAGCCCCACACTTCCCTTGAAGGAGTGAGGTTGAATGGTAGACTGACTCATCGACTCGTTCACTGCCAAGCAAGACACAACCCGAATCAGCGGGCATGGAGTCACTCGGCTGCCCGGCATTATCAAGAATATCAGAGCCCCACACTTCCCTTGAAGGAGTGGAGTTTAACGCAAGAAGGAGTCATCGTACACTGCCAAGCAACACACATCCCGAATCACCAGGTATGGGGTGACAAGGCTTCCCCACATTGTCAAGCATATCAGAGCCCCACACTTCCCTTGGAGGAGTGAGGTGGAACTCAAGACGGACTCATCGTTCACTGCCAAGCAATACACGAGCCGGATAACTAGGTATAGAGTTACAAAGCTGTCTCGCATTATCAAGCATATCAGAGCCCCACACTTCCCTTGAAAGAGTGGGGTTGAACGCAAGAAGGAGTCATCGTACACTGCCAAGCAACACACATCCCGATTCACCAGGTATATGTTGACAAGGCTTTCCCACATCATCAAGCATATCAGAGCCCCACACTTCCTTTGAAGGAGTGAGGTTGAATGCAAGACCGACTCATCGACTCGTTCACTGCCAAGCAACGCACACACCGAATTACCGGGCATGGAGTCACTTGGCTGCCCCGCATTATCAAGCATATCAGAGCCCCACACTTCCATTGAAGGAGTGAGGTTGAACGCAAGAAGGACTCGTCGTACACTGCCAAGCAACACACATCCCGAATCACCAGGTATGGGGTGACAAGGCTTCCCCACATCATCAAGCATATCAGAGCCCCACACTTCCCTTGAAGGAGTGAGGTTGAATGCAAGACTGACTCATCGACTCGTTCACTGCCAAGCAACGCACGCACCGAATTACCGGGCATGGAGTCACTTGGCTGCCCCGCATTATCAACCATATCAGAGCCCCACACTTCCCTTGAAGGAGTGAGGTTGAACGCAAGAAGGAGTCATCGTACACTGCCAAGCAACACACATCCCGAATCACCAGGTATGGAGTGACAAGGCTTCCCCACATTATCAAGCATATCAGAGCCCTACACTTCCCTTGAAGGAGTGAGGTTGAATGCTAGACTGACTCATCGACTCGTTCACTGCCGAGCAACACACAACCCGGATCAGCGGGCATGGAGTCACTCGGCTGCCCGGCATTATCAAGCATATCAGAGCCCCACACTTCCCTTGAAGGAGTGGGGTTGAACGCAAGAAGGAGTCATCGTACACTGCCAAGCAACACACATCCCGAATCACCAGGTATGGGGTAACAAGGCTTCCCCATATTGTCAAGCATATCAGAGCCCCACACTTCCCTTGAAGGAGTGAGGTTGAATGCAAGACTGACTCATCGACTCGTTCACTGCCAAGCAACACACATCCCGAATCACCAGGTATGGAGTGGCAAGGCTTCCCCACATTGTCAAGCAGATCAGAGCCCCACACTTCCCTTGAAGGAGTGAGGTTGAATGCAAGACTGACTCATCGACTCGTTCACCGCCAAGCAACTCACATCCCGGATCACCGGGCATGGAGTCACTTGGCTGCCCCGCATTATCAAGCATATCAGAGCCCCACACTTCCCTTGAAGGAGTGAGGTTGAACGCAAGAAGGACTCATCGTTCACTGCCAAGCAACACACATCCCGAATCACCAGGTATGGGGTGACAAGGCTTCACCACATTATCAAACATGTCAGAGCGTCACACTCCCCTTGAAGGAGTGAGGTTGAATGCAAGACTGACTCATCGACTGACTTCGAAGCAACACATGTTTCTGGCAAATGAACGGGCCTGGAATCATTTGGCTGCCCCACATTATCAAGCATATCAGACGGCCACACTTCAGCACTGAGCAGTTCACACACCGAATCACTGGGTTTGTAGTTACTAGGCTGGCCCTACCGTTTACAAGTCACTAAGAAAAGGATATCTACAATGCGGGAACACAGATTTCGACGGTTTCCAATAAAGGCAACATACTTACCGTTTTTGCGCTCGACATTTCGCTATCGGTTGATGTCTTCACTTCATCTTTCTCTTCCGAATTTGTTCAAGTACTAGTGGGGTCCCTTTTCCGTGAACGATTTCTTTCGACAGTCCTTGTGTCGTTATAGGTAAACTAATCAAATTCTACGGTCCATTCAAGCGGCAGCTAGCTGCCGCATGGAAGCAGGCTCTACCTTTTCCACAAACAAAAAATGGTAGTTTGTTTGATGCAAATGCAGGCGCTAGCCTAGGACAGCTGCACAGACGGAGATGCAGTTCTCATCGATTATGAGGCGCATGCGTGCTGAGTCGGTGTTGTGCCATTATTTTCGTTCCGGCGCGAAAACCCGTTGAAACCAGTGCAAACATGCATGGACCGGTCGTAGCTGCATGGTTACCTATGTTCTTGGAACTGGATGAAACTGGTTAGAACCTGATGAAAGTGGTTGGAACTGGATGAAACCGGTTGGAACTGATGAAAGTGGTTGGAACTGGTTGAAACCGGATGGAACTGGGTGTAACTCTTACACTGGGTCCGGACCTTACTTGACCTGGACGCACTCAGATCAGATCAGATCTCTTCGCGCGCTCCGCTTGCATGGTTACTATGGTTATACTGACCTGAAAGTAAGTATTACTATTAGTTGTTTTGCCAGCAACAACTAGTAGACCCGGGTGCTCGAATCAGAAACGATTTGACAGGTGTGCAATTTCTCATCTGTAAATCTCAACAATGTCAGAATATACTTTTGGAGAGGCGATGGAACAGGGAAGAGAGTCTGGCTTGACCCACCTAGCAGGAATTCAGAACCTGGGTGCGCTACAACACAATCTACAGCACGCAGTAAAAATAGTCGTATTTCCTTCGGATTTTTTACTTGAAAATTGGGTGCTCGAATCAGAAACAGCAAACTCGTCAGATCGTCTCCGATTCAAGCACACGGGTCTACCATCGTCTACGCTTGGTATGGCAGTTGAGGGCAGGGAGTAGTAACTTACTACTTCCTTTTTGAGAGCAAGATGGTCAGTGGAGCCGCAGATTCAGCAGGTCTTTGGCAGCACCGTACCGTGGACCCACATCCTCGAATCAAGGACCCAACAAAAAGTGGGTCGCGAGTATTTCAAAAACCGTTTACCGGGCAGAGCTGAAATTTGGCATACCGTTAGCGGGCCGTATGTTGATGGTATTTGTGAAAACTAAACGAAATCGGAATAAGTTTAGGTACAATTTCAGGCTGTTTCTGTTTTGGTACCCTGTATCTCATTCGAGCACCCGGGTCTACTACACTACACTCTACAGCTCTAGCTCTGCGGACAGTCACACAGACCTGCACAGCGAGCACAGCTACGCCGAGCTAGCAGCAAAAGCTGAGAAGTAAAAACTAAAGAGGTAAAGACTCAAGTATCGCAGTAGTATAGCGGTAGGAGTAGAGCCAGAGGCTTGTCGTCGTGCTGCTGCTTCCTGCCTTCGACCAGACTATGTCATCCTGAGTACCTACACTGAAGCGTTTCCTCGGCGAAGCAAGCTAGAATTTATTTATGGCGAAGCAAGCTAGAATTTATTTGTGGCGAAGCAAGCTAGAATTTATTTGTGGCGAAGCAAGCTAGAATTTAGTTGTGGCGAAGCAAGCTAAAATTTATTTGTGGCGGACCAAGCTAGAATATATTTGTGGCGAAGCAAGCTAGAATTTATTTGCACAATCTTACTACTAGTATTTGCCTCTACGTGACTAGAACATAGTGGTCAGAACAGGCCGGTTATTGGCAAGCGTCGTGCCTAGTCCGTAAGTAACGTACTTATGAAGAGATGCAGCAGGTCGCTATTTCTACCTTCAAATGCTACATCTGTGGAAGAGGATAGGTTTCTAGCGCGTTCACGGATTTATTCAGACATGGACTTGGAAGAAAGGTGAGGTTGAAATATAGCTGTACAAATACACAACTAGTTACCATGGTTACCTGGACATGAATGCTGCTAAATTTATCACTGAATAAATATCAAGGTCAAGCTAGCTGTTGGTACCAGCACCGCCGCTACTGTTGCTGCTGTCACCACCAAATTACCGCTGCTGCTGTGGCTGTCGCCACCAGCAACGCCTCTACTGCTGCTGTTGTCACCACCAGCACCGCCGCTACTGCTGCTGTCACCACGAAGTCACCACTGCTGCTGTGGCTGTCGCCACCAGCAACGCCTCTACTGCTGCTGTTGTCACCACCAGCACCGCTGCCGCTATTGCTGTCGCCCCACACTGCCGCTACCGCTGCTGCTGCTGCTGCTGCTGTCACCACCAAATCACGGCTGCAGCGGCTGTCGCCACCAGCAATGCCTCTATTACTGCTGTTGTCACCACCGCCGCTGCTATTGCTGCTGTAGCCACCAGAACCGCTGCTGCTGCTGCTGCTGTCGCCTACAGCACTACCGCTGCTGCTGCTGCTTTTGCCACCCACACCTCCCCTTCTGCTACTGTCCCCACCAGCACCTCTGCTACTGCCGCTGTCCCAACCAGCACTGCCTTCTGCTGCTGCTGTAGCCACCAAGACAGCTGCTGCTGTAGCCACCAACAGCTGTTGCTTGAGAACGGGTTTATTCACAACACCAATTGGGCCAATCGCGTGAAACCATGAAGCAAAAGTCAGGGATTAATTTATGCGGTATCGCATCGCAGTTTGCTACGCCAAATCGATCTACTGCTACTCAAAATCACAGTGACACGCAGAAAACTGCCATACATACACATACAGGCTATCCATGCCTTTTTGTAGCTTACGCCACAATTGAGATTTCGCATAGCAAAAACTGCTATGCAAAAACCTGACCGTAAATTCATCCCTGAGAGTCAAAGCAAAAAGACAACCCAAATTCGGAAATAAATGGAACACTCATTTGAAATGTAAGATTGAACACAAAAGCTTCACAAGAAATCGTTACCTAATAAGATTGCCTACCGACATGCAAAGGCGAAGGCATGCCTCTGCCCGTGTCAGCACAGCCGGGGGCAGTATGCTGCAATGGGGCTCCCGAACTTGCGGCGAATGTAAGAGGCCCTGCACCCCTAAAGCACGTGACTGCCCATCGCAGCAGGCAAAACGAAACCCGGGTGCGTAACTCCCCCATCACGGGCCTTCACGGCAGAATATACCAAGTCTTTGTTTCTGTCTACAACCAAAGCAGCTAGCAACTTCAGAAATATAGTGGCTTCCTTGCCCGCCACACCCGAGGTCGAAAACACCAGTGGGGTGAATGATGCTCTCTCCACCTGGTTGACTCTGGCACCATACGCCGCCTTCTTCATTCTTTCGTGTGTTCTCAGGTGGCTAAGGATTTCCGGACGAGGCAGCAAGGACGGCCCAAGGTCAGTGACCCTTACATCAAAGTGCCTCTGCTGTCGCCATCAGCACCACTGCTACATGTCTGCATGAATTTTCCTGGCTCACACCACTTCAAAGTGCATGATTTAGGTTTGTGATTTTAGGTTCAGTGTACCATCCCAGCACGTTAAGCACTGGGAATGATCTCTATCTACGTTTACACTCTAACAATAATGAGAGGATGAAAAAGTGTTTTTACTCCGAGTTTCACGGTAAGCGATCATCAGAAACAGTAGGGGTGAAACGATTACGCTTTTTGACTATCGAATGACCTGAACCAATATCGATCGGTAATGAATCAAAAAGTCACCAAATGCCTGGTAATGCTTGCAATTGGCATCAATTTTTGAATTTTTTCCCGGGGGAGGGTAATGAAGAATACTTGTCCCCAATCGTAGCGTCTTCTTGGTTTGTTGCAGAATCAAAAAGTCTTTTATGGTAGTTACACTGAAATGGCACCAAATGCCCGGAAATGCTTGCAATTGGCTTCAATTTTGAATTTTTTCGGCGAGAGGGCCCCCGGACCCCCTTCCATGGCCGCCTAGCAGGCCGCCTAGCAGGTAAAGCATTCCAGCAATCAGCAGTGTGAAAAGAAATGGTTGACAAACCCTTAGTATGTTTGCATCTACAAGCAATGCTCAAATCTGCTCTGCTCAAATTCTGCTCAAAGTTTGCTCAAATCTTCACCATCAACTTTTCAGCTCGCGTACGAGCAGAAACAATAATGGAAACTGGTCTCAGGTGTTTATTATCAGTTACCTGCATGAGCGCCTGAGGATAAAACTTTGAGTTACGGCTTCTTCCAACAGGACCCCTTTCTCTCTTTCTTTTGCTACACCCAGAGAATACATAACAATAGAGCATCAAGAGCGGTTGCTTACCTAAAAGTAATAGCAAGAGTCTGTTGAGTGTGTACTTGCACAACATATCCAAAAGATGCGATAAGGCGATCTTGCTGGCCCTCATAGTCGACTGAAGTAGGTATTCGTGGTGTCCGCGTAACGCCAGTGTCTCGGGGGGGGGGGGGGGCTCACGTGAGTGGGACCCGTCGAGACTTCAGAATGGTCCTGCAGACTTGGTGGGTGGGTCTACTGAGCTTGAGCCCGGACTGGCTTGGCTTCAGCCCATACTCCTGAAGCCCAAGGCCATCCCCCTATAGCATGCGACCGTCATCCGGTAGCCTGAGACTGGGCACTTGTCGCTAGAGGCTACATGCGGTTATGTACATACAACATGACATACTCAATCTGCGGACAGCATGCTGTTTCGTTCTTTTTGAACTCATCAGCGCAGCACAGAGATACATAGATACAGGTCTAGCCTTGTGAGTACCACATCAGTTACAAGATAAGCTTCGTTACAGTAAAAGTTCGTAAATAAGCATATTTTCTAATTGTCCGCAAACTCCAACGCAGCCATTTACACATTTAGGAAACTTCACTTCTCAACTCCAAAATCCGAAACTATCTCTTCACTGCGATTCAAATTCAAATTCAAATCTAACCTGGCCCATCATCAGAGTAATGAATGACAAAATATCCATTACATAGGTACTTATTGCATAGGTACTTATTGAACTACATGTATGAAGACAACAACTAATGACACTGAGAAACTGAGAAAGTTAACATATTGGTGTGAATATGTTAAGTGAAGAATATGAAGTAAGTAAGTGTAGGTGGTGTATGTCTCAGCGGTAAGGTGTGTTTGTGTTGGGGGGGGGGGGCTTCAATTTAATCTCATTGGACAGATGTGAATACAGAGTGATGCATTGTCTGGCCACAGTTACATGTTGTCACGGCAACAGAATTACATGTACTTGAAGTACATGTGTAGAAAATCACCTACAAGTACATCCAGCCTGGAAACTAATCACTGACACAAACAGACTTGCAGTTTCACTTGTAGTGCAAAATACAATACATCACCTACAAGTACATCCAGCCTGCAAACTAATCACTGACACAAACAGACTTGCAGTTTCACTTGTAGTGCAAAATACAATACATCACCTACAAGTACATCCAGCCTGCAAACTAATCACTGACACAAACAGACTTGCAGTTTCACTTGTAGTGCAAAATACAATACATCACCTACAAGTACATCCAGCCTGCAAACTAATCACTGACACAAACAGACTTGCAGTTTCACTTGTAGTGCAAAATACAATACAACACCTACACTCAGACCAAGCATACAAGTTTCACACCTTTCACACCTTGTACAGAACGCAACCTCCACCCACAGTCCCTGTTCACAGACGGATTGCCTATCACGAATGAACATAGCTTCACGGATACGTTGATTGACAAGGGATGACTGGGTGGCGAGAATTGAAGTGTTGGTGACATGTACTGCGACATCGGTGTGATGTGGGTGATGATGTGCGTAATGTTCTCCCCATGGTGTTTCCACTGACAATGTCTCACTCTGTATTCGCATCTGTCCAATGAGATTCTATTGAAGCCTCCCCCCCCCCCCAACGCAAACACACCTTACCGCTGAGACATACACCACGTACATTTACTTACTTCATATTCCCTCGCACACCAATCAGCAGTGTGAAAGGATATCGTTGACAACAAAACCTTAGTGTGTTTACGTCTATGCAATGTGGTGTCTGCTCAAATCTCCACTCTCAGCTTTCCAGCGTCAAGACTTGCGTATGAGCAGCAACAATAATGATAATTGGTCTCAGGTTTTTAACATCAGTTTGGCCGCACGTTTATATTTCTATGTTTCTCGTCACCCGCGCGCATACGATTCAGGAGTCTGGAAATAAAGAAAAACAAACTGTGCTGCACCGTGGGGACCAGCACATGCACATGTGCACCCTGGCCTGCACGTTGTTTGCAACACACATGATGCGAGGTCGGCAGTTTTTATTGCGCAATCTAGCGGCACCTGCACAGATTGTGACAGAAGCCCCTACCACGTTTACTAGTTGCTAACTTTGGATGCTAGTTTTTCATGGTGTATTGGTCGATTTTCTGTCGCATATGGTTTTAGATTTTCGGGTGACGGGAAACATAGAAATAAAAACGTGTGACCTTACCTGCATGAGCGCCTCAGGATAAAACTTTGATTTACGGCTTCTTCCAACAGTATCCTTTTCTCTCTTTCTTTTGCTACACCCAGAGAATACATAACAATAGAGCATCGAGAGCGGTTTCTTACCTAAAAGTAATAGCATGAGTCTGTTGAGTGTGTACCTGAACAACATATCCAAAAGATGCGATAAGGCGATCTTGCTGGTCCTCATAGTCGACTGAAGTTGGTCTTTGTGGTGTCCGCGTAACGCGCCTCGGGGGGGGGGGGGGGGAGGTCACATGATTGGGACTTGTTGAGGCTTCAGAATGGTCCTGCAGACTTGGTGGGTGGGTCTGCCGAGCTTGAGCCCGGGCTGGCTTGGCTTCAGCCGATACTCCTGCAGCCTGTGGCCGTTCCCCTGTAGCATGCGACGGCCCTCCTGTAGCCTGAGGCAGTGTTGTGCAGTGCTGCACTGCACAACACTGCACAACACTGCGCAGTGCTGTACTGCACAGCGCAGCACTACGCAGCACTGTACTTCACTGCAGTGCACTGCACAACACTGCGTAGCTAGCATTGCGCAGCCTAACACCGCACAGCACCGCCCCGCACAGCACAGCACCGCGCCGCACAGCAATGTGCTGTACAATGCAGTGCACTGCTATTCTGTGTCTTTGCACAGTGGCGGCAAGTGACAACCAAGCACTGTCGAGATCTTGCTGAGTCCATCGGCTCTTGCCGCTCCCTGTCTGTGTAACACAGCTAACTTCATGTGCCCACCATGTAACTCCTGCACTTTTGTTGAGCAAATGGTTCGTTTCAATGGTCTTCACTCTCAAGTGAGGGGTTGGATTTTACTGCCAGCTGCTGCAACTGCTGTTGGTGCCATTGCCACTGCTGCCATTGCCACTGCTGCTGCTGCTGCCTCCACTGCTGCCATTGCCACTGCTGCTGCTGCCTCCACTGCTGCCTCCACTACTGCTGTTGCTGCTGTTGCTGTTGCTGCTGTCTCCACTGCTGCCATTGCCACTGCTGCTGCTGCCTCCACTGCTGCCTTCACTGCTGCCTCCACTGCTGCCTTCACTGCTGCCTCCACTACTGCTGTTGCTGCTGTTGCTGTTGCTGCTGTCTCCACTGCTGCTGCCCCCACTGCTGCTGCCTTCACTGCTGCTGCCTCCACTGCTGCTGCCTCCACTGCTGCCTCCACTGCTGCCTCCACTGCTGCCATTACCACTGCTGCTGCTGCCTCCACTGCTGCTTCCACAGCTGCCTCCACTGCTGCCTTCACTGCTGCCTCCACTACTGCTGTTGCTGCTGTTGCTGTTGCTGCTGTCTCCACTGCTGCTGCCTCCACTGCTGCTGCCTCCACTGCTGCCTCCACTGCTGCTATTGCCACTGCTGCTGCTGCCTCCACTGCTGCCTTCACTGCTGCCTCCACTACTGCTGTTGCTGCTGTTGCTGTTGCTGCTGTCTCCACTGCTGCTGCCTCCACTGCTGCTGCCTCCACTGCTGCCATTGCCACTGCTGCTGCTGCCTCCACTGCTGCCTTCACTGCTGCCTCCATTACTGCTGTTGCTGTCTCCATTACTGCTGTTGCTGTCTCCTCTGATGCTTCCACTGCTGCAGCTGTTGCTGCTGTCACTGGTGATGCCCCCACTGCAGCTGCTGCTTGCACTGCAGCTGCTACCTTCCACTGCAGCTGCTGCTTGCACTGCAGCTGCTACCTTCCACTGCTGCTGCTGCCCTCACTGCTGCTGTTGCTACTGCCACCACTGGTAGTGCTGGCAACTTTTCTTTCTTCATGATGGCTGCTGTTAGTCCTACTACGAGTACTAATGTTGTCAAGATTGGTGTGCATGTGTGTGTGTGTGTATGTGTGTGCATTTGTGTGTATGTGTATGCGTATGTGTGTGTGTGTGTGTGTGTGTGTGTGTGTGTGTCCCATATGGTGCAGTGGTATGTGCAGCGATTTCCAATCTATAGGTTGCGGGTTCGATTCCCGACGATTATGGTCACACACGTCTTTCTTCTCTTTCTCAGACTCTTCCTGACTTTTCTTTCATTCTCCTGGGTGGTTACCAACAGCCAGTGCATGCCGGAGTATGTGGTGTGATGTGTGTGCGGGAAAAAATAAAATAAAAAACCAAAAAGTAGGGATTCACTGGCCAGAAAAAGCCACTTCATAGCTGTGTGGTGTAGACCAGGCTGAATAGTGGCGGTCAATTCTTCAGCCTTGCAAGCTGTTGAATGGTGCAATCCCAGCACAAGCTGCTATGGCTTCTGCTGTAGCATCGCTATCATCGCCTCCGGCGATGGGCGTCCAATGGTCCAATGGTGTGTGTGTGTGTGTGTGTGTGTGTGTGTGTGTGTGTGTGTGTACTGTCAACTCGCCCATGAATGAGCCGGTGTCTCTTGGTGAGAGCACAATCGAGGCTGTTGACAGTTTTACGTACCTTGGCAGTGTCATCCATCGGGACGGGTAGTCTTTGCATGATGTTCAGTCCCGTCTCGCCAAGGCTTCGCGTGTGTTCGGCAGTCACCGTGTCCCGGCGTTTGAGAATCGGTCGTTGTCTCTCCGCTGTCGGCGCCGCGTGTGCATCGCCCTTGTGCTGACGACCCTCCTGTACGGAACAGAGAAATGGATGCCGAAGGCACCGGACCTGCGCTCTCTCAACGCCTTTCATCACCAATGTGTTCATATCATCGTTGGCATCCCCAGGCGGGACCAGTGGGACAACCGCGTCACCTCCATTACCATGGCCAGAACACTCGGCATTGACTGTGACTTCGCGGACATCATCCGGGAATATCGACTGCGTTGGCTTGGCCATGTTGGCCGGATGAACGACGACCGTATGCCGAAGCGAGTTTTGTTTGGGGAGCTCCCTGCAACGCGCCCTCACCATGGTCCACGCAAGCGGTGGTGTGACGTCATCATGGATGATCTCCGCTCCAGGAGCCCTCCTGTGCCTTCTGACTGCTGGTTTGATGCTGCCCAGGACCGCTCTGCCTGGAGGCAGGTTGCTCATCGTCGTCCTCCCGCCCGTGCTCCCCCTGATCCTGACTCTGGCTTCCGCTGCACATGTGGGAAGGTCTGCCGTCGTCCCGGGGATCTCAAGCTCCACGCTCCGTACTGTAAAGCTAGCAGATAGTCCCTTCGCTATCTTGCCATCGGCAATGGGCACGTTCAAGGTTCAAGGTGTGTACATGGTTTGTGTGTAGCATTATGGTGATAATGGAGATGAATGGGGCGTGCAGCTTCGTGCTACCGCTCAAGCTATGCTGCTATGTTTGATAGTGCTGTTGCTGTATGCTCATGCTTTGCTACTGACTACGGTCGCGTGCACTGCACGTCACAGTGACCATGTCGGCCAAACAACATTGTGCATGCACGCGTGGTACTCTAGGTGACGTGACATTCAACGTGTTGGCGACGTGCGACGTGGCATTCACCATGGCATTTATATGTGGCACTCAGCGTGGGTGTTATGTGTGTGTGTGTGTGCGTGTGTGTATGTGTGTTTGTGTGTGTGTGTCATATGGTGCAGTGGTATGTGCAGGGATTTCCAATCGATAGGCTGCGGGTTCGATTCCCGACGACTATGGTCACAGACATCTTTCTTCTCTTTCTCAGACTCCTCCTGACTTTTTTCGTTCTCCTGGGTGGTTACCAACAGCCAGTGCATGCCGGAGTATGTTGTGTGGTGTGTGTGCGGAAAAAAATGAAATACCAAATAGTAGGGATTCACTGGCCAGAAAAAGCCACTTCATAGCTGTGTGGTGTAGACCAGGCTGGATAGTGGCGGTCAATTCTTCAGGCTTGCAAGCTGTTGAATGGTGCAATCCCAGCCCAAGTTGCTATGGCTTCTGCCGTACCATCGCTATTATCGCCTCCGGCGATGGGCGTCAAATGGTCAATGGTTTGTGTGGATGTATGTGTATGTGTGTGTATGTGTGTGTATGTGTGTGTGTTTCTGTATTATACATCTGCTGCTGCTCTTTAGACTTGGTGTACGGTTGGCTCATCTCATAGTCTAGCTGACAAACTTCAATCAGGGCCTTCGCAGAGAACATCTCCTCTCGCAGATAGAGTCCTTCTAGACCAGAGGTAAGCCACAATGCAAATTTGGGTCTGCAGGTGCGTGGGCGCGCGCGGATGTGTGTGTGTGTGTGTATGTGTGTGTGTGTGTGTGTGTGTGTGTGTGTGTGTGTGTGTGTGTGTGTGTGTGTGTGTGTGTGTGTGTGTGTGTGTGTGTGTGTAGCATTATGGTGATAATGCAGATTAACGGATGCACGCAGCTTCGTGCTACCGCTGAAACTATGCTGCTATGTTTGATAGTGCTGTTGCTGTATACTCATGCTGTGCTACTGTCTACGATCGCGTGCACTGCATATCACAGTGACCATGTCAGCCAAACAACATTGTGCATGCACGCGTGGTACTCTAGGTGACGTGACACTCTACGTGTCATTGAACGTGACGTTCAATGTGTTGGCGACGTGCGCCGTGGCATTCACCATGGCATTTATATGTTGCGCTCAACATGGGCGTCATGCGACGTTCGCTCGACCTGTGCTCGGTGTGACTTGCTAGAGCTCGCGTCGCTATAAATTTTGATCCATACTGTGTGTGGATTATTTTTGTCTGCTCGTGTTTCACCCTCCCACCTCCCATTTCTCATCACTCGTTTACTTTGATAAAGTGAAGAAAAGTGGTGTTGGCTACGCTCATTTCCGGCTAGTCACGGCCCTCAGTCGTTGTCCCTCAGACCTTTCGAGACTCTCTTGGCTCCGCCAAGATCCTGCTCTGGCAGTCGACAAGGCTCACACTCCGCTGGCCAGCACTCCCCCGTACCGCAAGTTGCTGTGTGTTGTAGTTAATGTGTGTGTGCATGCGTGAATGCGTGCGTGCATGGGTACGTGCGTGCATGCGTACATGCATGCGTGCATGCGTGCGTATGTGCGTGATGGTAGTTCTGAGATATATTTGGCCGCTTCCTGCAGCTTCACTTGAATAGATAATTAAGTATAGGCAGAAGACACCCACCACATTCCAACTTGTGCTGTTATTTATTCGCTGTTGAAATTCACGTAGGTAAATCTGAAAGTCAAAATAAGAACTGGGAAGCTGGCGTGTGTCTGCAGGTGCATGTGTGTGTGTGTGTGTGTGTGTGTGTGTGTGTGTGTGTGTGTGTGTGTGTGTGTGTGTGTGTATGCGTGAGTGCGTGCGTATGTGGACGTGCGTGCGTTCATGTGCATGCATGCATGTACACAGTTGAGCTCGGTTAAATCCTACCCAGAGTGCGCATTTGGCGCTCTGTGTGTGTGCACGTGTGCGTGTGTGTGTGTGTGTGCGTGTGTGTGTGTGTGTGTCCCATATGGTGCAGTGGTATGTGCAGCGATTCCCAATCGATAGGTTGCGGGTTCGATTCCCGAAGATTATGGTCACACACATCTGTCTTCTCTTTCTCAGACTCCTCCTGACTTTTCTTTCATTCTCCTGGGTGGTTACCAACAGCCAGTGCATGCCGGAGTATGTGGTGTGATGTGTGTGTGTGTGTGAAAAAGAATGAAAAAAATGAAAAAGACCAAAAGGGATTCACTGGACAGAAAAAGCCACTTCATAGCTGTGTGGTGTAGACCAGGCTGAATAGTGGCGGTCAATTCTTCAGCCTTGGAAGCTGTTGAATGGTGCAATCCCAGCACAAGCTGCTATGGCTTCTGCTGTAGCATCGCTATCATCGCCTCCGGCGATGGGCGTCCAATGGTCCAATGGTCCAATGGTGTGTGTTTGTATGCGTGTGTGCGCGTGCGTGTGTGTGCCTGTGTACATGTATGTGTGTGTGTGCGTGTGTACGTGTGTACGTGTGTATGTGTGTGTGTGTGTGTGTGTGTGTGTGTGTGTGTGTGTACATGCGTGTGTGTGCACGCGTGCATGTGTGTGTGTGTTTGTATGTATGCTGTGTTTCTTGTATATGTGTGTGTGTGTGTGTTTCTTGTATATGTGTGTGCATTCTTAATTCTGCTCGTTCCTGTACAGCTTGATCTAAGTTCGTAATAATAATCATAATGATAATATAAATCTTTATTTTACATAATTATACTAGTAGATGTAGCATGTACTTCAGTACTACAATTCTACACTCATTTCTACAGTATCCCGGCATATGATAATAAAGCAATGTCTCCATGGAAACTATAATTACTATAATAAGGCCACCCAGAATTAATTCGTTGTTTTGGGTCACTTCACTCATCGGTATCCAGTACCAGAGTCGGTCGGCGTTTTTCTTTTTTCTTTTTTGGTTTCTGCCATGCAGACTATGGGCGCATTTCATTACACACATTTCGGTTAACTCTAGAATTAGTTATGGTGGATGCACGGTTCGATTACCCAAATTCCGTCGTCAGAATTGACGGAATCCAATTCCATAACACCCCTCAATTCTGAAGAGAGGGTGGAATTGCTAATTCTCCACCCAGGATCGATGGTCTCGACATACATGCCATGCTAGGTCCAAGTGCGCGCGAGGTGTACGGGATCACACGTGATCCCGTTTTACGATTTTTAAGTGTAGTCGTTCGGTTACATGGCCGCAATCCCGGTTTATTCTGTTCATTCGAGGTTTATATAACCTGGGTCCGAAATACAACCAGAATGTTGGCTACTGTCATAGCCTAATGTATGTCTACAGCATTGGGTACATTTTATGTATGTACATGTATGTATGTATCTCCCATAACCATTCTGGCCATAGGGGCGTCACCTGTGTCATTAGGCGGCAGCATCAAAAGAAGAAAAAGAAGAAAAAAGAGAATGAAAATGCACTCATAAACTAGCTGCCTATACCTATCACGGTCAGCAGCAACGAGAGAGAGAGAGAGAGAGAGAGAGAGAGAGAGAGAGAGAGAGAGAGAGAGAGAGGCAGAATTGTACGATTCATTGATCAGTCTTTGATGCTGGTGAACCAATTGATTGGGACCACGGGGTCTTTCTTGATCCCGGCACCATTCCATCCAAGAAATGGCTATCATGATGCCTTACCACATGTCCAAACCACTTCAACTTGATATGCTTTTAAACTGGGGAAGTATACCCTAAAATCAAATTTTCACCAGTTGTAGTCTTCGGGGTGCTGAGTCGAATGGTCTTGGTCCGAGGAAGCTGAGACGCTCCCTTCCTCCTTTATTCCCAATCGAACTCGCGCACTTCCACCGAAACTGGGTGACTGCGCCCTACTAGATGGGGATTTGTATGCAAAATGTCACTAAAAGCGCCATTTCGTTCTTATAAAAGCACGGATGACCGCGATTGGCCCATATGATGTAGTCTTTTGGACGCTGAGTCGACTGGTTTTGGTCCGAAAAGGCTGCGATGCAGCGTTCCTCCTTTATTCCCAATCGAACATGGCTGAACAAGCGGTCACGTGCTCCTGCGTACACCAGTCAGCTGGTCACCGTGCCTGCAGGGTACAACTTACTAGCCTGTTTGACCTTTTTGGGTGCAGTCCTGTCACTCGAGTTGAACTCGAGTTGAACTTTGGTGTGAAAGTTGTCGCCTGCTGGCGCGGTGACCAGGTGATTTGGGCACCCAGGAGCACATGACCGCTTCTTCAACCATGTTCGATTGGGAATAAAGGAGGAACGCTGCATCGCAGCCTTTTTGGACCAAAACCAGTCGACTCAGCGTCCAAAAGACTACAACATATGGGCCAATCGCGGTCATCCGTGCTTTTATAAGAACGAAATGGCGCTTTTAGTGACATTTTGCATACAAATCCCCATCTAGTAGGGCGCAGTCACCCAGTTTCGGTGGAAGTGCGCGAGTTCGATTGGGATTCAAGTAGGAAGGGAGCGTCTCAGCTTCCTCGGACCAAGACCATTCGACTCAGCACCCAGAAGACTACAACTGGTGAAAATTTGATTTTAGGGTATACTTCCCCTTTAAAGAAGGCGTGTGAACGGGCCAATATAACTTTTTGACTTCCTGCAGTACTGACTGATTTGTGCGATGATGATAGTATTGATGCCATGCGACTTACGCAGATACCTGAGCTCAAAAGCTCTAATTCGATTTATGATAGCTTGTGAGATGGTTAGGGGTAAGCGGATTATTCCAGCATAACTTTTGGCAAAATCAGGTCCTTTTTGAGAATGAGCATAAAATGGCATCCGAAAAACAAGGGCAAATGCCCAATGAGGCTGTTATACACACCTGCTATTGAAGGCATACCTTTTGGCATAAACAAGTCCTTTTTGAGAAGGAGCTTAAAATGGCATCCGAAAAACAAGGGCAGATGCTCAATGAGGCTGGTATATATACACAACTGCTATTCAAGGACCATACATATAGCGCTTCTAGTCGATTAGGAAAGATAAAAAAAAGTTCAGTGTTTGGTTGTAAATTTGGTATTCCTCTTGCATAATTATTATTGTCCTGTACTTCCACAAAGCTCCCAGTCCACATCAAGACAATGGTCTGAGTCCTTTATTCATGACGATTATAATTATGTTCTTTTGGTCTTTCTAGTGAAGCGTATAAAAGCATAATTGGCTGTTTTCTCCAGCATTCTGCAAACATCCGCTAGAGCATAATCTGCTCATTTCCAGAGCATATACCGCTTACCCCTAGAGATGGTCCAGGTCTGGCAGCCATAGAGCACAGTAGTAAGAACAGATACCAAGCGTATTTCTACTTTTTTTAATGCTAATAACTGGGCTATTATTGTGCATGTACCTGGCTGTCTACGTGTACAGGCAAGAGTACATAACCCCTGGGCTGGGGTTATCATGTCATGGATGCTCTTGCTAGATCTATAGGCTTACGCGCATGCTATGCAGTACGGTACATTCATGCCAGGCAGTCGTTAAAGGGGAAGTGCATCGATTTTTCGAGTATGGTCCAGAAGAAAGACAATTTGATATCGGTTCGAATGGCATATCTCTCGCTTCCATACGATAAGCCAAACTTGCCAAATCGCCAATTGTATACTCACGTTGCCATAGCGACCAGCGCAGTGATGACGTACGAAAGTCGAAAGGCTTAGCTCCACCACAGAGAAGGTCGATCATTGCAGAATTTGGTCATTTTCAATTGGTTTGTTGTATTCACGAAGTGAAAGAAGGGCTGTGTTCAATGCTGTTAGTGCAGTGAACTGTTTGTTAGTTGTCCTCTCGGTTATGTACTGGGACGTGACACTGACTGGAGAAAGCTGGAGGGCGGAGACACCAGCAGACAAGCGAAAATAGTGACGAACAAAATGCTGAAATCTTGGTTGGGACAAATCAGACGTTCAGCATTTCCCCCAACCAAGGACCATGCCGTTTGCTCTTTCCACTTCCTGAAGATGAATGTGATGCTTCCTGGCGACTCTACTATATCTCGTAACATCTTCTGAAGCCAGGTGAGACGACGGGTGGTGGAGATTGACGAATGAAATAATGTCGTAGGTTTGAAAGTTTGCTGAAAATGTCTCAGGAGAGATGGCGAATTCCAAGCAAGCATCTTGTCCTGGAGGAAACCATTTCCTAGGCACAGTCAGCCTAGGGAAATGCATGAGAAGGGCGATAAATAGTTCACGGCACTAACAGCATTGAACACAGCACTTCTTTCACATCGAGAATACTATAAGACAGTTGAAAATGACCAATTTCTGCAGTGATCGACCTTCTCTGTGGAGGAGCTAAGCCTTTCATACGTCATCACTGCGCTGGTCGCTATGGCAACGTGAGCATACAATTGGCGATTTGGCAAAAAAAAAAAAAAGTCGTAGGAGTAGGAAGCAAGTTTTTAGCTCCTGCCTTTCCATCTATGGAATAGCCTTTCGGCCACTTTTGTAAGTATAGGTGGACCTGGAACTAGTCCCAGCCCTAATATGGTGGAGAACTCAAATATGGACCTGGCCTTGCTGCTGGATGGGGAGATTCGTGACTTGGCCAAAAAGTCAGGACTTGCAGGTGTGGACTCGTTGGCCCGACCGGACCTTGTACTTCAACTTCGCGCCATGGACATCGGCAAATCAGGTATGCCAGCGCTAGTGAGCTCTATCAGTGCACTGTCCTCGACTATCACTGCATTAACTGTGGAAATGGTATCCCTCAGGGAGGACAGGGATAGGGAAGTTAGAGAAATGAAAGCAACCATTGATGGCCTCGTGGCGAAGATGATACACCTTGAGGAAGGCGGGAGTCCAAACCTGATTGCACAATCTACAACCCCGAGTACAACGTACAGTAGTGTAGCTAGTTCAGGTAGTACAGGGGCTGGGGTGAGGGAAACCGTCACTCGGACTCGTACTCCCCCCAACGCACACTCTACCAACCGTACCCGCACTTCCCAAACATCGACACATGTACACCAGACCTCATCACGCACTGAAACACCACCGGCTGCACCAACCAGATCAACATTGGCTACAACAAGTACAAGTGAAAATACGGGAAGCAGTTCGGACGGCTGGGCCGAAGTTGTACGGCGTCGGGTCACGTCCCGGTACGTGAAGCCTGTGGCCCCAGCTAACCCCAACATCCTTACAGGCGTAGAAAAAGTCGCGAAATCTGTGTTCTACGTGGGCAATGTCCACATGGAGTGTAGCGCTAACGCAATTACTGACTGGTGCAAGGACCGTGAGGTTGAGGTGCTCAATTGCAGTATTAGCGAATCCCGGACCTTTGGCACAGCATATGCACGACTGACTGTCCTAGCGACGGATGAAAGCAAAATACTCAGTGCAGGATTTTGGCCGGCAACAATTAGCCACACCGTCCGTAAGTGGCGCTTTGCCGACGGTACCAATGTGACTGAACGTGGTGGTGATAGTTCCTCGTCATAATCATGTTGTCTATGTCTTCCCTCAACTTGCATGCTACCCCATTCTACCCCAGATCAGAATCCGACCTAACGCTGATAACCATGAATTGTCGGTCTCTCGTCAATAAATTAGCTGAACTTTCGATTGTTCTGGAGAGCACTAAGCCAAGTATTGTTTGCCTCACGGAGACCTGGCTGTGCCCATCTGTTTCCGTGCATGTACCGGGCTATTCCTGTTTCAGAAGAGACAGACCAGCACACGAGAACAGAAATGCACACTCTTTCACTAGAGGATATGGTGGTGTCGCGGTGCTTGTCCGGACTGATGCTTTTCAACATATTCTCCACAGACCCGACCTGCAGCGTCAGGGCTGTGAATCTACCTGGGTGGAAGTTAAGTCTCAATGCACCCCTAACCCTATTCTTGTATGTTGCATGTATCGACCCCCTTCCCAAACGGCGGAACAATTGTCCTTCTTCTCGGATATGCTGGTCGATGCTATACAGTCCTCTTGCTATGACGAGTGTGACTTCTTCCTGACGGGGGATTTTAATGCCAAACATAATGATTGGTGCTCTTCTGACTCCACCTCTACAGCCGGTACCAACCTACAGACAGTTTTTTCAATGCTTGGGCTCCAACAACTAGTGAGTTTCCCAACATACACTTCATCAGCGGGTGCCAACTCATGTCTTGACTTGTTGGTAACCAACAAACCCCAACATGTCCTCTCAGTCGACCACGCAGCTCCTCTTGGCACATCTGATCATCTGCAGGTTGTTTGTACGCTCAACTATGCATCGTGCTCGACACCACAAGCGACTGCTAAATCGTCCCTCCATCCCCAGGCTCAGTACAGGTATAAACAAGTGGCTGCCCGTGTCTGGCAGGTTGTGAATGAAGACTTGTCTAGGTTGGACTGGTCATTACTTCATCGGCATTCTGATGTTGATGATGCCATTGTCCTGTTTGATGTTTTACTACAGTCAGCATTCCATCGTCATCTGTTGCCTTACAAAGTTATTCCGCGGACAGGAGACTACATTAGGCCTCGTCCTACTATGCGGGATGCATCCCGACCCTGGATCACTCCGGACCTCAAGTGTGCTGTGAAACTGAAGCGAGATTTGTATAGCATTTATAGGAAGTATCCAACCAGTGAAAACTTCATTGCCTTTAAGCGCAAGCGTAACGAAGTGAAATGTTTGTCACGTACCCTCCATCGTCAGTATGTACAGTCGGTTCATGCCACCCTGTCTTCCCATGATCGCCCTAGTCTCCATCAATTTCTCCGCCATCTCCGTAAGAACTGTAGTCGGGAGCCGATCCGATCAATGACAGCTTCAGACGGCACGGTAGCAACAGATCCCGCAGACATAGCAGACATATTGAACACGCAGTTTACGTCGTTTGGACTTCCTGACGACCCTACGTGGCCTATACCACCACTCACCCCTTCACCCTCAATACCTGCGTCCCTCCTATCATTGTCGACTGGTACAGCCCAAGTGAGGAAATATCTCCGTAATCTGAAAACTGGCAAGTCCCCTGGTCAAGACGGAATTACCAACGAAGTTTGGAGAGCTCTTGCTCCGTCTGTTGCCTATCCTGTGTCAATTATCTTGAATATGTCATTTCGTGAAGGGAAATTCCCAGCCATGTGGAAAACTGCGGTAGTCGTGGCCACCTACAAAAATAGAGGACCACGCACCACCCCCAGCAACTATCGCCCTATCTCATTGCTCTCTACTTTATCAAAAGTGTGCGAACGTGTTGTATATGACATCATTTATGATCATGTTCGCATTTCACTTTCGCCAGCACAGTCGGGCTTTTGTCGGGGTGACTCCACCAGGTACCAGGTTACCCGCCTCGTGCAAGACATCCACACCGCCCGGAACGCCCATAACCATGTTGGTTTAGTTTTCTTCGATCTCGCAAAGGCCTTCGACACTGTTTGGCACAGGGGTCTCTTAGCTAAGCTGCGAACAGTATATCGCATTGATGGCAAGGCTATCGGCTGGCTCTCATCGTATCTCTCTAACCGACATCAGCTTGTACGCCTCTCAACTGTGTTATCGGAGCCTTTACCCGTTACTTCTGGAGTCCCCCAGGGTTCAATCCTTGGGCTACTGCTATTTCTCCTGTATATTAATGACCTCCCCGATACTGCCCCTGGTGTCAGCCTTTTCGCTGACGACACAGCTCTGCTTTGCTCCAATGCTTGCCCTATACGCCTGCACGAAGCCATGCAAGATAGCATTGGGAAAGTTATAACCTGGATGCATGATTGGAAGTTGCAGCCAAACGTTGATAAAACGGCAGCTATGTACATTTCCCCTTCTCCCCCTTCCCTGCCACTTTGTTTTCCTTCTTCAAGTGTTGCTATTCGCATTGTTGAAGAGCATAAGCATCTTGGCGTTATTATTGACTCTAAATTGTCGTGGTCACCCCATGTGCAGTATGTCTGCAAGCGCACAAGCTCCATCCTTGGGGCTCTTCAAGCCCACTGTAGACATCTTCCTCTTTCTTGCAAACGCTTGTTTTATCGTTGCTATATATTGCCCTTACTTGACTACTGTGATACTGCTTGGTGTGGCATAACTACTACTGTATTGAACAAGCTAGAAACCCATAACCGCATGCTCCTTAAAATCTTATTTAGCAAAGATCGTCGCTTTCCCTCCGCTAGTCTTTACGAAATTGCCAAGATCAGTCCCCTTTCCACTCGACATAAGTACCACCTCTGTGTTCTCATACATAAAATATTACTAAATAAAATACCCTTGCATATGCAGGCTTATAATTGGTTCTCCGAAACACGGAACACCCGGAACTCACTCAGTCTCCCACGCGCTGCCTCCACCCTATTCACTAGATCCCCGATCTTTGCTGGCTATGTGTTTTGGGCAACATTACCAACGCAGGCCAAGACCAGCACGTCGATGGATAATTTTGTTGCTAAAATCTCTGCTCAATTATAGGTTTCATGTATATCCTGCTGGTTTGTCTCCTCCTTTGCCTTCTTTGCCTCTTATTTGTATTCTTTTATCTGTTTTACTGCTGTGGTTGGCTTTCACCCTTGTCTCAGTTTTATTGGCCGTCATCATGATGTGCCATGAGAGATAATGATATAAATACAAAATACAAAAGTAAAAGTTTGGCTTATCGGATGGAAGCGAGAGATATGCCATTCGAACCGATATCAAATTGTCTTTCTTCTGGACCCTACTCGAAAAATCGATGCACTTCCCCTTTAAAAACGGTACTTTTTTACGACTCCCTGATTCGTGTAGTCATAACATTTATGGCAAATTCTGGCACCATATTGGTTACCATGGCAGCAAAGCGAATTTTCCTTGCATTTTGGGTGAAATTTCGAATTTATGACAACAATTCGGTGATATCCTTTGACTTTTGCATGCGAAATTTAAATATTTGAGAGAACAAGTATAGTTGCAGTACAAGTACATGCAGTACAGTGCTGGCAACTGAAATCCGACCCCTGAGCGGTGGGTTCACATTCTAGCGGTCTCTGTTTCGTAGTTTTACCATCCCGTAGACCTATGGGTCTTTGCGACGTGAGCGCACCGCTCATGGTGTCGGATTTCAGTTGCCAGCACTGTTGTAGACCTACAAGGTCAATGATTATGATTGTACTGAGTCCGTACTGCATCATGAATGCATGCACCACGGCCCGATCCGAGACTGGCGGGAAGCTGTGCACGTGCAACGCACATGCGTTGATGTTCGCATTGATTTGCATGCGCTGCATCAATGCATGCATGCACCCCGATCCGAAAAAGGCGGGACGCTATGCAACGCACATGCGTCGATGTTGGCATTTGCATAGGCTCTGTATGTATGTATCGTCACACGCTGATGCAGTCATGATGTCTGAATCGGGGATGGTAATCTTCATGGAGAGCGAATCCCATTTGCTGCATTCACTAAAACATTTTTGGAATAAAACGTTCCCTAGCTTTAGAAGCCGAGTATAAACATTGAAAGCAGTTTAGAGTTTTGTGACAGCCTCGGTTGTGAACCACAATGCTGCCGACATTGCCAAGTCCAAGACGGGTGTTGAAATGTCACGCTAGCTAGCCCCTAGCGCGCCACGCAGGGACATGCAGGCTCATCGAGCAGCTAGGACGATGGATATACTTGCAAGAGGAAATTATGGTTCTATGAACTGTAAGTGAATCAGATTCAATCTGGTAGTTTGCACTTACCACACCCATACCGATAACGCCAATGAAGAGTGACGAACCGTATCCTGAAGGGCAAGATGTCAGGCGTTGTATTGTGACTATGCTCGACGTTAGTGAGTTGTAACTCACACAGTACTATAGTACATGTGACCAGTGCTCTGCAAAAACCAACCTTAGGTGCTATTTTGGCGAAATTGATATTTTGCTGGAGTGTTGAACCATGACCCTTTCTTCAACTTCTGGTGAAGTTTCAGGTGAATTGCATTCATATTCAGGTAGATACAATGACAATTGCTTTGTAATTGTCCTGCAAATTTTGCAGGAAACATAGCAAAAATCCTGGATTTTATGCTACAGTTTGGAAAAAAATGCTGTGAGAATAGATGACTTGCACAAAGATTGTCTGGGTTCGAGACGGGGCAAGTGGACCTTCTGGACTGTACTTCTAACTCTGACTTCCCACCTTTTGAGTTCGTGACTTTCGAAGTTTCGCTTTTTGCCTGACGAACACTGAGCTATTTTTTTGGCTAGAGAGTAGAGTTGTTTTGATTCGGCTTGTATCGTCATGCCGAAGCGCTGCTACGCTCCTGAATGCACTAGCAGACGAGAGATGGAACTGAGGCTCCCATTCCATACGTTCCTTTCCGAGCCGGCCGGCCGGGAGGCAGAAAAAATGAGGGAATATTATTTTAGTATCATTGGTGTAGGCTGCAACAAGCACGTCGTGGTCCTGAAGTGTGACAACTTTCCCGCAGTGGAAGCGAAGTCAAGCACAACGAAAGTTTGTGGACGTCTGAGAAAGAACTCGATTCCCTTCGATTCGGCTGCACTAGCTCCAGAGCGACCCTCTCCTGAGGACAGACTGCGGAGAGGCCAGGAACCTGCCGAGTCAAGAGTGGAAGCCCGAACCACGAAAATGAGGGGTGGAAGGACTGAGTGTGAGAGCCAGATGGCCTTTAGTAGTACTTCAAGTAGTATCTGAGTTGAAGGAGAGAACAAGTGTGCTGGAGAAACGCTGCGAAGTCCTCAGGCCTGATGTGTACTAGCTACTGTTGAAGTCTCACTTGTTCCGATATGAACACTTCATCAGCCCTGACTCTGAGCAGCTGTATCTAGACTTGGACTTAGGCCAGAGACATAGCATTGTTAACCTTACTGAAGCCATATGTATCCAATGCCTGGCTCTAGTGAGAAAGCAGTTTGGCGCAAGCTCGGAAACTATGATTGAATCAGGGAGTGGTGGAAAGTCACATTATACCTCCCCATGATTAGCTGGTAATGACGACGATGCGGCTCCGGCTGGGTCTCGGTCTCAGAAAGGATTTGTTGGAGCATCATCAAACAGTGCATTCGCCTTCATCATACACTGGCTCCGTTGCCTACAGTAATTCACATTTTGACGGGGCGCGCTGGGACGATACGGAAGGAGCGGCGGGAACCATTGGAGTGCTCATGATGCTGGTTAGCGAAGACCGATGTGTCAGGAACGGGAACGCAACCGCACTACTGTACAGATCAGGAAGCGATGGAAGAGTTGAATCTGCTCAGCCTTCCATGCCGTGTACAGGGACACAAACGTAAAAATAGCTACATTTCAAATGTGAACTGGCAATGGCATTATGTGGCGACGAACACAACTGCAACTGTTCAAATTTCAGCATTTCGAACATTATGCTTCCCATGATAACTCACCGAATGGCTCACATGACGGAGTTGGACATTACCAGGCTAGGATAATCATTTGCTGTATTTATGGATAGTCCTTGAGTTTTCAGATGAAGTGCTTTATCTTTTACCTGTCGTTCCTTTAGTATGGCACAATGTCCATGGCTGCTTCCTTGTCTTCATAACAGACTGGTATAACCAGCATGATTCTGCTTTTTTGAGAAGAAATAAAACTTTCCTTTCGGAAAGGAAGCCCAGAAACGTCAACCCCCATGGACTGTGCTTTATGACTCTCGTCCATCGACGTTAACCGTCGCAATAACTGCTGCATGTATGTTGTGCTGTGCGAACCGTACAAGATTTTACAGCTCACCCACGCCTTCCCAACAGGCTCCTATATCCCGTACCGTTATTGATTTGATTTTTGGTTTGCTTGTAGACCGCTGGCACCAGCATTCAGTGACGCCGAAATTTTGGCACTGCTGGGAATAGTTTAGTCGCAAATTGAAGAATCACCGGCAAAAAGGCCCAAAACTTGGAGATAGTTTTATTTCAGCTTTGAGCAGCCCTGGGCGAAGTGTTTATTGAAATGTGGAATTTTTTCTTGGTGCACTTCCCTATGTCCAGCTAAACAACAAGATGAGGGTGGCGATGGTCAGTTCTTGAGTTTCGAACGGGCAGAAAGGTTAGAAATTGTAGCTTTTTGCCCATTTGTGCCCACGTGTCACTTTCAACGTACCTCTCTATAACATGATCCAGCTGTGATGTGAGTGGTCGCATTGATTTGATTTTTGGTTTACTTGTAGGCCGCTGGCACCTGCATTCAGTAACGCCGAAATTGTGGCACTGCTGTGAATAGTTTAGTCGCAAAGTGAAGAATCACGGGGAAAAAGGCCCAAAACTTCAAGATAGTTTTATTTCAGCTTTGAGCAGCCCTGAGCGAAGTGTTTATTGAAATGTGGAATTTTTTCTTGGTGCACTTCCCTATGTCCAGGTAAACAACAAGATGAGGGTGGCGATGGTCAGTTCATGAGCTTCGAACGGGCAGAAAGGTTAGAAATTGTCGCTTTTTGCCCATTTGCGCCCACGTGTCACTTTCAACGTACCTCTCTATAGCATGACCCAGCTGTGAGGTGAGTGGTCGCATTGATTTGATTTTTGGTTTGCTTGTAGACCGCTGGCACCCGCATTCAGTAACGCCGAAATTTTGGCACTGCTTGGAAGAGTTTAGTCGCAAAGTGAAGAATCACGGGCAAAAAGGCCCAAAACTTGGAGATAGTTCTATTTCAGCTTTGAGCAGCCCTGGGCGAAGTGTTTATTGAAATGTGGAATTTTTTCTTGGTGCACTTCCCTATGTCCAGCTAAACAACAAGATGAGGGTGGCGATGGTCAGTTCTTGATCTTCGAACAAGCAGAAAGGTGAGAAATTGTCGCTTTTTGCCCATTTGTGCCCCCGTGTCACTTTCAACGTACCTCTCTATAACATGATCCAGCTGTGATGTGAGTGGTCGCATTGATTTGATTTTTGATTTGCTTTGTAGGCCGCTGGCACCTGCATTCAGTAACGCCGAATTTTTGGCACTGCTGGGAATAGTTTAGTCGCAAAGTTAAGAATCACGGGCAAAAAGGCCCAAAACTTCAAGATAGTTCTATTTCAGCTTTGAGCAGCCCTGAGCGAAGTGTTTATTGAAATGTGGAATTTTTTCTTGGTGCACTTCCCTATGTCCAGCTAAACAACCAGATGAGGGTGGCGATGGTCAGTTCTTGAGCTTCGAACGGGCATAAAGGTGAGAAATTGTCGCTTTTTGCCCATTTGTGCCCACGTGTCACTTTCAACATACCTCTCTATAACATGACCCAGCTGTGATGTGAGTGGTCGTATTGATTTGATTTTTGGTTTGCTTGTAGACCGCTGGCACCAGCATTCAGTGACGCCGAAATTTTGGCACTCCTGGGAATAGTTTAGTCGCAAAGTGAAGAATCACAGGCCAAAAGGCCCAAAACTTTGAGATAGTTTTATTTCAGCTTTGAGCAGCCCTGGGCGAAGTGTTTATTGAAATGTGGAATTTTTTCTTGGTGCACTTCCCTATGTCAAGCTAAACAACAAGATGAGGGTGGCGATGGTCAGTTCTTGAGCTTCGAACGGGCATAAAGGTGAGAAATTGTCGCTTTTTGCCCATTTGTGCCCACGTGTCACTTTCAACATACCTCTCTATAACATGACCCAGCTGTGATGTGAGTGGTCGCATTGATTTGATTTTTGGTTTGCTTGTAGGCCGCTGGCACCCGCATTCAGTGACGCCGAAATTTTGGCACTGCTGTGAATAGTTTAGTCGCAAAGTGAAGAATCACGGGGAAAAAGGCCCAAAACTTCAAGATAGTTTTATTTCAGCTTTGAGCAGCCCTGAGCGAAGTGTTTATTGAAATGTGGAATTTTTTCTTGGTGCACTTCCCTTTGTCCAGCTAAACAACAAGATGAGGGTGGCGATGGTCAGTTCATGAGCTTCGAACGGGCAGAAAGGTTAGAAATTGTCGCTTTTTGCCCATTTGTGGCCACGTGTCACTTTCAACGTACCTCTCTATAACATGACCCAGCTATGAGGTGAGTGGTCGCATTGATTTGATTTTTGGTTTGCTTGTAGACCGCTGGCACCCGCATTCAGTAACGCCGAAATTTTGGCACTGCTTGGAATAGTTTAGTCGCAAAGTGAAGAATCACGGGCAAAAAGGCCCAAAACTTGGAGATAGTTCTATTTCAGCTTTGAGCAGCCCTGGGCGAGGTGTTTATTGAAATGTGGAATTTTTTCTTGGTGCACTTCCCTATGTCCAGCTAAACAACAAGATGAGGGTGGCGATGGTCAGTTCTTGATCTTCGAACAAGCAGAAAGGTGAGAAATTGTCGCTTTTTGCCCATTTGTGCCCCCGTGTCACTTTCAACGTACCTCTCTATAACATTATCCAGCTGTGATGTGAGTGGTCGCATTCATTTGATTTTTGGTTTGCTTGTAGGCCGCTGGCACCTGCATTCAGTAACTCCGAAATTTTGGCACTGCTGTGAATAGTTTAGTCGCAAAGTGAAGAATCACGGGCAAAAGGCCCAAAACTTGGAGATAGTTTTATTTCAGCTTTGAGCAGCCCTGGGCGAAGTGTTTATTGAAATGTGGAATTTTTTCTTGGTGCACTTCCCTATGTCCAGCTAAACAACAAGATGAGGGTGGCGATGGTCAGTTCTTGAGCTTCGAACGGGCATAAAGGTGAGAAATTGTCGCTTTTTGCCCATTTGTGCCCACGTGTCACTTTCAACATACCTCTCTATAACATGACCCAGCTGTGATGTGAGTGGTCGCATTGATTTGATTTTTGGTTTGCTTGTAGGCCGCTGGCACCCGCATTCAGTGACGCCGAAATTTTGGCACTGCTGGGAATAGTTTAGTTGCAAAGTGAAGAATCACGGGCAAAAAGGCCCAAAACTTCAAGATAGTTTTATTTCAGCTTTGAGCAGCCCTGGGCGAAGTGTTTATTGAAATGTGGAATTTTTCTTGGTGCACTTCCCTATGTCCAGCTAAACAACAAGATGAGGGTGGCGATGGTCAGTTCATGAGCTTCGAACGGGCAGAAAGGTTAGAAATTGTCGCTTTTTGCCCATTTGTGGCCACGTGTCACTTTCAACGTACCTCTCTATAACATGACCCAGCTGTGAGGTGAGTGGTCGCATTGATTTGATTTTTGGTTTGCTTGTAGACCGCTGGCACCCGCATTCAGTAACGCCGAAATTTTGGCACTGCTTGGAATAGTTTAGTCGCAAAGTGAAGAATCACGGGCAAAAAGGCCCAAAACTTGGAGATAGTTCTATTTCAGCTTTGAGCAGCCCTGGGCGAAGTGTTTATTGAAATGTGGAATTTTTTCTTGGTGCACTTCCCTATGTCCAGCTAAACAACAAGATGAGGGTGGCGATGGTCAGTTCTTGATCTTCGAACGAGCAGAAAGGTGAGAAATTGTCGCTTTTTGCCCATTTGTGCCCCCGTGTCACTTTCAACGTACCTCTCTATAACATGATCCAGCTGTGATGTGAGTGGTCGCATTCATTTGATTTTTGGTTTGCTTGTAGGCCGCTGGCACCTGCATTCAGTAACTCTGAAATTTTGGCACTGCTGTGAATAGTTTAGTCGCAAAGTGAAGAATCACGGGCAAAAGGCCCAAAACTTGGAGATAGTTTTATTTCAGCTTTGAGCAGCCCTGGGCGAAGTGTTTATTGAAATGTGGAATTTTTTCTTGGTGCACTTCCCTATGTCCAGCTAAACAACAAGAT
Source organism: Sycon ciliatum (assembly GCF_964019385.1). Classification (NCBI taxonomy): domain Eukaryota; kingdom Metazoa; phylum Porifera; class Calcarea; order Leucosolenida; family Sycettidae; genus Sycon; species Sycon ciliatum. Next base: position 11,519,499 of record NC_088648.1, on the reverse strand, counting down.
GAGGGTGGCGATGGTCAGTTCTTGAGCTTCGAACGGGCATAAAGGTGAGAAATTGTCGCTTTTTGCCCATTTGTGCCCACGTGTCACTTTCAACATACCTCTCTATAACATGACCCAGCTGTGATGTGAGTGGTCGCATTGATTTGATTTTTGGTTTGCTTGTAGGCCGCTGGCACCCGCATTCAGTGACGCCGAAATTTTGGCACTGCTGGGAATAGTTTAGTTGCAAAGTGAAGAATCACGGGCAAAAAGGCCCAAAACTTCAAGATAGTTTTATTTCAGCTTTGAGCAGCCCTGGGCGAAGTGTTTATTGAAATGTGGAATTTTTCTTGGTGCACTTCCCTATGTCCAGCTAAACAACAAGATGAGGGTGGCGATGGTCAGTTCATGAACTTCGAACGGGCAGAAAGGTTAGAAATTGTCGCTTTTTGCCCATTTGTGGCCACGTGTCACTTTCAACGTACCTCTCTATAACATGACCCAGCTGTGAGGTGAGTGGTCGCATTGATTTGATTTTTGGTTTGCTTGTAGACCGCTGGCACCCGCATTCAGTAACGCCGAAATTTTGGCACTGCTTGGAATAGTTTAGTCGCAAAGTGAAGAATCACGGGCAAAAAGGCCCAAAACTTGGAGATAGTTCTATTTCAGCTTTGAGCAGCCCTGGGCGAAGTGTTTATTGAAATGTGGAATTTTTTCTTGGTGCACTTCCCTATGTCCAGCTAAACAACAAGATGAGGGTGGCGATGGTCAGTTCTTGATCTTCGAACGAGCAGAAAGGTGAGAAATTGTCGCTTTTTGCCCATTTGTGCCCCGCGTCACTTTCAACGTACCTCTCTGTAACATGATCCAGCTGTGATGTGAGTGGTCGCATTGATTTGATTTTTGGTTTGCGTGTAGGCCGCTGGCACCTGCATTCAGTAACGCCGAAATTTTGGCACTGCTGTGAATAGTTTAGTCGCAAAGTTAAGAATCACGGGGAAAAAGGCCCAAAACTTCAAGATAGTTTTATTTCAGCTTTGAGCAGCCCTGAGCGAAGTGTTTATTGAAATGTGGAATTTTTTCTTGGTGCACTTCCCTATGTCCAGCTAAACAACAAGATGAGGGTGGCGGTGGTCAGTTCATGAGCTTCGAACGGGCAGAAAGGTTAGAAATTGTCGCTGTTTGCCCATTTGTGGCCACGTGTCACTTTCAACGTACCTCTCTATAACATGACCCAGCTGTGAGGTGAGTGGTCGCATTGATTTGATTTTTGGTTTGCTTGTAGACCGCTGGCACCCGCATTCAGTAACGCCGAAATTTTGGCACTGCTGGGAATAGTTTAGTCGCAAAGTGAAGAATCACGGGCAAAAAGACCCAAAACTTTGAGATAGTTTTATTTCAGCTTTGAGCAGCCCTGGGCGAAGTGTTTATTGAAATGTGGAATTTTTTCTTGGTGCACTTCCCTATGTCCAGCTAAACAACAAGATGAGGGTGGCGATGGTCAGTTCATGAGCTTCGAACGGGCATAAAGGTGAGAAATTGTCGCTTTTTGCCCATTTGTGCCCACGTGTCACTTTCAACGTACCTCTCTATAACATGACCCAGCTGTGAGGTGAGTGGTCGCATTGATTTGATTTTTGGTTTGCTTGTAGACCGCTGGCACCTGCATTCAGTAATGCCGAAATTTTGGCACTGTTGGGAATAGTTTAGTCGCAAAGTTAAGAATCACGGGGAAAAAGGCCCAAAACTTCAAGATAGTTTTATTTCAGCTTTGAGCAGCCCTGAGCGAAGTGTTTATTGAAATGTGGAATTTTTTCTTGGTGCACTTCCCTATGTCCAGCTAAACAACAAGATGAGGGTGGCGATGGTCAGTTCTTGATCTTCGAACGAGCAGAAAGGTGAGAAATTGTCGCTTTTTGCCCATTTGTGCCCCAGTGTCACTTTCAACGTACCTCTCTATAACATGATCCAGCTGTGATGTGAGTGGTCGCATTGATTTGATTTTTGGTTTGCTTGTAGGCCGCTGGCACCTGCATTCAGTAATGCCGAAATTTTGGCACTGTTGGGAATAGTTTAGTCGCAAAGTTAAGAATCACGGGGAAAAAGGCCCAAAACTTCAAGATAGTTTTATTTCAGCTTTGAGCAGCCCTGAGCGAAGTGTTTATTGAAATGTGGAATTTTTTCTTGGTGCACTTCCCTATGTCCAGCTAAACAACAAGATGAGGGTGGCGATGGTCAGTTCTTGAGCTTCGAACGGGCATAAAGGTGAGAAATTGTCGCTTTTTGCCCATTTGTGCCCACGTGTCACTTTCAACATACCTCTCTATAACATGACCCAGCTGTGATGTGAGTGGTCGTATTGATTTGATTTTTGGTTTGCTTGTAGACCGCTGGCACCAGCATTCAGTGACGCCGAAATTTTGGCACTGCTGGGAATAGTTTAGTCGCAAAGTGAAGAATCACGGGCAAAAAGGCCCAAAACTTGGAGATAGTTTTATTTCAGCTTTGGACAGCCCTGGGCGAAGTGTTTATTGAAATGTGGAATTTTTTCTTGGTGCACTTCCCTATGTCCAGCTAAACAACAAGATGAGGGTGGCGATGGTCAGTTCTTGAGCTTCGAACGGGCATAAAGGTGAGAAATTGTCGCTTTTTGCCCATTTGTGCCCACGTGTCACTTTCCACATACCTCTCCATAACATGACCCAGCTGTGATGTGAGTGGTCGCATTGATTTGATTTTTGGTTTGCTTGTAGGCCGCTGGCACCCGCATTCAGTAACGCCGAAATTTTGGCACTGCTGGGAATAGTTTAGTTGCAAAGTGAAGAATCACGGGCAAAAAGGCCCAAAACTTCGAGATAGTTTTATTTCAGCTTTGAGCAGCCCTGGGCGAAGTGTTTATTGAAATGTGGAATTTTTTCTTGGTGCACTTCCCTATGATCAGCTAAACAACAAGATGAGGGTGGCGATGGTCAGTTCTTGAGTTTCGAACGGGCAGAAAGGTTAGAAATTGTCGCTTTTTGCCCATTTGTGCCCACGTGTCACTTTCAACGTACCTCTCTATAACATGATCCAGCTGTGATGTGAGTGGTCGCATTGATTTGATTTTTGGTTTGCTTGTAGGCCGCTGGCACCTGCATTCAGTAACGCCGAAATTTTGGCACTGCTGTGAATAGTTTAGTCGCAAAGTTAATAATCACGGGGGAAAAGGCCCAAAACTTCAAGATAGTTTTATTTTTCAGCTTTGAGCAGCCCTGAGCGAAGTGTTTATTGAAATGTGGAATTTTTTCTTGGTGCACTTCCCTATGTCCAGCTAAACAACAAGATGAGGGTGGCGATGGTCAGTTCTTGAGCTTCGAACGGGCATAAAGGTGAGAAATTGTCGCTTTCCAGCTAAACAACAAGATGAGGGTGGCGATGGTCAGTTCTTGATCTTCGAACAAGCAGAAAGGTGAGAAATTGTCGCTTTTTGCCCATTTGTGCCCACGTGTCACTTTCAACATACCTCTCTATAACATGATCCAGCTGTGATGTGAGTGGTCGCATTGAGTTGATTTTTGGTTTGCTTGTAGGCCGCTGGCACCTGCATTCAGTAATGCCAAAATTTTGGCACTGCTGTGAATAGTTTAGTCGCAAAGTTAAGAATCACGGGGAAAAAGGCCCAAAACTTCAAGATAGTTTTATTTCAGCTTTGAGCAGCCCTGAGCGAAGTGTTTATTGAAATGTGGAATTTTTTCTTGGTGCACTTCCCTATGTCCAGCTAAACAACAAGATGAGGGTGGCGATGGTCAGTTCATGAGCTTCGAACGGGCAGAAAGGTTAGAAATTGTCGCTTTTTGCCCATTTGTGCCCACGTGTCACTGTCAACGTACCTCTCTATAACATGACCCAGCTGTGAGGTGAGTGGTCGCATTGATTTGATTTTTGGTTTGCTTGTAGACCGCTGGCACCCGCATTCAGTAACGCCGAAATTTTGGCACTGCTTGGAATAGTTTAGTCGCAAAGTGAAGAATCACGGGCAAAAAGGCCCAAAACTTGGAGATAGTTCTATTTCAGCTTTGAGCAGCCCTGGGCGAAGTGTTTATTGTAATGAGGAAATTTTTCTTGGTGCACTTCCCTATGTCCAGCTAAACAACAAGATGAGGGTGGCGATGGTCAGTTCTTGATCTTCGAACGAGCAGAAAGGTGAGAAATTGTCGCTTTTTGCCCATTTGTGCCCCCGTGTCACTTTCAACGTACCTCTCTATAACATGATCCAGCTGTGATGTGAGTGGTCGCATTGATTTGATTTTTGGTTTGCTTGTAGGCCGCTGGCACCTGCATTCAGTAACGCCAAAATTTTGGCACTGCTGTGAATAGTTTAGTCGCAAAGTTAAGAATCACGGGGAAAAAGGCCCAAAACTTGGGGATAGTTTTATTTCAGCTTTGAGCAGCCCTGAGCGAAGTGTTTATTGAAATGTGGAGTTTTTTCTTGGTGCACTTCCCTATGTCCAGCTAAACAACAAGATGAGGGTGGCGATGGTCAGTTCATGAGCTTCGAACGGGCAGAAAGGTTAGAAATTGTCGCTTTTTGCCCATTTGTGCCCACGTGTCACTTTCAACGTACCTCTCTATAACATGACCCAGCTGTTAGGTGAGTGGTCGCATTGATTTGATTTTTGGTTTGCTTGTAGACCGCTGGCACCCGCATTCAGTAACGCCGAAATTTTGGCACTGCTGGGAATAGTTTAGTCGCAAAGTGAAGAATCACGGGCAAAAAGGCCCAAAACTTGGAGATAGTTCTATTTCAGCTTTGAGCAGCCCTGGGCGAAGTGTTTATTGAAATGTGGAATTTTTTCTTGGTGCACTTCCCTATGTCCAGCTAACCAACAAGATGAGGGTGGCGATGGTCAGTTCTTGATCTTCGAACGAGCAGAAAGGTGAGAAATTGTCGCTTTTTGCCCATTTGTGCCCACGTGTCACTTTCAACATACCTCTCTATAACATGACCCAGCTGTGATGTGAGTGGTCGCATTGATTTGATTTTTGGTTTGCTTGTAGGCCGCTAGCACCCGCATTCAGTAACGCCGAAATGTTGGCACTGCTGGGAATAGTTTAGTCGCAAAGTGAAGAATCACGGGCAAAAAGGCCCAAAACTTCGAGATAGTTTTATTTCAGCTTTGAGCAGGCCTGGGCGAAATGTTTATTGAAATGTGGAATATTTTCTTGGTGCACTTCCCTATGTCCAGCTAAACAACAAGATGAGGGTGGCGATGGTCAGTTCTTGAGCTTCGAACGGGCATAAAGGTGAGAAATTGTCGCTTTTTGCCCATTTGTGCCCACGTGTCACTTTCAACATACCTCTCTATAACATGACCCAGCTGTGATGTGAGTGGTCGCATTGATTTGATTTTTGGTTTGCTTGTAGGCCGCTAGCACCCGCATTCAGTGACGCCGAAATTTTGGCACTGCTGGGAATAGTTTAGTTGCAAAGTGAAGAATCACGGGCAAAAAGGCCCAAAACTTGGAGATAGTTTTATTTCAGCTTTGAGCAGCCCTGGGCGAAGTGTTTATTGAAATGTGGAATATTTTCTTGGTGCACTTCCCTATGTCCAGCTAAACAACAAGATGAGGGTGGCGATGGTCAGTTCTTGAGTTTCGAACGGGCAGAAAGGTTAGAAATTGTCGCTTTTTGCCCATTTGTGCCCACGTGTCACTTTCAACGTACCTCTCTATAACATGATCCAGCTGTGATGTGAGTGGTCGCATTCATTTGATTTTTGGTTTGCTTGTAGGCCGCTGGCACCTGCATTCAGTAACGCCGAAATTTTGGCACTGCTGTGAATAGTTTAGTCGCAAAGTGAAGAATCACGGGGAAAAAGGCCCAAAACTTCAAGATAGTTTTATTTCAGGTTTGAGCAGCCCTGAGCGAAGTGTTTATTGAAATGTGGAATTTTTTCTTGGTGCACTTCCCTTTGTCCAGCTAAACAACAAGATGAGGGTGGCGATGGTCAGTTCATGAGCTTCGAACGGGCAGAAAGGTTAGAAATTGTCGCTTTTTGCCCATTTGTGGCCACGTGTCACTTTCAACGTACCTCTCTATAACATGACCCAGCTGTGAGGTGAGTGGTCGCATTGATTTGATTTTTGGTTTGCTTGTAGACCGCTGGCACCCGCATTCAGTAACGCCGAAATTTTGGCACTGCTTGGAATAGTTTAGTCGCAAAGTGAAGAATCACGGGCAAAAAGGCCCAAAACTTGGAGATAGTTCTATTTCAGCTTTGAGCAGCCCTGGGCGAAGTGTTTATTGAAATGTGGAATTTTTTCTTGGTGCACTTCCCTATGTCCAGCTAAACAACAAGATGAGGGTGGCGATGGTCAGTTCTTGATCTTCGAACGAGCAGAAAGGTGAGAAATTGTCGCCTTTTGCCCATTTGTGCCCACGTGTCACTTTCAACATACCTCTCTATAACATGACCCAGCTGTGATGTGAGTGGTCGCATTGATTTGATTTTTGGTTTCCTTGTAGGCCGCTAGCACCCGCATTCAGTAACGCCGAAATGTTGGCACTGCTGGGAATAGTTTAGTCGCAAAATGAAGAATCACGGGCAAAAGGCCCAAAACTTGGAGATAGTTTTATTTCAGCTTTGAGCAGGCCTGGGCGAAGTGTTTATTGAAATGTGGAATTTTTTCTTGGTGCACTTCCCTATGTCCAGCTAAACAACAAGATGAGGGTGGCGATGGTCAGTTCTTGAGCTTCGAACGGGCATAAAGGTGAGAAATTGTCGCTTTTTGCCCATTTGTGCCCACGTGTCACTTTCAACATACCTCTCTATAACATGACCCAGCTGTGATGTGAGTGGTCGTATTGATTTGATTTTGGTTTGCTTGTAGACCCCTGGCACCAGCATTCAGTGACGCCGAAATTTTGGCACTGCTGGGAATAGTTTAGTCGCAAAGTGAAGAATCACGGGCAAAAAGGCCCAAAACTTTGAGATAGTTTTATTTCAGCTTTGAGCAGCCCTGGGCGATGTGTTTATTGAAATGTGGAATTTCTTCTTGGTGCACTTCCCTATGTCCAGCTAAACAACAAGATGAGGGTGGCGATGGTCAGTTCTTGAGCTTCGAACGGGCATAAAGGTGAGAAATTGTCGCTTTTTGCCCATTTGTGCCCACGTGTCACTTTCAACATACCTCTCTATAACATGACCCAGCTGTGATGTGAGTGGTCGCATTGATTTGATTTTTGGTTTGCTTGTAGGCCGCTGGCACCCGCATTCAGTGACGCCGAAATTTTGGCACTGCTGGGAATAGTTTAGTTGCAAAGTGAAGAATCACGGGCAAAAAGGCCCAAAACTTGGAGATAGTTTTATTTCAGCTTTGAGCAGCCCTGGGCGAAGTGTTTATTGAAATGTGGAATTTTTTCTTGGTGCACTTCCCTATGTCCAGCTAAACAACAAGATGAGGGTGGCGATGGTCAGTTCTTGAGTTTCGAACGGGCAGAAAGGTTAGAAATTGTCGCTTTTTGCGCATTTGTGCCCCCGTGTCACTTTCAACGTACCTCTCTATAACATGATCCAGTTGTGATGTGAGTGGTCGCATTGATTTGATTTTTGGTTTGCTTGTAGGCCGCTGGTACCTGCATTCAGTAACGCCGAAATTTTGGCACTGCTGTGAATAGTTTAGTCGCAAAGTTAAGAATCACTTGGAAAAAGGCCCAAAACTTCAAGATAGTTTTGTTTCAGCTTTGAGCAGCCCTGAGCGAAGTGTTTATTGAAATGTGGAATTTTTTCTTCGTGCACTTCCCTGTGTCCAGCTAAACAACAAGATGAGGGTGGCGATGGTCAGTTCATGAGCTTCGAACGGGCAGAAAGGTTAGAAATTGTCGCTTTTTGCCCATTTGTGCCCACGTGTCACTTTCAACGTACCTCTCTATAACATGACCCAGCTATGAGGTGAGTGGTCGCATTGATTTGATTTTTGGTTTGCTTGTAGACCGCTGGCACCCGCATTCAGTAACGCCAAATTTTGGCACTGCTTTGAATAGTTTAGTCGCAAAGTGAAGAATCACGGGCAAAAAGGCCCAAAACTTGGAGATAGTTCTATTTCAGCTTTGAGCAGCCCTGGGCGAAGTGTTTATTGAAATGTGGAATTTTTTCTTGGTGCACTTCCCTATGTCCAGCTAAACAACAAGATGAGGGCGGCGATGGTCAGTTCTTGATCTTCGAACAAGCAGAAAGGTGAGAAATTGTCGCTTTTTGCCCATTTGTGCCCCCGTGTCACTTTCAACGTACCTCTCTATAACATGACCCAGCTGTGAGGTGAGTGGTCGCTTGGAATAGTTTAGTCGCAAGGTGAAGAATCACGGGCAAAAAGGCCCAAAACTTGGAGATAATTCTATTTCAGCTTTGAGCAGCCCTGGGCGAAGTGTTTATTGAAATGTGGATTTTTTTTTGGTGCACTTCCCTATGTCCAGCTAAACAACAAGATGAGGGTGGCGATGGTCAGTTCTTGATCTTCGAACGAGCAGAAAGGTGAGAAATTGTCGCTTTTTGCCCATTTGTGCCCACGTGTCACTTTCAACATACCTCTCTATAACATGACCCAGCTGTGATGTGAGTGGTCGCATTGATTTGATTTTTGGTTTGCTTGTAGGCCGCTAGCACCCGCATTCAGTAACGCCGAAATTTTGGCACTCCTAGGAATAGTTTAGTCGCAAAGTAAAGAACCACGTTTAAAAAGGCCCAAAACTTGGGGATAGTTTTATTTCAGCTTTGAGCAGCCCTGGGCGAAGTGTTTATTGAAATGTGGAATTTTTTCTTGGTGCACTTCCCTATGTCCAGCTAAACAACAAGATGAGGGTGGCGATGGTCAGTTCTTGAGTTTCGAACGGGCAGAAAGGTTAGAAATTGTCGCTTTTTGCGCATTTGTGCCCACGTGTCACTTTCAACGTACCTATCTATAACATGATCCAGCTGTGATGTGAGTGGTCGCATTGATTTGATTTTTGGTTTGCTTGTAGAGCGCTGGCACCCGCATTCAGTAACGCCAAATTTTGGCACTGCTTTGAATAGTTTAGTCGCAAAGTGAAGAATCACGGGCAAAAAGGCCCAAAACTTGGAGATAGTTCTATTTCAGCTTTGAGCAGCCCTGGGCGAAGTGTTTATTGAAATGTGGAATTTTTTCTTGGTGCACTTCCCTATGTCCAGCTAAACAACAAGATGAGGGTGGCGATGGTCAGTTCTTGATCTTCGAACAAGCAGAAAGGTGAGAAATTGTCGCTTTTTGCCCATTTGTGCCCCCGTGTCACTTTCAACGTACCTCTCTATAACATGACCCAGCTGTGGGGTGAGTGGTCGCTTGGAATAGTTTAGTCGCAAAGTGAAGAATCACGGGCAAAAAGGCCCAAAACTTGGAGATAATTCTATTTCAGCTTTGAGCAGCCCTGGGCGAAGTGTTTATTGAAATGTTGATTTTTTTTTGGTGCACTTCCCTATGTCCAGCTAAACAACAAGATGAGGGTGGCGATGGTCAGTTCTTGATCTTCGAACGAGCAGAAAGGTGAGAAATTGTCGCTTTTTGCCCATTTGTGCCCACGTGTCACTTTCAACATACCTCTCTATAACATGACCCAGCTGTGATGTGAGTGGTCGCATTGATTTGATTTTTGGTTTGCTTGTAGGCCGCTAGCACCCGCATTCAGTAACGCCGAAATTTTGGCACTCCTGGGAATAGTTTAGTCGCAAAGTAAAGAACCACGTTTAAAAAGGCCCAAAACTTGGGGATAGTTTTATTTCAGCTTTGAGCAGCCCTGGGCGAAGTGTTTATTGAAATGTGGAATTTTTTCTTGGTGCACTTCCCTATGTCCAGCTAAACAACAAGATGAGGGTGGCGATGGTCAGTTCTTGAGTTTCGAACGGGCAGAAAGGTTAGAAATTGTCGCTTTTTGCGCATTTGTGCCCACGTGTCACTTTCAACGTACCTATCTATAACATGATCCAGCTGTGATGTGAGTGGTCGCATTGATTTGATTTTTGGTTTGCTTGTAGGCCGCTGGCACCTGCATTCAGTAACGCCGAAATTTCGGCACTGCTGTGAATAGTTTAGTCGCAAAGTTAAGAATCACGGGGAAAAAGGCCCAAAACTTCAAGATAGTTTTATTTCAGCTTTGAGCAGCCCTGAGCGAAGTGTTTATTGAAATGTGGAATTTTTTCTTGGTGCACTTCCCTATGTCCAGCTAAACAACAAGATGAGGGTGGCGATGGTCAGTTCTTGATCTTCGAACGAGCAGAAAGGTGAGAAATTGTCGCCTTTTGCCCATTTGTGCCCACGTGTCACTTTCAACATACCTCTCTATAACATGACCCAGCTGTGATGTGAGTGGTCGCATTGATTTGATTTTTGGTTTGCTTGTAGGCCGCTGGCACCCGCATTCAGTGACGCCGAAATGTTGGCACTGCTTGGAATAGTTTAGTCGCAAAGTGAAGAATCACGGGCAAAAAGGCCCAAAACTTCGAGATAGTTTTATTTCAGCTTTGAGCAGCCCTGGGCGAAGTGTTTATTGAAATGTGGAATTTTTTCTTGGTGCACTTCCCTATGTCCAGCTAAACAACAAGATGAGGGTGGCGATGGTCAGTTCTTGAGCTTCGAACGGGCATAAAGGTGAGAAATTGTCGCTTTTTGCCCATTTGTGCCCACGTGTCACTTTCAACATACCTCTCTATAACATGACCCAGCTGTGATGTGAGTGGTCGTATTGATTTGATTTTTGGTTTGCTTGTAGACCGCTGGCACCAGCATTCAGTGACGCCGAAATTTTGGCACTGCTGGGAATAGTTTAGTCGCAAAGTGAAGAATCACGGGCAAAAAGGCCCAAAACTTGGAGATAGTTTTATTTCAGCTTTGAGCAGCCCTGGGCGATGTGTTTATTGAAATGTGGAATTTTTTCTTGGTGCACTTCCCTATGTCCAGCTAAACAACAAGATGAGGGTGGCGATGGTCAGTTTTTGAGTTTCGAACGGGCAGAAAGGTTAGAAATTGTCGCTTTTTGCCCTTTTGTGCCCACGTGTCACTTTCAACGTACCTCTCTATAACATGACCCAGCTGTGAGGTGAGTGGTCGCATTGATTTGATTTTTGGTTTGCTTGTAGACCGCTGGCACCCGCATTCAGTAACGCCGAAATTTTGGCACTGCTTGGAATAGTTTAGTCGCAAAGTGAAGAATCACGGGCAAAAAGGCCCAAAACTTCGAGATAGTTCTATTTCAGCTTTGAGCAGCCCTGGGCGAAGTGTTTATTGAAATGTGGATTTTTTTTTGGTGCACTTCCCTATGTCCAGCTAAACAACAAGATGAGGGTGGCGATGGTCAGTTCTTGGTCTTCGAACGAGCAGAAAGGTGAGAAATTGTCGCTTTTTGCCCATTTGTGCCCACGCGTCACTTTCAACATACTTCTCTATAACATGACCCAGCTGTGATGTGAGTGGTCGCATTGATTTGATTTTTGGTTTGCTTTTAGGCCGCTAGCACCCGCATTCAGTAACGCCGAAATTTTGGCACTCCTAGGAATAGTTTAGTCGCAAAGTAAAGAACCACGTTTAAAAAGGCCAAAAACTTGGGGATAGTTTTATTTCAGCTTTGAGCAGCCCTGGGCGAAGTGTTTATTGAAATGTGGAATTTTTTCTTGGTGCACTTCCCTATATCCAGCTAAACAACAAGATGAGGGTGGCGATGGTCAGTTCATGAGCTTCGAACGGGCAGAAAGGTTAGAAATTGTCGCTTTTTGCCCATTTGTGGCCACGTGTCACTTTCAACGTACCTCTCTATAACATGACCCAGCTGTGAGGTGAGTGGTCGCATTGATTTGATTTTTGGTTTGCTTGTAGACCGCTGGCACCCGCATTCAGTAACGCCGAAATTTTGCCACTGCTTGGAATAGTTTAGTCGCAAAGTGAAGAATCACGGGCTAAAAGGCCCAAAACTTAGAGATAGTTCTATTTCAGCTTTGAGCAGCCCTGGGCGAAGTGTTTACTGAAATGGGGAATTTTTTCTTGGTGCAATACCCTATGTCCAGCTAAACAACAAGATGAGGGTGGCGATGGTCAGTTCTTGATCTTCGAACGAGCAGAAAGGTGAGAAATTGTCGCTTTTTGCCCATTTGTGCCCACGTGTCACTTTCAACATACCTCTCTATAACATGACCCAGCTGTGATGTGAGTGGTCGCATTGATTTGATTTTTGGTTTGCTTGTAGGCCGCTGGCACCCGCATTCAGTAACGCCGAAATGTTGGCACTGCTGGGAATAGTTTAGTCGCAAAGTGAAGAATCACGGGCAAAAAGGCCCAAAACTTGGAGATAGTTCTATTTCAGCTTTGAGCCGGCCTGGGCGAAATGTTTATTGAAATGTGGAATATTTTCTTGGTGCACTTCCCTATGTCCAGCTAAACAAGATGAGGGTGGCGATGGTCAGTTTTTGAGCTTCGAACGGGCGTAAAGGTTAGAAATTGTCGCTTTTTGCCCAGTTGTGCCCACGTGTCACTTTCAACATACCTCTCTATAACATGACCCAGCTGTGATGTGAGTGGTAGTATTGATTTGATTTTTGGTTTGCTTGTAGACCCCTGGCACCAGCATTCAGTGACGCCGAAATTTTGGCACTGCTGGGAATAGTTTAGTCGCAAAGTGAAGAATCACGGGCAAAAAGGCCCAAAACTTGGAGATAGTTTTATTTCAGCTTTGAGCAGCCCTGGGCGAAGTGTTTATTGATATGTGGAATTTTTTCTTCGTGCACTTCCCTGTGTCCAGCTAAACAACAAGATGAGGGTGGCGATGGTCAGTTCTTGAGCTTCGAACGGGCAGAAAGGTGAGAAATTGTCGCTTTTTGCCCATTTGTGCCCACGTGTCACTTTCAACATACCTCTCTATAACGTGACCCAGCTGGGAGCTGAGTGGTTGCATGGATTTGATTTTTGGTTTGCTTGCAGGCCGCTGGCACCCGCATTCAGTGACGCCGAAATTTTGGCACTGCTGGGAATAGTTTAGTTGCAAAGTGAAGAATCACGGGCAAAAAGGCCCAAAACTTGGAGATAGTTTTATTTCAGCTTTGAGCAGCCCTGGGCGAAGTGTTTATTGAAATGTGGAATTTTTTCTTGGTGCACTTCCCTATGTCCAGCTAAACAACAAGATGAGGGTGGCGATAGTCAGTTCTTGAGCTTCGAACGGGCAGAAAGGTTAGAAATTGTCGCTTTTTGCCCATTTGTGCCCACGTGTCACTTTCAACGTACCTCTCTATAACATGATCCAGCTGTGATGTGAGTGGTCGCATTGATTTGATTTTTGGTTTGCTTGTAGGCCGCTGGCACCTGCATTCAGTAACGCCGAAATGTTGGCACTGCTGTGACTAGAATAGTCGGAAAGTGAAGAATCACGGGGAAAAAGGCCCAAAACTTCAAGATAGTTTTATTTCAGCTTTGAGCAGCCCTGAGCGAAGTGTTTATTGAAATGTGGAATTTTTTCTTGTTGCACTTCCCTATGTCCAGCTAAACAACAAGATGAGGGTGGCGATGGTCAGTTCATGAGCTTCGAACGGGCAGAAAGGTTAGAAATTGTCGCTTTTTGCCCATTTGTGCCCACGTGTCACTTTCAACCTACCTCTCTATAACATGACCCAGCTATGAGGTGAGTGGTCGCATTGATTTTTGGTTTGCTTATAGACCGCTGGCACCCGCATTCAGTAACGCCGAAATTTTGGCACTGCTTGGAATAGTTTAGTCGCAAAGTGAAGAATCACGGGCAAAAAGGCCCAAAACTTGGAGATAGTTCTATTTCAGCTTTGAGCAGCCCTGGGCGAAGTGTTTATTGAAATGTGGAATTTTTTCTTGGTGCACTTCCCTATGTCCAGCTAAACAACAAGATGAGGGTGGCGATGGTCAGTTCTTGATCTTCGAACAAGCAGAAAGGTGAGAAATTGTCGCTTTTTGCCCATTTGTGCCCCCGTGTCACTTTCAACGTACCTCTCTATAACATGATCCAGCTGTGATGTGAGTGGTCGCATTGATTTGATTTTTGGTTTGCTTGTAGGCCGCTGGCACCTGCATTCAGTAACGCCGAAATGTTGGCACTGCTGGGAATAGTTTAGTCGCAAAGTGAAGAATCACGGGCAAAAGGCCCAAAACTTGGAGATAGTTTTATTTCAGCTTTGAGCAGGCCTGGGCGAAGTGTTTATTGAAATGTGGAATTTTTTCTTGGTGCACTTCCCTATGTCCAGCTAAACAACAAGATGAGGGTGGCGATGGTCAGTTCTTGAGCTTCGAACGGGCAGAAAGGTTAGAAATTGTCGCTTTTTGCCCATTTGTGCCCACCTGTCACTTTCAACATACCTCTCTATAACATGACCCAGCTGTGATGTGAGTGGTCGTATTGATTTGATTTTTGGTTTGCTTGTAGACCACTGGTACCAGCATTCAGTGACGCCGAAATTTTGGCACTGCTGGGAATAGTTTAGTTGCAAAGTGAAGAATCACGGGCAAAAGGCCCAAAACTTGGAGATAGTTTTATTTCAGCTTTGAGCAGCCCTGGGCGATGTGTTTATTGAAATGTGGAATTTTTTCTTGGTGCACTTCCCTATGTCCAGCTAAACAACAAGATGAGGGTGGCGATGGTCAGTTCTTGAGCTTCGAACGGGCATAAAGGTGAGAAATTGTCGCTTTTTGCCCATTTGTGCCCACGTGTCACTTTCAACATACCTCTCTATAACATGACCCAGCTGTGATGTGAGTGGTCGCATTGATTTGATTTTTGGTTTGATTGTAGGCCGCTAGCACCCGCATTCAGTAACGCCGAAATTTTGGCACTCCTGGGAATAGTTTAGTCGCAAAGTAAAGAACCACGTTCAAAAAGGCCCAAAACTTGGGGATAGTTTTATTTCAGCTTTGAGCAGCCCTGGGCGAAGTGTTTATTGAAATGAGGAATTTTTTCTTGGTGCACTTCCCTATATCCAGCTAAACAACAAGATGAGGGTGGCGATGGTCAGTTCATGAGCTTCGAACGGGCAGAAAGGTGAGAAATTGTCGCTTTTTGCCCATTTGTGCCCACGTGTCACTTTCAACATACCTCTCTATAACATGACCCAGCTGTGATGTGAGTGGTCGCATTGATTTGATTTTTGGTTTCCTTGTAGGCCGCTGGCACCTGCATTCAGTAACGCCGAAATGTTGGCACTGCTGTGAATAGTTTAGTCGGAAAGTGAAGAATCACGGGGAAAAAGGCCCAAAACTTCAAGATAGTTTTATTTCAGCTTTGAGCAGCCCTGAGCGAAGTGTTTATTGAAATGTGGAATTTTTTCTTGGTGCACTTCCCTATGTCCAGCTAAACAACAAGATGAGGGTGGCGATGGTCAGTTCATGAGCTTCGAACGGGCAGAAAGGTGAGAAATTGTCGCTTTTTGCCCATTTGTGCCCACGTGTCACTTTCAACGTACCTCTCTATAACATGACCCAGCTATGAGGTGAGTGGTCGCATTGATTTTTGGTTTGCTTGTAGACCGCTGGCACCCGCATTCAGTAACGCCGAAATTTTGGCACTGCTTGGAATAGTTTAGTCGCAAAGTGAAGAATCACGGGCAAAAAGGCCCCAAACTTGGAGATAGTTCTATTTCAGCTTTGAGCAGCCCTGGGCGAAGTGTTTATTGAAATGTGGAATTTTTTCTTGGTGCACTTCCCTATGTCCAGCTAAACAACAAGATGAGGGTGGCGATGGTCAGTTCTTGATCTTCGAACGGGCAGAAAGGTGAGAAATTGTCGCTT
This sequence comes from Sycon ciliatum, assembly GCF_964019385.1. NCBI lineage: Eukaryota > Metazoa > Porifera > Calcarea > Leucosolenida > Sycettidae > Sycon > Sycon ciliatum. The sequence goes on along the minus strand of NC_088648.1, from coordinate 11,503,743 downwards.
TTTGCCCATTTGTGCCCCCGTGTCACTTTCAACGTACCTCTCTATAACATGATCCAGCTGTGATGTGAGTGGTCGCATTGATTTGATTTTTGGTTTGCTTGTAGGCCGCTGGCACCTGCATTCAGTAACGCCGAAATTTTGGCACTGCTGTGAATAGTTTAGTCGCAAAGTTAAGAATCACTTGGAAAAAGGCCCAAAACTTCAAGATAGTTTATTTCAGCTTTGAGCAGCCCTGAGCGAAGTGTTTATTGAAATGTTGAATTTTTTCTTGGTGCACTTCCCTATGTCCAGCTAAACAACAAGATGAGGGTGGCGATGGTCAGTTCTTGATCTTCGAACGAGCAGAAAGGTGAGAAATTGTCGCTTTTTGCCCATTTGTGCCCACGTGTCACTTTCAACATACCTCTCTATAACATGACCCAGCTGTGATGTGAGTGATCGCATTGATTTGATTTTTGGTTTGCTTGTAGGACGCTAGCACCCGCATTCAGTAACGCCGAAATGTTGGCACTGCTGGGAATAGTTTAGTCGCAAAGTGAAGAATCACGGGCAAAAGGCCCAAAACTTGGAGATAGTTTTATTTCAGCTTTGAGCAGGCCTGGGCGAAGTGTTTATTGAAATGTGGAATTTTTTCTTGGTGCACTTCCCTATGTCCAGCTAAACAACAAGATGAGGGTGGCGATGGTCAGTTCTTGAGCTTCGAACGGGCATAAAGGTGAGAAATTGTCACTTTTTGCCCATTTGTGCCCACGTGTCACTTTCAACATACCTCTCTATAACATGACCCAGCTGTGATGTGAGTGGTCGCATTGATTTGATTTTTGGTTTGCTTGTAGGCCGCTGGCACCTGCATTCAGTAACGCCGAAATGTTGGCACTGCTGTGAATAGTTTAGTCGGAAAGTGAAGAATCACGGGGAAAAAGGCCCAAAACTTCAAGATAGTTTTATTTCAGCTTTGAGCAGCCCTGAGCGAAGTGTTTATTGAAATGTGGAATTTTTTCTTGGTGCACTTCCCTATGTCCAGCTAAACAACAAGATGAGGGTGGCGATGGTCAGTTCATGAGCTTCGAACGGGCAGAAAGGTGAGAAATTGTCGCTTTTTGCCCATTTGTGCCCACGTGTCACTTTCAACGTACCTCTCTATAACATGACCCAGCTATGAGGTGAGTGGTCGCATTGATTTTTGGTTTGCTTGTAGACCGCTGGCACCCGCATTCAGTAACGCCGAAATTTTGGCACTGCTTGGAATAGTTTAGTCGCAAAGTGAAGAATCACGGGCAAAAAGGCCCGTAACTTGGAGATAGTTCTATTTCAGCTTTGAGCAGCCCTGGGCGAAGTGTTTATTGAAATGTGGAATTTTTTCTTGGTGCACTTCCCTATGTCCAGCTAAACAACAAGATGAGGGTGGCGATGGTCAGTTCTTGATCTTCGAACGGGCAGAAAGGTGAGAAATTGTCGCTTTTTGCCCATTTGTGCCCCCGTGTCACTTTCAACGTACCTCTCTATAACATGATCCAGCTGTGATGTGAGTGGTCGCATTGATTTGATTTTTGGTTTGCTTGTAGGCCGCTGGCACCTGCATTCAGTAACGCCGAAATTTTGGCACTGCTGTGAATAGTTTAGTCGCAAAGTTAAGAATCACTTGGAAAAAGGCCCAAAACTTCAAGATAGTTTATTTCAGCTTTGAGCAGCCCTGAGCGAAGTGTTTATTGAAATGTTGAATTTTTTCTTGGTGCACTTCCCTATGTCCAGCTAAACAACAAGATGAGGGTGGCGATGGTCAGTTCTTGATCTTCGAACGAGCAGAAAGGTGAGAAATTGTCGCTTTTTGCCCATTTGTGCCCACGTGTCACTTTCAACATACCTCTCTATAACATGACCCAGCTGTGATGTGAGTGGTCGCATTGATTTGATTTTTGGTTTGCTTGTAGGACGCTAGCACCCGCATTCAGTAACGCCGAAATGTTGGCACTGCTGGGAATAGTTTAGTCGCAAAGTGAAGAATCACGGGCAAAAGGCCCAAAACTTGGAGATAGTTTTATTTCAGCTTTGAGCAGGCCTGGGCGAAGTGTTTATTGAAATGTGGAATTTTTTCTTGGTGCACTTCCCTATGTCCAGCTAAACAACAAGATGAGGGTGGCGATGGTCAGTTCTTGAGCTTCGAACGGGCAGAAAGGTTAGAAATTGTCGCTTTTTGCCCATTTGTGCCCACGTGTCACTTTCAACATACCTCTCTATAACATGACCCAGCTGTGATGTGAGTGGTCGCATTGATTTGATTTTTGGTTTGCTTGTAGGCCACTGGCACCCGCATTCAGTAACGCCGAAATGTTGGCACTGCTGGGAATAGTTTAGTCGCAAAGTTAAGAATCACGGGCAAAAAGGCCCAAAACTTCGAGATAGTTTTATTTCAGCTTTGAGCAGGCCTGGGCGAAATGTTTATTGAAATGTGGAATATTTTCTTGGTGCACTTCCCTATGTCCAGCTAAACAACAAGATGAGGGTGGCGATGGTCAGTTCTTGAGCTTCGAACGGGCATAAAGGTGAGAAATTGTCGCTTTTTGCCCATTTGTGCCCACCTGTCACTTTCAACATACCTCTCTATAACATGACCCAGCTGTGATTTGAGTGGTCGTATTGATTTGATTTTTGGTTTGCTTGTAGACCGCTGGCACCAGCATTCAGTGACGCCGAAATTTTGGCACTGCTGGGAATAGTTTAGTCGCAAAGTGAAGAATCACGGGCAAAAAGGCCCAAAACTTGGAGATAGTTTTATTTCAGCTTTGAGCAGCCCTGGGCGATGTGTTTATTGAAATGTGGAATTTTTTCTTGGTGCACTTCCCTATGTCCAGCTAAACAACAAGATGAGGGTGGCGATGGTCAGTTCTTGAGCTTCGAACGGGCATAAAGGTGAGAAATTGTCGCTGTTTGCCCATTTGTGCCCACGTGTCACTTTCAACATACCTCTCTATAACATGACCCAGCTGTGATGTCAGTGGTCGCATTGATTTGATTTTTGGTTTGCTTGTAGGCCGCTGGCACCCGCATTCAGTGACGCCGAAATTTTGGCACTGCTGGGAATAGTTTAGTTGCAAAGTGAAGAATCACGGGCAAAAAGGCCCAAAACTTGGAGATAGTTTTATTTCAGCTTTGAGCAGGCCTGGGCGAAGTGTTTATTGAAATGTGGAATTTTTTCTTGGTGCACTTCCCTATGTCCAGCTAAACAACAAGATGAGGGCGGCGATGGTCAGTTCTTGATCTTCGAACAAGCAGAAAGGTGAGAAATTGTCGCTTTTTGCCCATTTGTGCCCCCGTGTCACTTTCAACGTACCTCTCTATAACATGACCCAGCTGTGAGGTGAGTGGTCGCTTGGAATAGTTTAGTCGCAAGGTGAAGAATCACGGGCAAAAAGGCCCAAAACTTGGAGATAATTCTATTTCAGCTTTGAGCAGCCCTGGGCGAAGTGTTTATTGAAATGTGGATTTTTTTTTGGTGCACTTCCCTATGTCCAGCTAAACAACAAGATGAGGGTGGCGATGGTCAGTTCTTGATCTTCGAACGAGCAGAAAGGTGAGAAATTGTCGCTTTTTGCCCATTTGTGCCCACGTGTCACTTTCAACATACCTCTCTATAACATGACCCAGCTGTGATGTGAGTGGTCGCATTGATTTGATTTTTGGTTTGCTTGTAGGCCGCTAGCACCCGCATTCAGTAACGCCGAAATTTTGGCACTCCTGGGAATAGTTTAGTCGCAAAGTAAAGAACCACGTTTAAAAAGGCCCAAAACTTGGGGATAGTTTTATTTCAGCTTTGAGCAGCCCTGGGCGAAGTGTTTATTGAAATGTGGAATTTTTTCTTGGTGCACTTCCCTATGTCCAGCTAAACAACAAGATGAGGGTGGCGATGGTCAGTTCTTGAGTTTCGAACGGGCAGAAAGGTTAGAAATTGTCGCTTTTTGCGCATTTGTGCCCACGTGTCACTTTCAACGTACCTATCTATAACATGATCCAGCTGTGATGTGAGTGGTCGCATTGATTTGATTTTTGGTTTGCTTGTAGAGCGCTGGCACCCGCATTCAGTAACGCCAAATTTTGGCACTGCTTTGAATAGTTTAGTCGCAAAGTGAAGAATCACGGGCAAAAAGGCCCAAAACTTGGAGATAGTTCTATTTCAGCTTTGAGCAGCCCTGGGCGAAGTGTTTATTGAAATGTGGAATTTTTTCTTGGTGCACTTCCCTATGTCCAGCTAAACAACAAGATGAGGGTGGCGATGGTCAGTTCTTGATCTTCGAACAAGCAGAAAGGTGAGAAATTGTCGCTTTTTGCCCATTTGTGCCCCCGTGTCACTTTCAACGTACCTCTCTATAACATGACCCAGCTGTGGGGTGAGTGGTCGCTTGGAATAGTTTAGTCGCAAAGTGAAGAATCACGGGCAAAAAGGCCCAAAACTTGGAGATAATTCTATTTCAGCTTTGAGCAGCCCTGGGCGAAGTGTTTATTGAAATGTTGATTTTTTTTTGGTGCACTTCCCTATGTCCAGCTAAACAACAAGATGAGGGTGGCGATGGTCAGTTCTTGATCTTCGAACGAGCAGAAAGGTGAGAAATTGTCGCTTTTTGCCCATTTGTGCCCACGTGTCACTTTCAACATACCTCTCTATAACATGACCCAGCTGTGATGTGAGTGGTCGCATTGATTTGATTTTTGGTTTGCTTGTAGGCCGCTAGCACCCGCATTCAGTAACGCCGAAATTTTGGCACTCCTAGGAATAGTTTAGTCGCAAAGTAAAGAACCACGTTTAAAAAGGCCCAAAACTTGGGGATAGTTTTATTTCAGCTTTGAGCAGCCCTGGGCGAAGTGTTTATTGAAATGTGGAATTTTTTCTTGGTGCACTTCCCTATGTCCAGCTAAACAACAAGATGAGGGTGGCGATGGTCAGTTCTTGAGTTTCGAACGGGCAGAAAGGTTAGAAATTGTCGCTTTTTGCGCATTTGTGCCCACGTGTCACTTTCAACGTACCTATCTATAACATGATCCAGCTGTGATGTGAGTGGTCGCATTGATTTGATTTTTGGTTTGCTTGTAGGCCGCTGGCACCTGCATTCAGTAACGCCGAAATTTCGGCACTGCTGTGAATAGTTTAGTCGCAAAGTTAAGAATCACGGGGAAAAAGGCCCAAAACTTCAAGATAGTTTTATTTCAGCTTTGAGCAGCCCTGAGCGAAGTGTTTATTGAAATGTGGAATTTTTTCTTGGTGCACTTCCCTATGTCCAGCTAAACAACAAGATGAGGGTGGCGATGGTCAGTTCTTGATCTTCGAACGAGCAGAAAGGTGAGAAATTGTCGCCTTTTGCCCATTTGTGCCCACGTGTCACTTTCAACATACCTCTCTATAACATGACCCAGCTGTGATGTGAGTGGTCGCATTGATTTGATTTTTGGTTTGCTTGTAGGCCGCTGGCACCCGCATTCAGTGACGCCGAAATGTTGGCACTGCTTGGAATAGTTTAGTCGCAAAGTGAAGAATCACGGGCAAAAAGGCCCAAAACTTCGAGATAGTTTTATTTCAGCTTTGAGCAGCCCTGGGCGAAGTGTTTATTGAAATGTGGAATTTTTTCTTGGTGCACTTCCCTATGTCCAGCTAAACAACAAGATGAGGGTGGCGATGGTCAGTTCTTGAGCTTCGAACGGGCATAAAGGTGAGAAATTGTCGCTTTTTGCCCATTTGTGCCCACGTGTCACTTTCAACATACCTCTCTATAACATGACCCAGCTGTGATGTGAGTGGTCGTATTGATTTGATTTTTGGTTTGCTTGTAGACCGCTGGCACCAGCATTCAGTGACGCCGAAATTTTGGCACTGCTGGGAATAGTTTAGTCGCAAAGTGAAGAATCACGGGCAAAAAGGCCCAAAACTTGGAGATAGTTTTATTTCAGCTTTGAGCAGCCCTGGGCGATGTGTTTATTGAAATGTGGAATTTTTTCTTGGTGCACTTCCCTATGTCCAGCTAAACAACAAGATGAGGGTGGCGATGGTCAGTTTTTGAGTTTCGAACGGGCAGAAAGGTTAGAAATTGTCGCTTTTTGCCCTTTTGTGCCCACGTGTCACTTTCAACGTACCTCTCTATAACATGACCCAGCTGTGAGGTGAGTGGTCGCATTGATTTGATTTTTGGTTTGCTTGTAGACCGCTGGCACCCGCATTCAGTAACGCCGAAATTTTGGCACTGCTTGGAATAGTTTAGTCGCAAAGTGAAGAATCACGGGCAAAAAGGCCCAAAACTTCGAGATAGTTCTATTTCAGCTTTGAGCAGCCCTGGGCGAAGTGTTTATTGAAATGTGGATTTTTTTTTGGTGCACTTCCCTATGTCCAGCTAAACAACAAGATGAGGGTGGCGATGGTCAGTTCTTGGTCTTCGAACGAGCAGAAAGGTGAGAAATTGTCGCTTTTTGCCCATTTGTGCCCACGCGTCACTTTCAACATACTTCTCTATAACATGACCCAGCTGTGATGTGAGTGGTCGCATTGATTTGATTTTTGGTTTGCTTTTAGGCCGCTAGCACCCGCATTCAGTAACGCCGAAATTTTGGCACTCCTAGGAATAGTTTAGTCGCAAAGTAAAGAACCACGTTTAAAAAGGCCAAAAACTTGGGGATAGTTTTATTTCAGCTTTGAGCAGCCCTGGGCGAAGTGTTTATTGAAATGTGGAATTTTTTCTTGGTGCACTTCCCTATATCCAGCTAAACAACAAGATGAGGGTGGCGATGGTCAGTTCATGAGCTTCGAACGGGCAGAAAGGTTAGAAATTGTCGCTTTTTGCCCATTTGTGGCCACGTGTCACTTTCAACGTACCTCTCTATAACATGACCCAGCTGTGAGGTGAGTGGTCGCATTGATTTGATTTTTGGTTTGCTTGTAGACCGCTGGCACCCGCATTCAGTAACGCCGAAATTTTGCCACTGCTTGGAATAGTTTAGTCGCAAAGTGAAGAATCACGGGCTAAAAGGCCCAAAACTTAGAGATAGTTCTATTTCAGCTTTGAGCAGCCCTGGGCGAAGTGTTTACTGAAATGGGGAATTTTTTCTTGGTGCAATACCCTATGTCCAGCTAAACAACAAGATGAGGGTGGCGATGGTCAGTTCTTGATCTTCGAACGAGCAGAAAGGTGAGAAATTGTCGCTTTTTGCCCATTTGTGCCCACGTGTCACTTTCAACATACCTCTCTATAACATGACCCAGCTGTGATGTGAGTGGTCGCATTGATTTGATTTTTGGTTTGCTTGTAGGCCGCTGGCACCCGCATTCAGTAACGCCGAAATGTTGGCACTGCTGGGAATAGTTTAGTCGCAAAGTGAAGAATCACGGGCAAAAAGGCCCAAAACTTGGAGATAGTTCTATTTCAGCTTTGAGCCGGCCTGGGCGAAATGTTTATTGAAATGTGGAATATTTTCTTGGTGCACTTCCCTATGTCCAGCTAAACAAGATGAGGGTGGCGATGGTCAGTTTTTGAGCTTCGAACGGGCGTAAAGGTTAGAAATTGTCGCTTTTTGCCCAGTTGTGCCCACGTGTCACTTTCAACATACCTCTCTATAACATGACCCAGCTGTGATGTGAGTGGTAGTATTGATTTGATTTTTGGTTTGCTTGTAGACCCCTGGCACCAGCATTCAGTGACGCCGAAATTTTGGCACTGCTGGGAATAGTTTAGTCGCAAAGTGAAGAATCACGGGCAAAAAGGCCCAAAACTTGGAGATAGTTTTATTTCAGCTTTGAGCAGCCCTGGGCGAAGTGTTTATTGAAATGTGGAATTTTTTCTTCGTGCACTTCCCTGTGTCCAGCTAAACAACAAGATGAGGGTGGCGATGGTCAGTTCTTCAGCTTCGAACGGGCAGAAAGGTGAGAAATTGTCGCTTTTTGCCCATTTGTGCCCACGTGTCACTTTCAACATACCTCTCTATAACGTGACCCAGCTGGGAGCTGAGTGGTTGCATGGATTTGATTTTTGGTTTGCTTGCAGGCCGCTGGCACCCGCATTCAGTGACGCCGAAATTTTGGCACTGCTGGGAATAGTTTAGTTGCAAAGTGAAGAATCACGGGCAAAAAGGCCCAAAACTTGGAGATAGTTTTATTTCAGCTTTGAGCAGCCCTGGGCGAAGTGTTTATTGAAATGTGGAATTTTTTCTTGGTGCACTTCCCTATGTCCAGCTAAACAACAAGATGAGGGTGGCGATAGTCAGTTCTTGAGCTTCGAACGGGCAGAAAGGTTAGAAATTGTCGCTTTTTGCCCATTTGTGCCCACGTGTCACTTTCAACGTACCTCTCTATAACATGATCCAGCTGTGATGTGAGTGGTCGCATTGATTTGATTTTTGGTTTGCTTGTAGGCCGCTGGCACCTGCATTCAGTAACGCCGAAATGTTGGCACTGCTGTGACTAGAATAGTCGGAAAGTGAAGAATCACGGGGAAAAAGGCCCAAAACTTCAAGATAGTTTTATTTCAGCTTTGAGCAGCCCTGAGCGAAGTGTTTATTGAAATGTGGAATTTTTTCTTGTTGCACTTCCCTATGTCCAGCTAAACAACAAGATGAGGGTGGCGATGGTCAGTTCATGAGCTTCGAACGGGCAGAAAGGTTAGAAATTGTCGCTTTTTGCCCATTTGTGCCCACGTGTCACTTTCAACCTACCTCTCTATAACATGACCCAGCTATGAGGTGAGTGGTCGCATTGATTTTTGGTTTGCTTATAGACCGCTGGCACCCGCATTCAGTAACGCCGAAATTTTGGCACTGCTTGGAATAGTTTAGTCGCAAAGTGAAGAATCACGGGCAAAAAGGCCCAAAACTTGGAGATAGTTCTATTTCAGCTTTGAGCAGCCCTGGGCGAAGTGTTTATTGAAATGTGGAATTTTTTCTTGGTGCACTTCCCTATGTCCAGCTAAACAACAAGATGAGGGTGGCGATGGTCAGTTCTTGATCTTCGAACAAGCAGAAAGGTGAGAAATTGTCGCTTTTTGCCCATTTGTGCCCCCGTGTCACTTTCAACGTACCTCTCTATAACATGATCCAGCTGTGATGTGAGTGGTCGCATTGATTTGATTTTTGGTTTGCTTGTAGGCCGCTGGCACCTGCATTCAGTAACGCCGAAATGTTGGCACTGCTGGGAATAGTTTAGTCGCAAAGTGAAGAATCACGGGCAAAAGGCCCAAAACTTGGAGATAGTTTTATTTCAGCTTTGAGCAGGCCTGGGCGAAGTGTTTATTGAAATGTGGAATTTTTTCTTGGTGCACTTCCCTATGTCCAGCTAAACAACAAGATGAGGGTGGCGATGGTCAGTTCTTGAGCTTCGAACGGGCAGAAAGGTTAGAAATTGTCGCTTTTTGCCCATTTGTGCCCACCTGTCACTTTCAACATACCTCTCTATAACATGACCCAGCTGTGATGTGAGTGGTCGTATTGATTTGATTTTTGGTTTGCTTGTAGACCACTGGTACCAGCATTCAGTGACGCCGAAATTTTGGCACTGCTGGGAATAGTTTAGTCGCAAAGTGAAGAATCACGGGCAAAAGGCCCAAAACTTGGAGATAGTTTTATTTCAGCTTTGAGCAGCCCTGGGCGATGTGTTTATTGAAATGTGGAATTTTTTCTTGGTGCACTTCCCTATGTCCAGCTAAACAACAAGATGAGGGTGGCGATGGTCAGTTCTTGAGCTTCGAACGGGCATAAAGGTGAGAAATTGTCGCTTTTTGCCCATTTGTGCCCACGTGTCACTTTCAACATACCTCTCTATAACATGACCCAGCTGTGATGTGAGTGGTCGCATTGATTTGATTTTTGGTTTGATTGTAGGCCGCTAGCACCCGCATTCAGTAACGCCGAAATTTTGGCACTCCTGGGAATAGTTTAGTCGCAAAGTAAAGAACCACGTTCAAAAAGGCCCAAAACTTGGGGATAGTTTTATTTCAGCTTTGAGCAGCCCTGGGCGAAGTGTTTATTGAAATGAGGAATTTTTTCTTGGTGCACTTCCCTATATCCAGCTAAACAACAAGATGAGGGTGGCGATGGTCAGTTCATGAGCTTCGAACGGGCAGAAAGGTGAGAAATTGTCGCTTTTTGCCCATTTGTGCCCACGTGTCACTTTCAACATACCTCTCTATAACATGACCCAGCTGTGATGTGAGTGGTCGCATTGATTTGATTTTTGGTTTCCTTGTAGGCCGCTGGCACCTGCATTCAGTAACGCCGAAATGTTGGCACTGCTGTGAATAGTTTAGTCGGAAAGTGAAGAATCACGGGGAAAAAGGCCCAAAACTTCAAGATAGTTTTATTTCAGCTTTGAGCAGCCCTGAGCGAAGTGTTTATTGAAATGTGGAATTTTTTCTTGGTGCACTTCCCTATGTCCAGCTAAACAACAAGATGAGGGTGGCGATGGTCAGTTCATGAGCTTCGAACGGGCAGAAAGGTGAGAAATTGTCGCTTTTTGCCCATTTGTGCCCACGTGTCACTTTCAACGTACCTCTCTATAACATGACCCAGCTATGAGGTGAGTGGTCGCATTGATTTTTGGTTTGCTTGTAGACCGCTGGCACCCGCATTCAGTAACGCCGAAATTTTGGCACTGCTTGGAATAGTTTAGTCGCAAAGTGAAGAATCACGGGCAAAAAGGCCCCAAACTTGGAGATAGTTCTATTTCAGCTTTGAGCAGCCCTGGGCGAAGTGTTTATTGAAATGTGGAATTTTTTCTTGGTGCACTTCCCTATGTCCAGCTAAACAACAAGATGAGGGTGGCGATGGTCAGTTCTTGATCTTCGAACGGGCAGAAAGGTGAGAAATTGTCGCTTTTTGCCCATTTGTGCCCCCGTGTCACTTTCAACGTACCTCTCTATAACATGATCCAGCTGTGATGTGAGTGGTCGCATTGATTTGATTTTTGGTTTGCTTGTAGGCCGCTGGCACCTGCATTCAGTAACGCCGAAATTTTGGCACTGCTGTGAATAGTTTAGTCGCAAAGTTAAGAATCACTTGGAAAAAGGCCCAAAACTTCAAGATAGTTTATTTCAGCTTTGAGCAGCCCTGAGCGAAGTGTTTATTGAAATGTTGAATTTTTTCTTGGTGCACTTCCCTATGTCCAGCTAAACAACAAGATGAGGGTGGCGATGGTCAGTTCTTGATCTTCGAACGAGCAGAAAGGTGAGAAATTGTCGCTTTTTGCCCATTTGTGCCCACGTGTCACTTTCAACATACCTCTCTATAACATGACCCAGCTGTGATGTGAGTGATCGCATTGATTTGATTTTTGGTTTGCTTGTAGGACGCTAGCACCCGCATTCAGTAACGCCGAAATGTTGGCACTGCTGGGAATAGTTTAGTCGCAAAGTGAAGAATCACGGGCAAAAGGCCCAAAACTTGGAGATAGTTTTATTTCAGCTTTGAGCAGGCCTGGGCGAAGTGTTTATTGAAATGTGGAATTTTTTCTTGGTGCACTTCCCTATGTCCAGCTAAACAACAAGATGAGGGTGGCGATGGTCAGTTCTTGAGCTTCGAACGGGCATAAAGGTGAGAAATTGTCACTTTTTGCCCATTTGTGCCCACGTGTCACTTTCAACATACCTCTCTATAACATGACCCAGCTGTGATGTGAGTGGTCGCATTGATTTGATTTTTGGTTTGCTTGTAGGCCGCTGGCACCTGCATTCAGTAACGCCGAAATGTTGGCACTGCTGTGAATAGTTTAGTCGGAAAGTGAAGAATCACGGGGAAAAAGGCCCAAAACTTCAAGATAGTTTTATTTCAGCTTTGAGCAGCCCTGAGCGAAGTGTTTATTGAAATGTGGAATTTTTTCTTGGTGCACTTCCCTATGTCCAGCTAAACAACAAGATGAGGGTGGCGATGGTCAGTTCATGAGCTTCGAACGGGCAGAAAGGTGAGAAATTGTCGCTTTTTGCCCATTTGTGCCCACGTGTCACTTTCAACGTACCTCTCTATAACATGACCCAGCTATGAGGTGAGTGGTCGCATTGATTTTTGGTTTGCTTGTAGACCGCTGGCACCCGCATTCAGTAACGCCGAAATTTTGGCACTGCTTGGAATAGTTTAGTCGCAAAGTGAAGAATCACGGGCAAAAAGGCCCGTAACTTGGAGATAGTTCTATTTCAGCTTTGAGCAGCCCTGGGCGAAGTGTTTATTGAAATGTGGAATTTTTTCTTGGTGCACTTCCCTATGTCCAGCTAAACAACAAGATGAGGGTGGCGATGGTCAGTTCTTGATCTTCGAACGGGCAGAAAGGTGAGAAATTGTCGCTTTTTGCCCATTTGTGCCCCCGTGTCACTTTCAACGTACCTCTCTATAACATGATCCAGCTGTGATGTGAGTGGTCGCATTGATTTGATTTTTGGTTTGCTTGTAGGCCGCTGGCACCTGCATTCAGTAACGCCGAAATTTTGGCACTGCTGTGAATAGTTTAGTCGCAAAGTTAAGAATCACTTGGAAAAAGGCCCAAAACTTCAAGATAGTTTATTTCAGCTTTGAGCAGCCCTGAGCGAAGTGTTTATTGAAATGTTGAATTTTTTCTTGGTGCACTTCCCTATGTCCAGCTAAACAACAAGATGAGGGTGGCGATGGTCAGTTCTTGATCTTCGAACGAGCAGAAAGGTGAGAAATTGTCGCTTTTTGCCCATTTGTGCCCACGTGTCACTTTCAACATACCTCTCTATAACATGACCCAGCTGTGATGTGAGTGGTCGCATTGATTTGATTTTTGGTTTGCTTGTAGGACGCTAGCACCCGCATTCAGTAACGCCGAAATGTTGGCACTGCTGGGAATAGTTTAGTCGCAAAGTGAAGAATCACGGGCAAAAGGCCCAAAACTTGGAGATAGTTTTATTTCAGCTTTGAGCAGGCCTGGGCGAAGTGTTTATTGAAATGTGGAATTTTTTCTTGGTGCACTTCCCTATGTCCAGCTAAACAACAAGATGAGGGTGGCGATGGTCAGTTCTTGAGCTTCGAACGGGCAGAAAGGTTAGAAATTGTCGCTTTTTGCCCATTTGTGCCCACGTGTCACTTTCAACATACCTCTCTATAACATGACCCAGCTGTGATGTGAGTGGTCGCATTGATTTGATTTTTGGTTTGCTTGTAGGCCACTGGCACCCGCATTCAGTAACGCCGAAATGTTGGCACTGCTGGGAATAGTTTAGTCGCAAAGTTAAGAATCACGGGCAAAAAGGCCCAAAACTTCGAGATAGTTTTATTTCAGCTTTGAGCAGGCCTGGGCGAAATGTTTATTGAAATGTGGAATATTTTCTTGGTGCACTTCCCTATGTCCAGCTAAACAACAAGATGAGGGTGGCGATGGTCAGTTCTTGAGCTTCGAACGGGCATAAAGGTGAGAAATTGTCGCTTTTTGCCCATTTGTGCCCACCTGTCACTTTCAACATACCTCTCTATAACATGACCCAGCTGTGATTTGAGTGGTCGTATTGATTTGATTTTTGGTTTGCTTGTAGACCGCTGGCACCAGCATTCAGTGACGCCGAAATTTTGGCACTGCTGGGAATAGTTTAGTCGCAAAGTGAAGAATCACGGGCAAAAAGGCCCAAAACTTGGAGATAGTTTTATTTCAGCTTTGAGCAGCCCTGGGCGATGTGTTTATTGAAATGTGGAATTTTTTCTTGGTGCACTTCCCTATGTCCAGCTAAACAACAAGATGAGGGTGGCGATGGTCAGTTCTTGAGCTTCGAACGGGCATAAAGGTGAGAAATTGTCGCTGTTTGCCCATTTGTGCCCACGTGTCACTTTCAACATACCTCTCTATAACATGACCCAGCTGTGATGTCAGTGGTCGCATTGATTTGATTTTTGGTTTGCTTGTAGGCCGCTGGCACCCGCATTCAGTGACGCCGAAATTTTGGCACTGCTGGGAATAGTTTAGTTGCAAAGTGAAGAATCACGGGCAAAAAGGCCCAAAACTTGGAGATAGTTTTATTTCAGCTTTGAGCAGCCCTGGGCGAAGTGTTTATTGAAATGTGGAATTTTTTCTTGGTGCACTTCCCTATGTCCAGCTAAACAACAAGATGAGGGTGGCGATGGTCAGTTCTTGAGCTTCGAACGGGCAGAAAGGTTAGAAATTGTCGCTTTTTGCCCATTTGTGCCCACGTGTCACTTTCAACATACCTCTCTATAACATGACCCAGCTGTGATGTGAGTGGTCGCATTGATTTGATTTTTGGTTTGCTTGTAGGCCGCTGGCACCCGCATTCAGTAACGCCGAAATGTTGGCACTGCTGGGAATAGTTTAGTCGCAAAGTGAAGAATCACGGGCAAAAAGGCCCAAAACTTCGAGATAGTTTTATTTCAGCTTTGAGCAGGCCTGGGCGAAATGTTTATTGAAATGTGGAATATTTTCTTGGTGCACTTCCCTATGTCCAGCTAAACAACAAGATGAGGGTGGCGATGGTCAGTTCTTGAGCTTCGAACGGGCATAAAGGTGAGAAATTGTCGCTTTTTCCCCATTTGTGCCCACCTGTCACTTTCAACATACCTCTCTATAACATGACCCAGCTGTGATGTGAGTGGTCGTATTGATTTGATTTTTGGTTTGCTTGTAGACCACTGGTACCAGCATTCAGTGACGCCGAAATTTTGGCACTGCTGGGAATAGTTTAGTCGCAAAGTGAAGAATCACGGGCAAAAGGCCCAAAACTTGGAGATAGTTTTATTTCAGCTTTGAGCAGCCCTGGGCGATGTGTTTATTGAAATGTGGAATTTTTTCTTGGTGCACTTCCCTATGTCCAGCTAAACAACAAGATGAGGGTGGCGATGGTCAGTTCTTGAGCTTCGAACGGGCATAAAGGTGAGAAATTGTCGCTTTTTGCCCATTTGTGCCCACGTGTCACTTTCAACATACCTCTCTATAACATGACCCAGCTGTGATGTGAGTGGTCGCATTGATTTGATTTTTGGTTTGATTGTAGGCCGCTAGCACCCGCATTCAGTAACGCCGAAATTTTGGCACTCCTGGGAATAGTTTAGTCGCAAAGTAAAGAACCACGTTCAAAAAGGCCCAAAACTTGGGGATAGTTTTATTTCAGCTTTGAGCAGCCCTGGGCGAAGTGTTTATTGAAATGAGGAATTTTTTCTTGGTGCACTTCCCTATATCCAGCTAAACAACAAGATGAGGGTGGCGATGGTCAGTTCATGAGCTTCGAACGGGCAGAAAGGTGAGAAATTGTCGCTTTTTGCCCATTTGTGCCCACGTGTCACTTTCAACATACCTCTCTATAACATGACCCAGCTGTGATGTGAGTGGTCGCATTGATTTGATTTTTGGTTTGCTTGTAGGCCGCTGGCACCTGCATTCAGTAACGCCGAAATGTTGGCACTGCTGTGAATAGTTTAGTCGGAAAGTGAAGAATCACGGGGAAAAAGGCCCAAAACTTCAAGATAGTTTTATTTCAGCTTTGAGCAGCCCTGAGCGAAGTGTTTATTGAAATGTGGAATTTTTTCTTGGTGCACTTCCCTATGTCCAGCTAAACAACAAGATGAGGGTGGCGATGGTCAGTTCATGAGCTTCGAACGGGCAGAAAGGTGAGAAATTGTCGCTTTTTGCCCATTTGTGCCCACGTGTCACTTTCAACGTACCTCTCTATAACATGACCCAGCTATGAGGTGAGTGGTCGCATTGATTTTTGGTTTGCTTGTAGACCGCTGGCACCCGCATTCAGTAACGCCGAAATTTTGGCACTGCTTGGAATAGTTTAGTCGCAAAGTGAAGAATCACGGGCAAAAAGGCCCCAAACTTGGAGATAGTTCTATTTCAGCTTTGAGCAGCCCTGGGCGAAGTGTTTATTGAAATGTGGAATTTTTTCTTGGTGCACTTCCCTATGTCCAGCTAAACAACAAGATGAGGGTGGCGATGGTCAGTTCTTGATCTTCGAACGGGCAGAAAGGTGAGAAATTGTCGCTTTTTGCCCATTTGTGCCCCCGTGTCACTTTCAACGTACCTCTCTATAACATGATCCAGCTGTGATGTGAGTGGTCGCATTGATTTGATTTTTGGTTTGCTTGTAGGCCGCTGGCACCTGCATTCAGTAACGCCGAAATTTTGGCACTGCTGGGAATAGTTTAGTTGCAAAGTGAAGAATCACGGGCAAAAAGGCCCAAAACTTGGAGATAGTTTTATTTCAGCTTTGAGCAGCCCTGAGCGAAGTGTTTATTGAAATGTGGAATTTTTTCTTGGTGCACTTCCCTATGTCCAGCTAAACAACAAGATGAGGGTGGCGATGGTCAGTTCTTGAGCTTCGAACGGGCATAAAGGTGAGAAATTGTCGCTTTTTGCCCATTTGTGCCCACGTGTCACTTTCAACATACCTCTCTATAACATGACCCAGCTGTGATGTGAGTGGTCGCATTGATTTGATTTTTGGTTTGCTTGTAGGCCGCTGGCACCCGCATTCAGTGACGCCGAAATTTTGGCACTGCTGGGAATAGTTTAGTTGCAAAGTGAAGAATCACGGGCAAAAAGGCCCAAAACTTGGAGATAGTTTTATTTCAGCTTTGAGCAGCCCTGGGCGAAGTGTTTATTGAAATGTGGAATTTGTTCTTGGTGCACTTCCCTATGTCCAGCTAAACAACAAGATGAGGGTGGCGATGGTCAGTTCTTGAGCTTCGAACGGGCATAAAGGTGAGAAATTGTCGCTTTTTGCCCATTTGTGCCCACGTGTCACTTTCAACATACCTCTCTATAACATGACCCAGCTGTGATGTCAGTGGTCGCATTGATTTGATTTTTGGTTTGCTTGTAGGCCGCTGGCACCCGCATTCAGTGACGCCGAAGTTTTGGCACTGCTGGGAATAGTTTAGTTGCAAAGTGAAGAATCACGGGCAAAAAGGCCCAAAACTTGGAGATAGTTTTATTTCAGCTTTGAGCAGCCCTGGGCGATGTGTTTATTGAAATGTGGAATTTTTTCTTGGTGCACTTCCCTATGTCCAGCTAAACAACAAGATGAGGGTGGCGATGGTCAGTTCTTGAGCTTCGAACGGGCATAAAGGTGAGAAATTGTCGCTTTTTGCCCATTTGTGCCCACGTGTCACTTTCAACATACCTCTCTATAACATGACCCAGCTGTGATGTCAGTGGTCGCATTGATTTGATTTTTGGTTTGCTTGTAGGCCGCTGGCACCCGCATTCAGTGACGCCGAAATTTTGGCACTGCTGGGAATAGTTTAGTCGCAAAGTGAAGAATCACAAGCAAAAAGGCCCAAAACTTGGAGATAGTTTTATTTCAGCTTTGAGCAGCCCTGGGCGATGTGTTTATTGAAATGTGGAATTTTTTCTTGGTGCACTTCCCTATGTCCAGCTAAACAACAAGATGAGGGTGGCGATGGTCAGTTCTTGAGCTTCGAACGGGCATAAAGGTGAGAAATTGTCGCTTTTTGCCCATTTGTGCCCACGTGTCACTTTCAACATACCTCTCTATAACATGACCCAGCTGTGATGTCAGTGGTCGCATTGATTTGATTTTTGGTTTGCTTGTAGGCCGCTGGCACCCGCATTCAGTAACGCCGAAATTTTGGCACTGCTGGGAATAGTTTAGTTGCAAAGTGAAGAATCACGGGCAAAAAGGCCCAAAACTTGGAGATAGTTTTATTTCAGCTTTGAGCAGCCCTGGGCGAAGTGTTTATTGAAATGTGGAATTTTTTCTTGGTGCACTTCCCTATGTCCAGCTAAACAACAAGATGAGGGTGGCGATGGTCAGTTCTTGAGCTTCGAACGGGCAGAAAGGTTAGAAATTGTCGCTTTTTGCCCATTTGTGCCCACGTGTCACTTTCAACATACCTCTCTATAACATGACCCAGCTGTGATGTGAGTGGTCGCATTGATTTGATTTTTGGTTTGCTTGTAGGCCGCTGGCACCCGCATTCAGTAACGCCGAAATGTTGGCACTGCTGGGAAGAGTTTAGTCGCAAAGTGAAGAATCACGGGCAAAAAGGCCCAAAACTTCGAGATAGTTTTATTTCAGCTTTGAGCAGGCCTGGGCGAAATGTTTATTGAAATGTGGAATATTTTCTTGGTGCACTTCCCTATGTCCAGCTAAACAACAAGATGAGGGTGGCGATGGTCAGTTCTTGAGCTTCGAACGGGCATAAAGGTGAGAAATTGTCGCTTTTTCCCCATTTGTGCCCACGTGTCACTTTCAACATACCTCTCTATAACATGACCCAGCTGTGATGTGAGTGGTCGTATTGATTTGATTTTTGGTTTGCTTGTAGACCGCTGGCACCAGCATTCAGTGACGCCGATATTTTGGCACTGCTGGGAATAGTTTAGTCGCAAAGTGAAGAATCACAAGCAAAAAGGCCCAAAACTTGGAGATAGTTTTATTTCAGCTTTGAGCAGCCCTGGGCGATGTGTTTATTGAAATGTGGAATATTTTCTTGGTGCACTTCCCTATGTCCAGCTAAACAACAAGATGAGGGTGGCGATGGTCAGTTCTTGAGCTTCGAACGGGCATAAAGGTGAGAAATTGTCGCTTTTTGCCCATTTGTGCCCACGTGTCACTTTCAACATACCTCTCTATAACATGACCCAGCTGTGATGTGAGTGGTCGCATTGATTTGATTTTTGGTTTGCTTGTAGGCCGCTGGCACCCGCATTCAGTGACGCCGAAATTTTGGCACTGCTGGGAATAGTTTAGTTGCAAAGTGAAGAATCACGGGCAAAAAGGCCCAAAACTTGGAGATAGTTTTATTTCAGCTTTGAGCAGCCCTGGGCTAAGTGTTTATTGAAATGTGGAATTTTTTCTTGGTGCACTTCCCTATGTCCAGCTAAACAACAAGATGAGGGTGGCGATGGTCAGTTCTTGAGTTTCGAACGGGCAGAAAGGTTAGAAATTGTCGCTTTTTGCCCTTTTGTGCCCACGTGTCACTTTCAACGTACCTCTCTATAACATGATCCAGCTGTGATGTGAGTGGTCGCATTGATTTGATTTTTGGTTTGCTTGTAGGCCGCTGGCACCTGCATTCAGTAACGCCGAAATTTTGGCACTGCTGTGAATAGTTTAGTCGCAAAGTGAAGAATCACGGGGAAAAAGGCCCAAAACTTCAAGATAGTTTTATTTCAGCTTTGAGCAGCCCTGAGCGAAGTGTTTATTGAAATGTGGAATTTTTTCTTGGTGCACTTCCCTATGTCCAGGTAAACAACAAGATGAGGGTGGCGATGGTCAGTTCATGAGCTTCGAACGGGCAGAAAGGTTAGAAATTGTCGCTTTTTGCCCTTTTGTGCCCACGTGTCACTTTCAACGTACCTCTCTATAACATGACCCAGCTGTGAGGTGAGTGGTCGCATTGATTTGATTTTTGGTTTGCTTGTAGACCGCTGGCACCCGCATTCAGTAACGCCGAAATTTTGGCACTGCTTGGAATAGTTTAGTCGCAAAGTGAAGAATCACGGGCAAAAAGGCCCAAAACTTGGAGATAGTTCTATTTCAGCTTTAAACAGCCCTGGGCGAAGTGTTTATTGAAATGTGGATTTTTTTTGGTGCACTTCCCTATGTCCAGCTAAACAACAAGATGAGGGTGGCGATGGTCAGTTCTTGATCTTCGAACGAGCAGAAAGGTTAGAAATTGTCGCTTTTCTCCCATTTGTGCCCACGTGTCACTTTCAACATACCTCTCTATAACATGACCCAGCTGTGATGTCAGTGGTCGCATTGATTTTATTTTTGGTTTGCTTGTAGGCCGCTGGCACCCGCATTCAGTGACGCCGAAATTTTGGCACTGCTGGGAATAGTTTAGTTGCAAAGTGAAGAATCACGGGCAAAAAGGCCCAAAACTTGGAGATAGTTTTATTTCAGCTTTGAGCAGCCCTGGGCTAAGTGTTTATTGAAATGTGGAATTTTTTCTTGGTGCACTTCCCTATGTCCAGCTAAACAACAAGATGAGGGTGGCGATGGTCAGTTCTTGAGTTTCGAACGGGCAGAAAGGTTAGAAATTGTCGCTTTTTGCCCTTTTGTGCCCACGTGTCACTTTCAACGTACCTCTCTATAACATGATCCAGCTGTGATGTGAGTGGTCGCATTGATTTGATTTTTGGTTTGCTTGTAGGCCGCTGGCACCTGCATTCAGTAACGCCGAAATTTTGGCACTGCTGTGAATAGTTTAGTCGCAAAGTGAAGAATCACGGGGAAAAAGGCCCAAAACTTCAAGATAGTTTTATTTCAGCTTTGAGCAGCCCTGAGCGAAGTGTTTATTGAAATGTGGAATTTTTTCTTGGTGCACTTCCCTATGTCCAGCTAAACAACAAGATGAGGGTGGCGATGGTCAGTTCATGAGCTTCGAACGGGCAGAAAGGTTAGAAATTGTCGCTTTTTGCCCATTTGTGCCCACGTGTCACTTTCAACGTACCTCTCTATAACATGACCCAGCTGTGAGGTGAGTGGTCGCATTGATTTGATTTTTGGTTTGCTTGTAGACCGCTGGCACCCGCATTCAGTAACGCCGAAATTTTGGCACTGCTTGGAAAAGTTTAGTCGCAAAGTGAAGAATCACGGGCAAAAAGGCCCAAAACTTGGAGATAGTTCTATTTCAGCTTTAAACAGCCCTGGGCGAAGTGTTTATTGAAATGTGGATTTTTTTTGGTGCACTTCCCTATGTCCAGCTAAACAACAAGATGAGGGTGGCGATGGTCAGTTCTTGATCTTCGAACGAGCAGAAAGGTTAGAAATTGTCGCTTTTCTCCCATTTGTGCCCACGTGTCACTTTCAACATACCTCTCTATAACATGACCCAGCTGTGATGTCAGTGGTCGCATTGATTTGATTTTTGGTTTGCTTGTAGGCCGCTGGCACCCGCATTCAGTGACGCCGAAATTTTGGCACTGCTGGGAATAGTTTAGTTGCAAAGTGAAGAATCACGGGCAAAAAGGCCCAAAACTTGGAGATAGTTTTATTTCAGCTTTGAGCAGCCCTGGGCTAAGTGTTTATTGAAATGTGGAATTTTTTCTTGGTGCACTTCCCTATGTCCAGCTAAACAACAAGATGAGGGTGGCGATGGTCAGTTCTTGAGCTTCGAACGGGCAGAAAGGTTAGAAATTGTCGCTTTTTGCCCATTTGTGCCCACGTGTCACTTTCAACATACCTCTCTATAACATGACCCAGCTGTGATGTGAGTGGTCGCATTGATTTGATTTTTGGTTTGCTTGTAGGCCGCTGGCACCCGCATTCAGTAACGCCGAAATGTTGGCACTGCTGGGAAGAGTTTAGTCGCAAAGTGAAGAATCACGGGCAAAAAGGCCCAAAACTTCGAGATAGTTTTATTTCAGCTTTGAGCAGGCCTGGGCGAAATGTTTATTGAAATGTGGAATATTTTCTTGGTGCACTTCCCTATGTCCAGCTAAACAACAAGATGAGGGTGGCGATGGTCAGTTCTTGAGCTTCGAACGGGCATAAAGGTTAGAAATTGTCGCTTTTTCCCCATTTGTGCCCACGTGTCACTTTCAACGTACCTCTCTATAACATGACCCAGCTGTGAGGTGAGTGGTCGCATTGATTTGATTTTTGGTTTGCTTGTAGACCGCTGGCACCCGCATTCAGTAACGCCGAAATTTTGGCACTGCTTGGAATAGTTTAGTCGCAAAGTGAAGAATCACGGGCAAAAAGGCCCAAAACTTGGAGATAGTTCTATTTCAGCTTTAAACAGCCCTGGGCGAAGTGTTTATTGAAATGTGGATTTTTTTTGGTGCACTTCCCTATGTCCAGCTAAACAACAAGATGAGGGTGGCGATGGTCAGTTCTTGATCTTCGAACGAGCAGAAAGGTTAGAAATTGTCGCTTTTCTCCCATTTGTGCCCACGTGTCACTTTCAACATACCTCTCTATAACATGACCCAGCTGTGATGTGAGTGGTCGTATTGATTTGATTTTTGGTTTGCTTGTAGACCGCTGGCACCAGCATTCAGTGACGCCGATATTTTGGCACTGCTGGGAATAGTTTAGTCGCAAAGTGAAGAATCACAAGCAAAAAGGCCCAAAACTTGGAGATAGTTTTATTTCAGCTTTGAGCAGCCCTGGGCGATGTGTTTATTGAAATGTGGAATTTTTTCTTGGTGCACTTCCCTATGTCCAGCTAAACAACAAGATGAGGGTGGCGATGGTCAGTTCTTGAGCTTCGAACGGGCATAAAGGTGAGAAATTGTCGCTTTTTGCCCATTTGTGCCCACGTGTCACTTTCAACATACCTCTCTATAACATGACCCAGCTGTGATGTGAGTGGTCGCATTGATTTGATTTTTGGTTTGCTTGTAGGCCGCTGGCACCCGCATTCAGTGACGCCGAAATTTTGGCACTGCTGGGAATAGTTTAGTTGCAAAGTGAAGAATCACGGGCAAAAAGGCCCAAAACTTCGAGATAGTTTTATTTCAGCTTTGAGCAGCCCTGGGCTAAGTGTTTATTGAAATGTGGAATTTTTTCTTGGTGCACTTCCCTATGTCCAGCTAAACAACAAGATGAGGGTGGCGATGGTCAGTTCTTGAGTTTCGAACGGGCAGAAAGGTTAGAAATTGTCGCTTTTTGCCCTTTTGTGCCCACGTGTCACTTTCAACGTACCTCTCTATAACATGATCCAGCTGTGATGTGAGTGGTCGCATTGATTTGATTTTTGGTTTGCTTGTAGGCCGCTGGCACCCGCATTCAGTAACGCCGAAATTTTGGCACTGCTGTGAATAGTTTAGTCGCAAAGTGAAGAATCACGGGGAAAAAGGCCCAAAACTTCAAGATAGTTTTATTTCAGCTTTGAGCAGCCCTGAGCGAAGTGTTTATTGAAATGTGGAATTTTTTCTTGGTGCACTTCCCTATGTCCAGCTAAACAACAAGATGAGGGTGGCGATGGTCAGTTCATGAGCTTCGAACGGGCAGAAAGGTTAGAAATTGTCGCTTTTTGCCCATTTGTGGCCACGTGTCACTTTCAACGTACCTCTCTATAACATTACCCAGCTGTGAGGTGAGTGGTCGCATTGATTTGATTTTTGGTTTGCTTGTAGACCGCTGGCACCCGCATTCAGTAACGCCGAAATTTTGGCACTGCTTGGAATAGTTTAGTCGCAAAGTGAAGAATCACGGGCAAAAAGGCCCAAAACTTGGAGATAGTTCTATTTCAGCTTTAAACAGCCCTGGGCGAAGTGTTTATTGAAATGTGGATTTTTTTGGTGCACTTCCCTATGTCCAGCTAAACAACAAGATGAGGGTGGCGATGGTCAGTTCTTGAGTTTCGAACGGGCAGAAAGGTTAGAAATTGTCGCTTTTTGCCCATTTGTGCCCACGTGTCACTTTCAACATACCTCTCTATAACATGACCCAGCTGTGATGTGAGTGGTCGCATTGATTTGATTTTTGGTTTGCTTGTAGGCCGCTAGCACTAGCATTCAGTAACGCCGAAACTTTGGCACTCCTGGGAATAGTTTAGTCGCAAAGTAAAGAACCACGTTCAAAAAGGCCCAAAACTTGGGGATAGTTTTATTTCAGCTTTGAGCAGCCCTGGGCGAAGTGTTTATTGAAATGAGGATTTTTTTCTTGGTGCACTTCCCTATGTCCAGCTAAACAACAAGATGAGGGTGGCGATGGTCAGTTCTTGATCTTCGAACGAGCAGAAAGGTTAGAAATTGTCGCTTTTTGCCCATTTGTGCCCACGTGTCACTTTCAACATACCTCTCTATAACATGACCCAGCTGTGATGTGAGTGGTCGCATTGATTTGATTTTTGGTTTGCTTGTAGGCCGCTAGCACTAGCATTCAGTAACGCCGAAACTTTGGCACTCCTGGGAATAGTTTAGTCGCAAAGTAAAGAACCACGTTCAAAAAGGCCCAAAACTTGGGGATAGTTTTATTTCAGCTTTGAGCAGCCCTGGGCGAAGTGTTTATTGAAATGAGGATTTTTTTCTTGGTGCACTTCCCTATATCCAGCTAAACAACAAGATGAGGGTGGCGATGGTTAGTTCATGAGCTTCGAACGGGCAGAAAGGTTAGAAATTGTCGCTTTTTGCCCATTTGTGGCCACGTGTCACTTTCAACGTACCTCTCTATAACATGACCCAGCTGTGAGGTGAGTGGTCACATTGATTTGATTTTTGGTTTGCTTGTAGACCGCTGGCACCCGCATTCAGTAACGCCGAAATTTTGGCACTGCTTGGAATAGTTTAGTCGCAAAGTGAAGAATCACGAGCAAAAAGGCCCAAAACTTAGAGATAGTTCTATTTCAGCTTTGAGCAGCCCTGGGCGAAGTGTTTACTGAAATGGGGAATTTTTCTTGGTGCACTACCCTATGTCCAGCTAAACAACAAGATGAGGGTGGCGATGGTCAGTTCTTGATCTTCGAACGAGCAGAAAGGTGAGAAATTGTCGCTTTTTGCCCATTTGTGCCCACGTGTCACTTTCAACATACCTCTCTATAACGTGACCCAGCTGGGAGGTGAGTGGTTGCATCGATTTGATTTTTGGTTTGCTTGCAGGCCGCTGGCACCCGCATTCAGTGACGCCGAAATTTTGGCACTGCTGAGAATAGTTTAGTTGCAAAGTGAAGAATCACGGGCAAAAAGGCCCAAAACTTGGAGATAGTTTTATTTCAGCTTTGAGCAGCCCTGGGCGATGTGTTTATTGAAATGTGGAATTTTTTCTTGGTGCACTTCCCTATGTCCAGCTAAACAACAAGATGAGGGTGGCGATGGTCAGTTCATGAGCTTCGAACGGGCAGAAAGGTTAGAAATTGTCGCTTTTTGCCCATTTGTGCCCACGTGTCACTTTCAACGTACCTCTCTATAACATGACCCAGCTGTGAGGTGAGTGGTCGCATTGATTTGATTTTTGGTTTGCTTGTAGACCGCTGGCACCCGCATTCAGTAACGCCGAAATTTTGGCACTGCTTGGAATAGTTTAGTCGCAAAGTGAAGAATCACGGGCAAAAAGGCCCAAAACTTGGAGATAGTTCTATTTCAGCTTTAAACAGCCCTGGGCGAAGTGTTTATTGAAATGTGGATTTTTTTTGGTGCACTTCCCTATGTCCAGCTAAACAACAAGATGAGGGTGGCGATGGTCAGTTCTTGATCTTCGAACGAGCAGAAAGGTTAGAAATTGTCGCTTTTTGCCCATTTGTGCCCACGTGTCACTTTCAACATACCTCTCTATAACATGACCCAGCTGTGATGTCAGTGGTCGCATTGATTTGATTTTTGGTTTGCTTGTAGGCCGCTGGCACCCGCATTCAGTGACGCCGAAATTTTGGCACTGCTGGGAATAGTTTAGTTGCAAAGTGAAGAATCACGGGCAAAAAGGCCCAAAACTTGGAGATAGTTTTATTTCAGCTTTGAGCAGCCCTGGGCGAAGTGTTTATTGAAATGTGGAATTTTTTCTTGGTGCACTTCCCTATGTCCAGCTAAACAACAAGATGAGGGTGGCGATGGTCAGTTCTTGAGCTTCGAACGGGCAGAAAGGTTAGAAATTGTCGCTTTTTGCCCATTTGTGCCCACGTGTCACTTTCAACATACCTCTCTATAACATGACCCAGCTGTGATGTGAGTGGTCGCATTGATTTGATTTTTGGTTTGCTTGTAGGCCGCTGGCACCCGCATTCAGTAACGCCGAAATGTTGGCACTGCTGGGAAGAGTTTAGTCGCAAAGTGAAGAATCACGGGCAAAAAGGCCCAAAACTTCGAGATAGTTTTATTTCAGCTTTGAGCAGGCCTGGGCGAAATGTTTATTGAAATGTGGAATATTTTCTTGGTGCACTTCCCTATGTCCAGCTAAACAACAAGATGAGGGTGGCGATGGTCAGTTCTTGAGCTTCGAACGGGCATAAAGGTTAGAAATTGTCGCTTTTTCCCCATTTGTGCCCACGTGTCACTTTCAACATACCTCTCTATAACATGACCCAGCTGTGATGTGAGTGGTCGTATTGATTTGATTTTTGGTTTGCTTGTAGACCGCTGGCACCAGCATTCAGTGACGCCGATATTTTGGCACTGCTGGGAATAGTTTAGTCGCAAAGTTAAGAATCACAAGCAAAAAGGCCCAAAACTTGGAGATAGTTTTATTTCAGCTTTGAGCAGCCCTGGGCGATGTGTTTTTTGAAATGTGGAATTTTTTCTTGGTGCACTTCCCTATGTCCAGCTAAACAACAAGATGAGGGTGGCGATGGTCAGTTCTTGAGCTTCGAACGGGCATAAAGGTGAGAAATTGTCGCTTTTTGCCCATTTGTGCCCACGTGTCACTTTCAACATACCTCTCTATAACATGACCCAGCTGTGATGTCAGTGGTCGCATTGATTTGATTTTTGGTTTGCTTGTAGGCCGCTGGCACCCGCATTCAGTGACGCCGAAATTTTGGCACTGCTGGGAATAGTTTAGTTGCAAAGTGAAGAATCACGGGCAAAAAGGCCCAAAACTTGGAGATAGTTTTATTTCAGCTTTGAGCAGCCCTGGGCTAAGTGTTTATTGAAATGTGGAATTTTTTCTTGGTGCACTTCCCTATGTCCAGCTAAACAACAAGATGAGGGTGGCGATGGTCAGTTCTTGAGTTTCGAACGGGCAGAAAGGTTAGAAATTGTCGCTTTTTGCCCTTTTGTGCCCACGTGTCACTTTCAACGTACCTCTCTATAACATGATCCAGCTGTGATGTGAGTGGTCGCATTGATTTGATTTTTGGTTTGCTTGTAGGCCGCTGGCACCCGCATTCAGTAACGCCGAAATTTTGGCACTGCTGTGAATAGTTTAGTCGGAAAGTGAAGAATCACGGGGAAAAAGGCCCAAAACTTCAAGATAGTTTTATTTCAGCTTTGAGCAGCCCTGAGCGAAGTGTTTATTGAAATGTGGAATTTTTTCTTGGTGCACTTCCCTATGTCCAGCTAAACAACAAGATGAGGGTGACGATGGTCAGTTCATGAGCTTCGAACGGGCAGAAAGGTTAGAAATTGTCGCTTTTTGCCCATTTGTGGCCACGTGTCACTTTCAACGTACCTCTCTATAACATGACCCAGCTGTGAGGTGAGTGGTCGCATTGATTTGATTTTTGGTTTGCTTGTAGACCGCTGGCACCCGCATTCAGTAACGCCGAAATTTTGGCACTGCTTGGAATAGTTTAGTCGCAAAGTGAAGAATCACGGGCAAAAAGGCCCAAAACTTGGAGATAATTCTATTTCAGCTTTGAGCAGCCCTGGGCGAAGTGTTTATTGAAATGTGGAATTTTTTCTTGGTGCACTTCCCTATGTCCAGCTAAACAACAAGATAAGGGTGGCGATGGTCAGTTCTTGAGCTTCGAACGGGCATAAAGGTGAGAAATTGTCGCTTTTTGCCCATTTGTGCCCACGTGTCACTTTCAACATACCTCTCTATAACATGACCCAGATGTGATGTGAGTGGTCGCATTGATTTGATTTTTGGTTTGCTTGTAGGCCGCTGGCACCTGCATTCAGTGACGCCGAAATTTTGGCACCGCTTGGAATAGTGTAGTCGCAAAGTGAAGAATCACGGGCAAAAAGGCCCAAAACTTGGAGATAGTTCTATTTCAGCTTTGAGCAGCCCTGGGCGAAGTGTTTATTGAAATGTGGAATTTTTTCTTGGTGCACTTCCCTATGTCCAGCTAAACAACAAGATGAGGGTGACGATGGTCAGTTCATGAGCTTCGAACGGGCAGAAAGGTTAGAAATTGTCGCTTTTTGCCCATTTGTGGCCACGTGTCACTTTCAACGTACCTCTCTATAACATGACCCAGCTGTGAGGTGAGTGGTCGCATTGATTTGATTTTTGGTTTGCTTGTAGACCGCTGGCACCCGCATTCAGTAACGCCGAAATTTTGGCACTGCTTGGAATAGTTTAGTCGCAAAGTGAAGAATCACGGGCAAAAAGGCCCAAAACTTGGAGATAATTCTATTTCAGCTTTGAGCAGCCCTGGGCGAAGTGTTTATTGAAATGTGGATTTTTTTTGGTGCACTTCCCTATGTCCAGCTAAACAACAAGATGAGGGTGGCGATGGTCAGTTCTTGAGTTTCGAACGGGCAGAAAGGTTAGAAATTGTCGCTTTTTGCCCATTTGTGCCCACGTGTCACTTTCAACATACCTCTCTATAACATGACCCAGCTGTGATGTGAGTGGTCGCATTGATTTGATTTTTGGTTTGCTTGTAGGCCGCTAGCACTAGCATTCAGTAACGCCGAAACTTTGGCACTCCTGGGAATAGTTTAGTCGCAAAGTAAAGAACCACGTTCAAAAAGGCCCAAAACTTGGGGATAGTTTTATTTCAGCTTTGAGCAGCCCTGGGCGAAGTGTTTATTGAAATGAGGATTTTTTTCTTGGTGCACTTCCCTATATCCAGCTAAACAACAAGATGAGGGTGGCGATGGTTAGTTCATGAGCTTCGAACGGGCAGAAAGGTTAGAAATTGTCGCTTTTTGCCCATTTGTGGCCACGTGTCACTTTCAACGTACCTCTCTATAACATGACCCAGCTGTGAGGTGAGTGGTCACATTGATTTGATTTTTGGTTTGCTTGTAGACCGCTGGCACCCGCATTCAGTAACGCCGAAATTTTGGCACTGCTTGGAATAGTTTAGTCGCAAAGTGAAGAATCACGAGCAAAAAGGCCCAAAACTTAGAGATAGTTCTATTTCAGCTTTGAGCAGCCCTGGGCGAAGTGTTTACTGAAATGGGGAATTTTTCTTGGTGCACTACCCTATGTCCAGCTAAACAACAAGATGAGGGTGGCGATGGTCAGTTCTTGATCTTCGAACGAGCAGAAAGGTGAGAAATTGTCGCTTTTTGCCCATTTGTGCCCACGTGTCACTTTCAACATACCTCTCTATAACGTGACCCAGCTGGGAGCTGAGTGGTTGCATCGATTTGATTTTTGGTTTGCTTGCAGGCCGCTGGCACCCGCATTCAGTGACGCCGAAATTTTGGCACTGCTGAGAATAGTTTAGTTGCAAAGTGAAGAATCACGGGCAAAAAGGCCCAAAACTTGGAGATAGTTCTATTTCAGCTTTGAGCAGCCCTGGGCGAAGTGTTTATTGAAATGTGGAATTTTTTCTTGGTGCACTTCCCTATGTCCAGCTAAACAACAAGATGAGGGTGACGATGGTCAGTTCATGAGCTTCGAACGGGCAGAAAGGTTAGAAATTGTCGCTTTTTGCCCATTTGTGGCCACGTGTCACTTTCAACGTACCTCTCTATAACATGACCCAGCTGTGAGGTGAGTGGTCGCATTGATTTGATTTTTGGTTTGCTTGTAGACCGCTGGCACCCGCATTCAGTAACGCCGAAATTTTGGCACTGCTTGGAATAGTTTAGTCGCAAAGTGAAGAATCACGGGCAAAAAGGCCCAAAACTTGGAGATAATTCTATTTCAGCTTTGAGCAGCCCTGGGCGAAGTGTTTATTGAAATGTGGAATTTTTTCTTGGTGCACTTCCCTATGTCCAGCTAAACAACAAGATAAGGGTGGCGATGGTCAGTTCTTGAGCTTCGAACGGGCATAAAGGTGAGAAATTGTCGCTTTTTGCCCATTTGTGCCCACGTGTCACTTTCAACATACCTCTCTATAACATGACCCAGATGTGATGTGAGTGGTCGCATTGATTTGATTTTTGGTTTGCTTGTAGGCCGCTGGCACCTGCATTCAGTGACGCCGAAATTTTGGCACCGCTTGGAATAGTGTAGTCGCAAAGTGAAGAATCACGGGCAAAAAGGCCCAAAACTTGGAGATAGTTCTATTTCAGCTTTGAGCAGCCCTGGGCGAAGTGTTTATTGAAATGTGGAATTTTTTCTTGGTGCACTTCCCTATGTCCAGCTAAACAACAAGATGAGGGTGACGATGGTCAGTTCATGAGCTTCGAACGGGCAGAAAGGTTAGAAATTGTCGCTTTTTGCCCATTTGTGGCCACGTGTCACTTTCAACGTACCTCTCTATAACATGACCCAGCTGTGAGGTGAGTGGTCGCATTGATTTGATTTTTGGTTTGCTTGTAGACCGCTGGCACCCGCATTCAGTAACGCCGAAATTTTGGCACTGCTTGGAATAGTTTAGTCGCAAAGTGAAGAATCACGGGCAAAAAGGCCCAAAACTTGGAGATAATTCTATTTCAGCTTTGAGCAGCCCTGGGCGAAGTGTTTATTGAAATGTGGAATTTTTTCTTGGTGCACTTCCCTATGTCCAGCTAAACAACAAGATAAGGGTGGCGATGGTCAGTTCTTGAGCTTCGAACGGGCATAAAGGTGAGAAATTGTCGCTTTTTGCCCATTTGTGC
The DNA here is from genome assembly GCF_964019385.1 of Sycon ciliatum. Lineage (NCBI taxonomy): Eukaryota > Metazoa > Porifera > Calcarea > Leucosolenida > Sycettidae > Sycon > Sycon ciliatum. The sequence goes on along the minus strand of NC_088648.1, from coordinate 11,473,469 downwards.
CCACGTGTCACTTTCAACATACCTCTCTATAACATGACCCAGATGTGATGTGAGTGGTCGCATTGATTTGATTTTTGGTTTGCTTGTAGGCCGCTGGCACCTGCATTCAGTGACGCCGAAATTTTGGCACCGCTTGGAATAGTGTAGTCGCAAAGTGAAGAATCACGGGCAAAAAGGCCCAAAACTTGGAGATAGTTCTATTTCAGCTTTGAGCAGCCCTGGGCGAAGTGTTTATTGAAATGTGGAATTTTTTCTTGGTGCACTTCCCTATGTCCAGCTAAACAACAAGATGAGGGAGTCGATGGTCAGTTCTTGAGCTTCGAACGGGCAGAAAGGTGAGAAATTGTCGCTTTTTGCCCATTTGTGTCCACGTGTCACTTTCAACATACCTCTCTATAACATGACCCAGCTGCGATGTGAGTGGTCGCATTGATTTGATTTTTGGTTTGCTTGTAGGCCGCTGGCACCTGCATTCAATAACGCCGAAATTTTGGCACTGCTGTGAATAGTTTAGTCGCAAAGTGAAGAATCACGGGGAAAAAGGCCCAAAACTTGGAGATAGTTTTATTTCAGCTTTGAGCAGCCCTGAGCGAAGTGTTTATTGAAATGTGGAATTTTTTCTTGGTGCACTTCCCTATATCCAGCTAAACAACAAGATGAGGGTGGCGATGGTCAGTTCATGAGCTTCGAACGGGCAGAAAGGTTAGAAATTGTCGCTTTTTGCCCATTTGTGGCCACGTGTCACTTTCAACGTACCTCTCTATAACATGACCCAGCTGTGAGGTGAGTGGTCGCATTGATTTGATTTTTGGTTTGCTTGTAGACCGCTGGCACCCCCATTCAGTAACGGCAAAATTTTGGCACTGCTTGGAATAGTTTAGTCGCAAAGTGAAGAATCACGGGCAAAAAGGCCCAAAACTTGGAGATAGTTCTATTTCAGCTTTGAGCAGCCCTGGGCGAAGTGTTTATTGAAATGGGGAATTTTTTCTTGGTGCACTACCCTATGTCCAGCTAAACAACAAGATGAGGGTGGCGATGGTCAGTTCTTGATCTTCAAACGAGCAGAAAGGTGAGAAATTGTCGCTTTTTGCCCATCTGTGCCCACGTGTCACTTTCAACATACCTCTCTATAACATGACCCAGCTGTGATGTGAGTGGTCGCATTGATTTGATTTTTGGTTTGCTTGTAGACCGCTGGCACCCGCATTCAGTAACGCCGAAATTTTGGCACTGCTTGGAATAGTTTAGTCGCAAAGTGAAGAATCACGGGCAAAAAGGCCCAAAACTTGGAGATAATTCTATTTCAGCTTTGAGCAGCCCTGGGCGAAGTGTTTATTGAAATGTGGAATTTTTTCTTGGTGCACTTCCCTATGTCCAGCTAAACAACAAGATAAGGGTGGCGATGGTCAGTTCTTGAGCTTCGAACGGGCATAAAGGTGAGAAATTGTCGCTTTTTGCCCATTTGTGCCCACGTGTCACTTTCAACATACCTCTCTATAACATGACCCAGATGTGATGTGAGTGGTCGCATTGATTTGATTTTTGGTTTGCTTGTAGGCCGCTGGCACCTGCATTCAGTGACGCCGAAATTTTGGCACCGCTTGGAATAGTGTAGTCGCAAAGTGAAGAATCACGGGCAAAAAGGCCCAAAACTTGGAGATAGTTCTATTTCAGCTTTGAGCAGCCCTGGGCGAAGTGTTTATTGAAATGTGGAATTTTTTCTTGGTGCACTTCCCTATGTCCAGCTAAACAACAAGATGAGGGTGACGATGGTCAGTTCATGAGCTTCGAACGGGCAGAAAGGTTAGAAATTGTCGCTTTTTGCCCATTTGTGGCCACGTGTCACTTTCAACGTACCTCTCTATAACATGACCCAGCTGTGAGGTGAGTGGTCGCATTGATTTGATTTTTGGTTTGCTTGTAGACCGCTGGCACCCGCATTCAGTAACGCCGAAATTTTGGCACTGCTTGGAATAGTTTAGTCGCAAAGTGAAGAATCACGGGCAAAAAGGCCCAAAACTTGGAGATAATTCTATTTCAGCTTTGAGCAGCCCTGGGCGAAGTGTTTATTGAAATGTGGAATTTTTTCTTGGTGCACTTCCCTATGTCCAGCTAAACAACAAGATAAGGGTGGCGATGGTCAGTTCTTGAGCTTCGAACGGGCATAAAGGTGAGAAATTGTCGCTTTTTGCCCATTTGTGCCCACGTGTCACTTTCAACATACCTCTCTATAACATGACCCAGATGTGATGTGAGTGGTCGCATTGATTTGATTTTTGGTTTGCTTGTAGGCCGCTGGCACCTGCATTCAGTGACGCCGAAATTTTGGCACCGCTTGGAATAGTGTAGTCGCAAAGTGAAGAATCACGGGCAAAAAGGCCCAAAACTTGGAGATAGTTCTATTTCAGCTTTGAGCAGCCCTGGGCGAAGTGTTTATTGAAATGTGGAATTTTTTCTTGGTGCACTTCCCTATGTCCAGCTAAACAACAAGATGAGGGAGTCGATGGTCAGTTCTTGAGCTTCGAACGGGCAGAAAGGTGAGAAATTGTCGCTTTTTGCCCATTTGTGTCCACGTGTCACTTTCAACATACCTCTCTATAACATGACCCAGCTGCGATGTGAGTGGTCGCATTGATTTGATTTTTGGTTTGCTTGTAGGCCGCTGGCACCTGCATTCAATAACGCCGAAATTTTGGCACTGCTGTGAATAGTTTAGTCGCAAAGTGAAGAATCACGGGGAAAAAGGCCCAAAACTTGGAGATAGTTTTATTTCAGCTTTGAGCAGCCCTGAGCGAAGTGTTTATTGAAATGTGGAATTTTTTCTTGGTGCACTTCCCTATATCCAGCTAAACAACAAGATGAGGGTGGCGATGGTCAGTTCATGAGCTTCGAACGGGCAGAAAGGTTAGAAATTGTCGCTTTTTGCCCATTTGTGGCCACGTGTCACTTTCAACGTACCTCTCTATAACATGACCCAGCTGTGAGGTGAGTGGTCGCATTGATTTGATTTTTGGTTTGCTTGTAGACCGCTGGCACCCCCATTCAGTAACGGCAAAATTTTGGCACTGCTTGGAATAGTTTAGTCGCAAAGTGAAGAATCACGGGCAAAAAGGCCCAAAACTTGGAGATAGTTCTATTTCAGCTTTGAGCAGCCCTGGGCGAAGTGTTTATTGAAATGGGGAATTTTTTCTTGGTGCACTACCCTATGTCCAGCTAAACAACAAGATGAGGGTGGCGATGGTCAGTTCTTGATCTTCAAACGAGCAGAAAGGTGAGAAATTGTCGCTTTTTGCCCATCTGTGCCCACGTGTCACTTTCAACATACCTCTCTATAACATGACCCAGCTGTGATGTGAGTGGTCGCATTGATTTGATTTTTGGTTTGCTTGTAGGCCGCTGGCACCCGCATTCAGTAACGCCGAAATGTTGGCACTGCTGGGAAGAGTTTAGTCGCAAAGTGAAGAATCACGGGCAAAAAGGCCCAAAACTTGGAGATAGTTTTATTTCAGCTTTGAGCAGGCCTGGGCGAAATGTTTATTGAAATGTGGAATTTTTTCTTGGTGCACTTCCCTATGTCCAGCTAAACAACAAGATGAGGGTGGCGATGGTCAGTTCTTGAGCTTCGAACGGGCATAAAGGTGAGAAATTGTCGCTTTTTGCCCATTTGTGCCCATGTGTCACTTTCAACATACCTCTCTATAACATGACCCAGCTGTGATGTGAGTGGTCGTATTGATTTGATTTTTGGATTGCTTGTAGACCGCTGGCACCAGCATTCACTGGCGCCGAAATTTTGGCACTGCTGGGAATAGTTTAGTCGCAAAGTGAAGAATCACGGGCAAAAAGGCCCAAAACTTCGAGATAGTTTTATTTCAGCTTTGAGCAGGCCTGGGTGAAAATGTTTATTGAAATGTGGAATATTTTCTTGGTGCACTTCCCTATGTCCAGCTAAACAACAAGATGAGGGTGACGATGGTCAGTTCTTGAGCTTCGAACGGGCATAAAGGTGAGAAATTGTCGCTTTTTGCCCATTTGTGCCCACGTGTCACTTTCAACATACCTCTCTATAACATGACCCAGATGTGATGTGAGTGGTCGCATTGATTTGATTTTTGGTTTGCTTGTAGGCCGCTGGCACCCGCATTCAGTGACGCCGAAATTTTGGCACCGCTTGGAATAGTGTAGTCGCAAAGTGAAGAATCACGGGCAAAAAGGCCCAAAACTTGGAGATAGTTCTATTTCAGCTTTGAGCAGCCCTGGGCGAAGTGTTTATTGAAATGTGGAATTTTTTCTTGGTGCACTTCCCTATGTCCAGCTAAACAACAAGATGAGGGAGTCGATGGTCAGTTCTTGAGCTTCGAACGGGCAGAAAGGTGAGAAATTGTCGCTTTTTGCCCATTTGTGTCCACGTGTCACTTTCAACATACCTCTCTATAACATGACCCAGCTGCGATGTGAGTGGTCGCATTGATTTGATTTTTGGTTTGCTTGTAGGCCGCTGGCACCTGCATTCAATAACGCCGAAATTTTGGCACTGCTGTGAATAGTTTAGTCGCAAAGTGAAGAATCACGGGGAAAAAGGCCCAGAACTTGGAGATAGTTTTATTTCAGCTTTGAGCAGCCCTGAGCGAAGTGTTTATTGAAATGTGGAATTTTTTCTTGGTGCACTTCCCTATATCCAGCTAAACAACAAGATGAGGGTGGCGATGGTCAGTTCATGAGCTTCGAACGGGCAGAAAGGTTAGAAATTGTCGCTTTTTGCCCATTTGTGGCCACGTGTCACTTTCAACGTACCTCTCTGTAACATGACCCAGCTGTGAGGTGAGTGGTCGCATTGATTTGATTTTTGGTTTGCTTGTAGACCGCTGGCACCCGCATTCAGTAACGGCAAAATGTTGGCACTGCTTGGAATAGTTTAGTCGCAAAGTGAAGAATCACGGGCAAAAAGGCCCAAAACTTGGAGATAGTTTTATTTCAGCTTTGAGCAGGCCTGGGCGAAATGTTTATTGAAATGGGGAATTTTTTCTTGGTGCACTTCCCTATGTCCAGCTAAACAACAAGATGAGGGTGGCGATGGTCAGTTCTTGAGCTTCGAACGGGCAGAAAGGTTAGAAATTGTCGCTTTTTGCCCATTTGTGCCCACGTGTCACTTTCAACATACCTCTCTATAACATGACCCAGCTGTGATGTGAGTGGTCGCATTGATTTGATTTTTGGTTTGCTTGTAGGCCGCTGGCACCCGCATTCAGTAACGCCGAAATGTTGGCACTGCTGGGAAGAGTTTAGTCGCAAAGTGAAGAATCACGGGCAAAAAGGCCCAAAACTTCGAGATAGTTTTATTTCAGCTTTGAGCAGGCCTGGGTGAAAATGTTTATTGAAATGTGGAATATTTTCTTGGTGCACTTCCCTATGTCCAGCTAAACAACAAGATGAGGGTGGCGATGGTCAGTTCTTGAGCTTCGAACGGGCATAAAGGTGAGAAATTGTCGCTTTTTGCCCATTTGTGCCCACGTGTCACTTTCAACATACCTCTCTATAACATGACCCAGCTGTGATGTGAGTGGTCGTATTGATTTGATTTTTGGTTTGCTTGTAGACCGCTGGCACCAGCATTCACTGGCGCCGAAATTTTGGCACTGCTGGGAATAGTTTAGTCGCAAAGTGAAGAATCACGGGCAAAAAGGCCCAAAACTTGGAGATAGTTTTATTTCAGCTTTGAGCAGCCCTGGGCGAAGTGTTTATTGAAATGTGGAATTTTTTCTTCGTGCACTTCCCTGTGTCCAGCTAAACAACAAGATGAGGGTGGCGATGGTCAGTTCTTGATCTTCGAACGAGCAGAAAGGTGAGAAATTGTCGCTTTTTGCCCATTTGTGCCCACGTGTCACTTTCAACATACCTCTCTATAACATGACCCAGCTGTGATGTGAGTGGTCGCATTGATTTGATTTTTGGTTTGCTTGTAGGCCGCTGGCACCCGCATTCAGTAACGCCGAAATGTTGGCACTGCTGGGAAGAGTTTAGTCGCAAAGTGAAGAATCACGGGCAAAAAGGCCCAAAACTTGGAGATAGTTCTATTTCAGCTTTGAGCAGCCCTGGGCGAAGTGTTTATTGAAATGGGGAATTTTTTCTTGGTGCACTTCCCTATGTCCAGCTAAACAACAAGATGAGGGTGACGATGGTCAGTTCTTGAGCTTCGAACGGGCATAAAGGTGAGAAATTGTCGCTTTTTGCCCATTTGTGCCCACGTGTCACTTTCAACATACCTCTCTATAACATGACCCAGCTGTGATGTGAGTGGTCGTATTGATTTGATTTTTGGATTGCTTGTAGACCCCTGGCACCAGCATTCACTGGCGCCGAAATTTTGGCACTGCTGGGAATAGTTTAGTCGCAAAGTGAAGAATCACGGGCAAAAAGGCCCAAAACTTCGAGATAGTTTTATTTCAGCTTTGAGCAGGCCTGGGTGAAAATGTTTATTGAAATGTGGAATATTTTCTTGGTGCACTTCCCTATGTCCAGCTAAACAACAAGATGAGGGTGACGATGGTCAGTTCTTGAGCTTCGAACGGGCATAAAGGTGAGAAATTGTCGCTTTTTGCCCATTTGTGCCCACGTGTCACTTTCAACATACCTCTCTGTAACATGACCCAGCTGTGAGGTGAGTGGTCGCATTGATTTGATTTTTGGTTTGCTTGTAGGCCGCTGGCACCCGCATTCAGTAACGCCGAAATGTTGGCACTGGTGGGAAGAGTTTAGTCGCAAAGTGAAGAATCACGGGCAAAAAGGCCCAAAACTTGGAGATAGTTTTATTTCAGCTTTGAGCAGGCCTGGGCGAAATGTTTATTGAAATGTGGAATTTTTTCTTGGTGCACTTCCCTATGTCCAGCTAAACAACAAGATGAGGGTGGCGATGGTCAGTTCTTGAGCTTCGAACGGGCATAAAGGTGAGAAATTGTCGCTTTTTGCCCATTTGTGCCCACGTGTCACTTTCAACATACCTCTCTATAACATGACCCAGCTGTGATGTGAGTGGTCGTATTGATTTGATTTTTGGATTGCTTGTAGACCGCTGGCACCAGCATTCACTGGCGCCGAAATTTTGGCACTGCTGGGAATAGTTTAGTCGCAAAGTGAAGAATCACGGGCAAAAAGGCCCAAAACTTCGAGATAGTTTTATTTCAGCTTTGAGCAGGCCTGGGTGAAAATGTTTATTGAAATGTGGAATATTTTCTTGGTGCACTTCCCTATGTCCAGCTAAACAACAAGATGAGGGTGACGATGGTCAGTTCTTGAGCTTCGAACGGGCATAAAGGTGAGAAATTGTCGCTTTTTGCCCATTTGTGCCCACGTGTCACTTTCAACATACCTCTCTATAACATGACCCAGCTGTGATGTGAGTGGTCGTATTGATTTGATTTTTGGTTTGCTTGTAGACTGCTGGCACCAGCATTCAGTGACGCCGAAATTTTGGCACTGCTGGGAATAGTTTAGTCGCAAAGTGAAGAATCACGGGCAAAAAGGCCCAAAACTTGGAGATAGTTTTATTTCAGCTTTGAGCAGCCCTGGGCGAAGTGTTTATTGAAATGTGGAATTTTTTCTTCGTGCACTTCCCTGTGTCCAGCTAAACAACAAGATGAGGGTGGCGATGGTCAGTTCTTGATCTTCGAACGAGCAGAAAGGTGAGAAATTGTCGCTTTTTGCCCATTTGTGCCCACGTGTCACTTTCAACATACCTCTCTATAACATGACCCAGCTGTGATGTGAGTGGTCGCATTGATTTGATTTTTGGTTTGCTTGTAGGCCGCTGGCACCCGCATTCAGTAACGCCGAAATGTTGGCACTGCTGGGAAGAGTTTAGTCGCAAAGTGAAGAATCACGGGCAAAAAGGCCCAAAACTTGGAGATAGTTCTATTTCAGCTTTGAGCAGCCCTGGGCGAAGTGTTTATTGAAATGGGGAATTTTTTCTTGGTGCACTTCCCTATGTCCAGCTAAACAACAAGATGAGGGTGGCGATGGTCAGTTCTTGAGCTTCGAACGGGCATAAAGGTGAGAAATTGTCGCTTTTTGCCCATTTGTGCCCACGTGTCACTTTCAACATACCTCTCTATAACATGACCCAGCTGTGATGTGAGTGGTCGTATTGATTTGATTTTTGGATTGCTTGTAGACCGCTGGCACCGGCATTCACTGGCGCCGAAATTTTGGCACTGCTGGGAATAGTTTAGTCGCAAAGTGAAGAATCACGGGCAAAAAGGCCCAAAACTTCGAGATAGTTTTATTTCAGCTTTGAGCAGGCCTGGGTGAAAATGTTTATTGAAATGTGGAATATTTTCTTGGTGCACTTCCCTATGTCCAGCTAAACAACAAGATGAGGGTGACGATGGTCAGTTCTTGAGCTTCGAACGGGCATAAAGGTGAGAAATTGTCGCTTTTTGCCCATTTGTGCCCACGTGTCACTTTCAACATACCTCTCTATAACATGACCCAGCTGTGATGTGAGTGGTCGTATTGATTTGATTTTTGGTTTGCTTGTAGACCGCTGGCACCAGCATTCAGTGACGCCGAAATTTTGGCACTGCTGGGAATAGTTTAGTCGCAAAGTGAAGAATCACGGGCAAAAAGGCCCAAAACTTGGAGATAGTTTTATTTCAGCTTTGAGCAGCCCTGGGCGAAGTGTTTATTGAAATGTGGAATTTTTTCTTCGTGCACTTCCCTGTGTCCAGCTAAACAACAAGATGAGGGTGGCGATGGTCAGTTCTTGATCTTCGAACGAGCAGAAAGGTGAGAAATTGTCGCTTTTTGCCCATTTGTGCCCACGTGTCACTTTCAACGTACCTCTCTATAACATGACCCAGCTGTGATGTGAGTGGTCGCATTGATTTGATTTTTGGTTTGCTTGTAGGCCGCTGGCACCCGCATTCAGTAACGCCGAAATGTTGGCACTGCTGGGAAGAGTTTAGTCGCAAAGTTAAGAATCACGGGCAAAAAGGCCCAAAACTTCGAGATAGTTTTATTTCAGCTTTGAGCAGGCCTGGGCGAAATGTTTATTGAAATGTGGAATATTTTCTTGGTGCACTTCCCTATGTCCAGCTAAACAACAAGATGAGGGTGGCGATGGTCAGTTCTTGAGCTTCGAACGGGCATAAAGGTGAGAAATTGTCGCTTTTTGCCCATTTGTGCCCACGTGTCACTTTCAACATACCTCTCTATAACATGACCCAGCTGTGATGTGAGTGGTCGTGTTGATTTGATTTTTGGTTTGCTTGTAGACCGCTGGCACCAGCATTCAGTGACGCCGAAATTTTGGCACTGCTGGGAATAGTTTAGTCGCAAAGTGAAGAATCACGGGCAAAAAGGCCCAACACTTGGAGATAGTTTTATTTCAGCTTTGAGCAGCCCTGGGCGAAGTGTTTATTGAAATGTGGAATTTTTTCTTGGTGCACTTCCCTGTGTCCAGCTAAACAACAAGATGAGGGTGGCGATGGTCAGTTCTTGAGCTTCGAACGGGCATAAAGGTGAGAAATTGTCGCTTTTTGCCCATTTGTGCCCACGTGTCACTTTCAACATACCTCTCTATAACGTGACCCAGCTGGGAGCTGAGTGGTTGCATCGATTTGATTTTTGGTTTGCTTGCAGGCCGCTGGCACCCGCATTCAGTGACGCCGAAATTTTGGCACTGCTGGGAATAGTTTAGTTGCAAAGTGAAGAATCACGGGCAAAAAGGCCCAAAACTTGGAGATAGTTTTATTTCAGCTTTGAGCAGCCCTGGGCGAAGTGTTTATTGAAATGTGGAATTTTTTCTTGGTGCACTTCCCTATGTCCAGCTAAACAACAAGATGAGGGTGGCGATGGTCAGTTCTTGAGCTTCGAACGGGCAGAAAGGTTAGAAATTGTCGCTTTTTGCCCATTTGTGCCCCCGTGTCACTTTCAACGTACCTCTCTATAACATGATCCAGCTGTGATGTGAGTGGTCGCATTGATTTGATTTTTGGTTTGCTTGTAGGCCGCTGCCCCTGCATTCAGTAACGCCGAAATGTTGGCACTGCTGTGAATATTTTAGTCGGAAAGTGAAGAATCATGGGGAAAAAGGCCCGAAACTTCAAGATAGTTTTATTTCAGCTTTGAGGAGCCCTGTGTTTATTGAAATGTGGAATTTTTTTCTTGGTGCACTTCCCTATGTCCAGCTAAACAACAAGATGAGGGTGGCGATGGTCAGTTCATGAGCTTCGAACGGGCAGAAAGGTTAGAAATTGTCGCTTTTTGCCCATTTGTGCCCACGTGTCACTTTCAACGTACCTCTCTATAACATGATCCAGCTGTGATGTGAGTGGTCGCATTGATATGATTTTTGGTTTGCTTGTAGGCCGCTGGCACCCGCATTCAGTAACGCCAAAATTCTGGCACTGCTGGGAATAGTTTAGTCGCAAAGTGAAGAATCACGTGCAAAAAGGCCCAAAACTTCGAGATAGTTTTATTTCAGCTTTGAGCAGCCCTGGGCGAAGTGTTTATTGAAATGTGGAATTTTTTCTTGGTGCACTTCCCTATGTCCAGCTAAACAACAAGATGAGGGTGGCGATGGTCAGTTCTTGAGCTTCGAACGGGCATAAAGGTGAGAAATTGTCGCTTTTTGCCCATTTGTGCCCACGTGTCACTTTCAACATACCTCTCTATAACATGACCCAGCTGTGATGTGAGTGGTCGCATTGATTTGATTTTTGGTTTGTTTGTAGGCTGCTGGCACCCGAATTCAGTTACGCCGAAATTTTGGCCCTGCTGGGAATAGTTTAGTCGCAAAGTGAAGAATCACGGGCAAAAAGGCCCAAAACTTGGAGATAGTTTTATTTCAGCTTTGAGCAGCCCAGGCCGAAGTGTTTATTGAAATGGTCTTCCCTGCTGGCATTTTGATTTATCCTTGTTCTCACAATGGCCGTAGTCATATAGATAGTAAAACATGCGTTAACAGCAGCTGTACATGTATGTCAAGGTCAAGGTGTGTGTGTGTGTGTTGTGTGTGTGTGTGTGTGTATGTGTTGTGTGTGTGTGTGTGTGCGTGTGTGTGTGTTGTGTGTGTGTGTGTGTGTTGTGTGTGTTGTATGTGTGTGTGTGTGTTGTGTGTGTATGTTGTATGTGTGTGTGTGTGTTGTGTATGTGTTTTGCGTGTGCACGCATATACGCGTGTGGATGCACATGTATAATTTTATTGTCTGCTACGTTTGTTCTTGTCTCAGGAGAAGGCAGCCAGGACGCTATAGTAGTGGTGATGCAAGTGGAGCAATGATGAATACAAGCTGAAGCAAAACTCTGCTCCAAGAACTGCTGTCCTCCACACAGCAGACCAGCAGCCACAAGAACAGGACCTCGATCAGCGCTGCAATTACATCTGATTGTACTTCTATAAGGAAGAGTGGACAAGGTACCTGGAGAATACAATGAGCTGTGTGCTGCCTTCTTCAAAGAACACTCCGCATGCATGCACGCGCACACGCCGCGCACACACACACACACACACACACACTCACACACATGCATATGGTTTTTGTGCTTGTTGACATTATACCGGAACTGACGTTGTTACTTGTATTTCATTCCTCACTGTTCGACCCTGGATGTGTACACCCGGTCGGCTGCTTTTTTCACGTAGCGGCCAAATTTTGCTGCTGGAAACAAGCCAGAAAACTCTACTGTATTTAATGGATAGATAAGACATCAGCAAACTGGAGAAGAGAGTTCTAAATTCTAGCCATCCCAAACCCCGACCACATCAAAAAAAGGGTTTCTCCTTGGCTTGCTCAAACAACAACAGCTTGCTGAACTCTTGTTTCTGCAACTCTCCAGTCCAGGAGAAGTGTACTACATTAGATAGATAAGACATCAGCCAAACCGGAGAAGATAATTATTCTCCTTGGTTTGCAGATGGCTGAACTCTTGTTGTTTCTGCAGGAAGGAGAAAGAAGCTGGAATTCTCCAGAAAGAAGCTGGAATTCTCCTTGGCTTGCAGATGGCTGAACCTTTCTCCTTCCTCATGCTTGTTGTTTCTGCATGAGGAAGGAGAAAGAAGCTGGAATTCGGCCATCCCAAACCCCGACCACCATCCCCTCCTGGGATGATTACTTTTATAGCCCATCCTGGCTCTGAACTTCACACCCGAAATGGATGGTCAAAGGTGTGAAGGAGCCGCCCTCAGCCAATACATGTATAGAGATAGATAAGACATCAACAAAACTGGAGAAGAGAATTTTTCTCCTTGGTTTGCAGATGGCTGAACTCTTGTTGTTTCTGCATGAGGAAGAAGAAGCTGATAGGAAGGAGAAAGAAGCTGATAGGAAGGAGAAAGAAGCTGGAAATCGGCCATCCCAAACCCCGACCACCATCCCCTCCTGGAATGATTACTTTTATAGCCTATCCTGGCACTGCACTTCACACCTGAAATGACTGGCCAACCGCCCTCAGCCAATCAGAGTTGAGCCAGTGTTTTCTTGTCTGGAATGATTACTTTTATAGCCCATCCTGGCTCTGAACTTCACACCTGAAATGATTGGTCAAAGGTGTGAAGGAACCGCCCTCAGCCAATACATATAGAGATAGATAAGACATCAGCAAAACTGGAGAAGAGAATTTTTCTCCTTGGTTTGCAGTTGGCTGCTTCCAGCTTCTTCTTCCTCCTCAAACTCTTGTTGTTTCTGCATGAGGAAGAAGAAGCTGATAGGAAGGAGAAAGAAGCTGGAAATCGGCCATCCCAAACCCCGACCACCATCCCCTCCTGGAATGATTACTTTTATAGCCTATCCTGGCACTGCACTTCACACCTGAAATGACTGGCCAACCGCCCTCAGCCAATCAGAGTTGAGCAAGTGTTTTCTTGTCTGGAATGATTACTTTTATAGCCCATCCTGGCTCTGAACTTCACACCTGAAATGATTGGTCAAAGGTGTGAAGGAGCCACCCTCAGCCAATACATATAGAGATAGATAAGACATCAGCAAAACTGGAGAAGATAATTTTTCTCCTTGGTTTGCAGTTGGCTGCTTCCAGCTTCTTCTTCCTCAAACTCTTGTTGTTTCTGAATGAGGAAGAAGAAGCTGATAGGAAGGAGAAAGAAGCTGGAAATCGGCCATCCCAAACCCCGACCACCATCCCCTCCTGGAATGATTACTTTTATAGCCCATCCTGGCTCTGAACTTCACACCTGAAATGATTGGCCAACCGCCCTCAGCCAATCAGAGTTGAGCAAGTGTTTTCTTGTTGTTTTTTTCTGCTCGAGGAAACAAGCAAGAAAACTCTCCCGGAGAAGTGTAAGACATGTATAGAGATAGATAAGACATCAGCAAACAGGAGAAGATAGTTCTAAATTCTAGCCATCCCAAACCCCGACCACTTCTCATTGGCTTTCAGATGGCTGAACTCTTGTCGGCTCTGCGTGAGGAAGGAGAAACAAACCGGAAATGTTCATCTTTCTGGGTTCTTTCCTCTGTTGTTTCTGCTTGAGGAAAGAAGCCAGAAAACTCTACAGGAGAAGAAGTGTACTACATGTAAAGAGATGGATAAGGCGTCAGGAACCTGGAGAAGAGAATTCTAAATTCTAGCCATCCCAAACTCCTATCACCATCAAAAACAGAGTTTTCCTCTAGGCTTGCTGATGGCAGAACTCTTGTTGCTTCTGCATGAGGAAGGAGAAACAAGCAGGAAATTTCTAATGGAAAAGGCAATCTGAAATTTCTAGCCATCCCAAACCCCGATCACCATCCCCTCCTGGAATGATATGGCCTATCCTGGCTCTTGACATCACACCTAACGTGATCGGTCAACCGCCCTCAGCCAATCAGGATTCAGCAAGTTTTGCTTCTGCCTGAGGAAGGAGTTCAGTCATCATCAAGCTAGAGAAGAGAATTCTAAAATGAAGAGGAAATGAGAAAGAGAGAGAGAGAGACACACACACACACACACACACACACACACACACACACAACACAACACAACACAACACACACACACACACACACACACACACAGAGAGAGAGAGAGAGAGAGAGAGAGAGAGAGAGAGAGAGAGAGAGAGAGAGAGAGAGAGAGAGAGAGAGAGAGAGAGAGAGAGAGAGAGAGAGAGAGAGAGAGGAGGAGGAGGAGAGAGAGAAATCTCGTAGATACAGGACCTGCCCTGGTGTCTCCTTGCTCAGAACCTTTTCTGCTGTTCCTTCAGTAATTCACTCTACTTTTTACGAGCAGAATTCTTTGTCCCAAGACTATCTACAGCTGAGATCTACAGCCTGGTAGTACAGTCGTCCCTCTCTAATCCGGCACTTTATAAACCAGCACAATTTTCAGTAGCCAAAATGTCCTCTTCATGCACATTGCAGCAGTAAATCAGATTTGTTAATCCAGCACCCTCCCTAATCCAGCAGATTTTCGTGGCACAAATGGTGCCGGATTATAGAGGGACCACTGTACCTTCATCATAATATACTCCCTCTAAATTATGTCCATCGAAATTGCCATACATCATTGACAGGCACATGCATACACTAGGTTTGAGCTGATAATACTTGGCAAATTGCCTTCTATGCTTTACATTTCTGCACAATATTATGCGATGCAAAATGTTATAAATCGTTCTCTCAAGCAATGTTTAATGCAACGATTGCTTTTTAATAAACCCAACTTGGCACGGCTTGCATAGCCTTGAGCACACTGTATGAGCGATACTACTGCATTGCTCAATTACTAGAATGGGTATTTACGTCAAGAATTCTTGAGATTTCCAAAATCCTTCAGGAGAGCCGGTGCACGAATACTCACTTACATGTAGGTGGCATTATCCACTCACCCTAAACACACAGTAACACCTTCCACCCTCCATTATCCACTCACCCTAAACACACAGTAACACCTTCCACCCTCCACTGCCAACAAGTGCCATGAACGAGTATGAAAGATGTGTGAGTATGTGGAGGGGGGAGGGGCAGAAGCATGCATGCCATTATCTTATTTAATACTCGGATAATCCTTCAGTACAGTGCTGGTGAGTGCTGGAGAGTGCTGGAGAACGACCAGGCCAGAATTTCACCCTGGCACAGCATACCAATGTATACACGGTCAATCAACTGTGCATAGACTGTAATAAATTATATTAAAATATGAACGGGGTCTAGGCTAGGAGGCTCAGCACCTATTCTTGGGCGACAGACAGTACTGTAGTCAAACAACCTTCTTCCACCCATCAACCGGCATGACCTGCATGCACACACACACACATGCACACACACACACACACACACACACACACACACACACACATGCACACACACACATGCACACTAAAGTTAGTTCTTCTGTCATGAGACAGAGAAAGCAACTGACCCAGCACAGCAGAGTGACCCACCCACAAACAACAACAATAAAGACACAACAATGGACTCGGATGGAGAGCCAAGGATTCGTTTATAGAAAAGAAAAAAAGGACCAAGGAACTACAAGTTACGCTATAATGTTGGAAGTTGAAAGGCTGTTGGAGTGCGCATCCATGATGTGCTAGAGCTGTTAGCTAGTTAGTTGTAGAGCGTCAGTACTGTCGGTCAGTGTCGTGTAATGTTATCGCATGAGCTGATTGTTTAGTAACTGGTGGTATCAGTGGACATTATAGCATAACTCGTAGTTCCTTGGTCCTTTTTCCTTTCTATAAAAGACCCAACACAGAGCACTATTAGCAGTGGAATACTAGCAGCCGCACGCAGCAACAAGCAGCTACACTGTACATCATTGTTTTTATTCAGATACATTCACCGCTGACTGGCGCTGCCCATAGGGTGTACATCATTGTTTTTATTCAGATACATTCACCGCTGACTGGCGCTGCCCATAGGAGAACTGTACCTGATGACAATACCAGTAATGGATGGTAGTGCATGGTCGACTTTGACACTCATCTGTCACAAAACAAAAGACAAACACACGAATACACGCATAGGTACATTCGCACATTCAAACAAACGCACAAAGGCGTTGACACACACATAACCGTGCTCACACATGTACACACGCGCGCACACACACACACATGTCCAGAAACACCCACACCCAAACAAACCACTCACAAAGATCAGATCATGCTTGTAGTTTCACAGCGCCTGTACTTCTCTCAATCAGTGGTGTGTACTTCTCTCAATCAGTGGTGTGTACTTCTCTCAATCAGTGGTGTGTACTTCTCTCAATCAGTGGTGTGTACTTCTCTCAATCAGTGGTGTGTACTTCTCTCATAAACAGCAGCACTGCACTGCACTGCACTGCACATTAACGGGTGGCGAAAAGTTTATAGGCATTGGCATTGAAGTGTGACGCACACCTATACGTATGTAATTAGATCAACTCGTTTTAGCAACATGTATGTACGTGTACGCAAGAGATTGATAGTTAGCAGTAGCACACACACACACGCACACACACACACACACACTGTACTGTACTTGCTCACTGCCAAAATTGGTCACGTGGGTCTCCCCGGGAGAGGGGAGAGAGGAACTCAAAAAGAATCTTGGGAAGACGACTCAATTGGCTATTGAACGGCCCCAACGGCCGACACCCCCCGAAATCCGCAAACTATGGGTGGACTTGCAAATGATCCCACTTACGGGCTCACCACATCTCAGTAAGTGGGTGAGGACAAGGTGCAGAAAAAGGATTGACTGCATCAGGGTATCCGTCCCGGGATCCAACTGCAGGTACCCCTGCCCCCAGTGACGGTAATACATGGTGCTAAGGTGGGTGTCTAAATCAGAGTGGATCGGATATAAGCTTCACTAGCACCAGTGATTACACAAGACTCTCTTGTGTAATCACACACACACGTGACGTACACACGTACACACACACACACACACACACACACACACACACACACACACACACACACGGGGGAACAACTGTTAAAACATCCTTCCACACATTTGGTCAGAGTCAAGCTGGACCAGCTGGGCTTCGACATCTGCGAAACATTGATCCATCATGGACAATGTATGTGATCGAGCACAATCTGGAGGTCATGCTGGATAAACCCTGTCCAAGGATGCAGCCCAAGGTCCGTAGCGGGCAGAGCAGGCTTCCTCCAAGACAAGTTTAAAAGGGTGTGTGACATTGGATTTCTAACACAAGGAAAATGAGTCCAGCTTCAAAGGTAGGAAGAAAGAATTTTGACCTACTGAAAGCAGCAATTCCCCCCAAATGATTTCAATCGGTCATGCATTTTGCACTTTCTGTGGTCACAACAACCCTAGAGATATTCAGGCTGAAATTGGAACCTGATCTGGAAGGGGTGAGATGCAACTTGTCCCGAGTGAAAGGCATACAGCATTCCATGCCAATGTGTTATTAATTTTGGTAGATTTCCAATGATGCTGTCTGAAGTCGGATATATTCAGCAACGCAGATGGTGCATACCTGAGGGTACAAGTTCAACTTACACCTGCCAATAATGTACTTACATTCTGCAGTCGTGACCTTCATGGGCAATATGAAAGCCAAGTATTGAGATTATGCACGATCCTCACTGCACTGTCTCTTGCCAGTCTTAATACACACATGCTCTGCACTGCACTCTTGCCAGTCTGGATGCAAGAGCAGGTAGGAAACTTGGCTTGATCTCTAAAACTGAAAAGTGCGTCCCAACACAGGAAAACTGGGCAAAGGCAAGTAGTGAAACTCTTTCCTGGTGAGATTCAGGGAGCTTAAAATGGTCGATCAGGGATAAGCACGGCACATGATCAGGGATGAGCACGGCACAAGATCAGGGTCGAGCACGGCACAAGATCAGGGTCAAGCACGGCACAAAGATCTGGGTCAAGCACGGAACAAGATCAGGGTCGAGCACAGCACAAGATCAGTGTCAAGCACGGTACAAGATCAGGGTCGAGAACAACACAAGATCAGGGTCGAGATCAGGGTCAAGAACGGCACAAGATCAGGGTGGAGCAAGGCACAAGATCAGGGATGAGAACAGCACAAAATCAGGGTCGAGCAAGGCACAATATCAGAGTCGAGCAAGGCACAAGATCAGAGTAAAGCAAGGCACAAGATCAGGCTCGAGCAAGGGACAAGATCAGGGTCGAGCACGGCACAAGATCAGGGTCGAGCACGGCACAAGATTAGGGTCGAGCACGGCACAAAGATCTGGGTCAAGCATGGAACAAGATGAGGGTCGAGCACAGCACAAGATCAGTGTCAAGCACGGCACAAGATCAGGGTCGAAAACAACACAAGATCAGGGTCGAGATCAGGGTCGAGAACGGCACAAGATCAGGGTGGAGCAAGGCACAAGATCAGGGTCGAGCAAGGCACAAGATCAGGGTCGAGCAAGGCACAAGATCAGGGTCGGGACAAGGCACAAGATCAGAGTCGAGCAAGGCACAAGATCAGGGTCGAGCACGGCACAAGATCAGGGTCGAGCAAGGCACAAGATCAGAGTCGAGCACGGCACATGATCAGGGTCGAGCAAGGCACAAGATCAGGGTGGAGCAAGGCCCAAGTTCAGGGTCGAGCATGGCACAAGATCAGGGTCGAGAACGGCACAAGATCAGGGTCGAGCAAGGCACAAGATCAGAGTCGAGCACGGCACAAGATCAGGGTTGAGCACGGCACAAGATCAGGGTCGAGTACGGCACAAGATCAGGGTCCAACATAGAACAAGATCAGGGTCGAGCAAGGCAGAAGATCAGGGTCGAGCACGGCACAAGATCAGGGTCAAGCAAGGCACAAGATCAGGATCGAGCACCGCACAAGATCAGGGTCGAGCAAGGCACAAGATCAGGGTCGAGCACGGCACAAGATCAGTGTCAAGCACAGCACAAGATCAGAGTCGAAGGCAACACAAGATCAGGGTCGAGCACGACACAAGATCAGAGTCGAGCAAGGCACAAGATCAGGGTGGAGCACGGCACAAGATCAGGGTCAAGCAAAGCACAAGATCAGGGTCGAGCACGGCACAAGATCAGAGTCGAGCAAGGCACAAGATCAGGGATGAGCACGGCACAAGATCAGGGTCGAGCAAGGCACAAAATCATGGTCGAGCAAGGCACAAGATCAGGGTCGAGCACGGCACAGATCAGGGTCGACCACGGCACAAGATCAGGGTCGAGCAAGGCACAAGATCAGGGTCGAGAACGGCACAAGATCAGGGTCGAGCACGGCACAAGATCAGGGTCGAGAATGGCACAAGATCAGGGTCGAGAACGGCACAGATCAGGGTCGACCACGGCACAAGATCAGGGTCGAGAACGGCACAAGATCAGGGTCAAGCATGGCTCAAGATCAGGGTTGAGCACGGCACAAGATCAGGGTCGAGCACGGCACAAGATCAGGGTCGAGCAAGGCACAAGATCAAGGTCGAGGACGGCACAAGATCTGGTTCGAGCAAGGCACAAGATCAGGGTCGAGCAAGGCACAAGATCAGGGTCGAGCACGCCACAAGATCAGGGTCGAGCACGCCACAAGATCAGGGTCGAGCAAGGCACAAGATCAGAGTCGAGCACGGCACAAGATCAGGGTCGAGCACGGCACAAGATCAGGGTCGAGTACGGCACAAGATCAGGGTCCAACATAGAACAAGATCAGGGTCGAGCAAGGCAGAAGATCAGGGTCGAGCACGGCACAAGATCAGGGTCGAGCAAGGCACAAGATCAGGGTCGAGAACGGCACAAGATCAGGGTCGAGCAAGGCACAAGATCAGGGTCGAGCACCGCACAAGATCAGGGTCGAGCAAGGCACAAGATCAGGGTCGAGCACGGCACAAGATCAAGGTCGAGCACGGCACAACATCAGGGTCGAGAATGGCACAAGATCAGGGTCGAGAACGGCACAGATCAGGGTCAACCACGGCACAAGATCAGGGTCGAGCAAGGCACAAGATCAGGGTCGAGAACGGCACAAGATCAGGGTCGAGCATGGCTCAAGATCAGGGTTGAGCACGGCACAAGATCAGGGTCGACCACGGCACAAGATCAGGGTCGAGCAAGGCACAAGATCAGGGTCGAGAACGGCACAAGATCAGGGTCGAGCAAGGCTCAAGATCAAGGTTGAGCACGGCACAAGATCAGGGTCGAGCAAGGCACAAGATCAAGGTCGAGGACGGCACAAGATCTGGTTCGAGCAAGGCACAATATCAGGGTCGAGCAAGGCACAAGATCAGGGTCGAGCACGGCACAAGATCAGGGTCGAGCACGGCACAAGATCAGGGTTGAGCAAGGCACAAGATCAGAGTCGAGCACGGCACAAGATCAGGGTCGAGCACGGCACAAGATCAGGGTCGAGTACGGCACAAGATCAGGGTCCAACATAGAACAAGATCAGGGTCGAGCACGGCACAAGATCAGGGTCGAGCAAGGCACAAGATCAGGGTCGAGAACGGCACAAGATCAGGGTCGAGCACCGCACAAGATCAGGGTCGAGCAAGGCACAAGATCAGGGTCGAGCACGGCACAAGATCAGTGTCAAGCACGGCACAAGATCAGAGTCGAAGACAACACAAGTTCAGGGTCGAGCACGGCACAAGATCAGAGTCGAGCAAGGCACAAGATCAGGGTCGAGCACGGCACAACATCAGGGTCGAGCAAAGCACAAGATCAGGGTCGAGCACGGCACAAGATCGGAGTCGAGCAAGACACAAGATCACAAGATCAGGGATGAGCACGGCACAAGATCAGGGTCGAGCAAGGCACAAAATCATGGTCGAGCAAGGCACAAAATCAGGGTCGAGCACGGCACAGATCAGGGTTGACCACGGCAAAAGATCAGGGTCGAGCAAGGCACAAGATCAGGGTCGAGAACGGCAAAAGATCAGGGTCAAGCACGGTACAACATCAGGGTCGAGAATGGCACAAGATCAGGGTCGAGAACGGCCCAGATCAGGGTCGACCACGGCACAAGATCAGGGTCGAGCAAGGCACAAGATCAGGGTTGAGAACGGCACAAGATCAGGGTCGAGCATGGCTCAAGATCAGGGTTGAGCACGGCACAAGATCAGGGTCGAGTACGGCACAAGATCAGGGTCGAGCAAGGCACAAGATCAAGGTCGAGGACGGCACAAGATCTGGTTCGAGCAAGGCACAAGATCAGGGTCGAGCAAGGCACAAGATCAGGGTCGAGCACGGCACAAGATATGGGTCGAGCACGGCACAACATCAGGGTCGAGAATGGCACAACATCAGGGTCGAGCAAGGCACACGATCAAGGTCGAACATGACACAAGATCAGGGTCAAACACGGCACAAGATCAGGGTCGAGGACAACACAAGATCAAAGTTGAGCAAGGCACAAGATCAGGGTCGAGCACGGCATAAGATCAGGGCCGAGCACGGGACAAGATCTGGGTCGAGGTCGGCAAAAGATCTGGTCGAGCAAGGCACAAGATCAGGGTCGAGCACGGCAAATGATCAGGGTCGGGCACAGCACAAGATCAGGGTCCCAACCTATAACTGCTAAACAGCACACAACCCGAATCACCAGGCAAGGAGTCACAAGGCTGCCCCACATTGTCAAGCATTTCAGAGCCACACGCTTCCCTTGAAGGAGTGAGGTTGCATGCAAGACTTTCTCGTCGTTCACTGCCAAGCAACGCAGAACCTGAATCACCGGGCAAGGAGTCACAAGGCTGCCCCACATTGTCAAGCATATCAGTGCCACACGCTTCCCTTGAAGGAGTGAGGTTGAATGCAAGACTTTCTCGTCATTCACTGCCAAGCAACACACAACCCGAATCACCGGGTAAGGAGTCACAAGGCTGCCCCACATTGTCAAGCATATCAGTGCCACACGCTTCCCTTGAAGGAGCGAGGTTGAATGCAAGACTTTCTCGTCGTTCACTGCCAAGCAACACACAACCCGAATCACCGGGTAAGGAGTCACAAAGCTGCCCCGCTTTGTCAGGCGTATCAGAGCCACATACTTCCCTTGAAGGAGAGAGGTTGAATGCAAAACTTTCTTATCGTTCACTGCCAAGCAACACACATCCCGAAACACAACGCAAGGAGTCACAAGGCTGCCCCACATTGTCAAGCATATCAGAGCCACACGCTTCCCTTGAAGGAGTGAGGTTGAATGCAAGACTTTCTCGTCATTCACTGCCAAGCAACACACAACCCGAATCACCGGGCAAGGAGATACAAGGCTGCCCCACATTTTCAAGCATATAAGAAAAACATGCTTCCCTTGAAGGCGTGAGGTTGAATTCCACACCTGCTCGTCGTTCACTGCCAAGCAACACACAACCCGAATCACTTGGCAAGGAGTCACAAGGCTGCCCCACATCTTGAGGCGTATCAGAGCCACACACTTCCCTTGAAGGAGTGAGGCTCCCCCACATTGTCAAGCATCTCAAAGCAACACACTTCACTTGAAGGAGTGAGGTTGAATGCAAGACTTTCTTATCGTTCACTGCCAAGCAACACACATTCCGAATCACCAGGCAAGGAGTCACAAGGCTGCCCCACATTGTCAAGCATATCAGAGCCATACGTTTCCCTTGAAGGAGTGAGGTTGCATGCAAGACTATCTCGTCGTTCACTGCCAACCAACGCAGAACCCGAATCACCGGGCAACGAGTCACAAGGCTGGCCCACATTGTCAAGCATATCAGAGTCACACGCTTCCCTTGAAGGAGTGAGGTTGAATGCAAGACTTTCTCATCGTTCACTGCCAAGCAACACACAACCCGAATCACCGGGCAAGGAGTCACAAGGTTGCCTCACATTGTCAAGTATCTCAAAGCCACACACTTCCCTTGAAGGAGTGATGTTGAATGCAAGACTTTCTTATCGTTCACTGCCAAGCAACACACATCCCGAATCCCCAGGCAAGGAGTCACAAGGCTGCCCCACATTGTCAAGCATATCAGAGTCACACGCTTCCCTTGAAGGAGTCAGGTTGAATGCAAGACTTTCTCATCGTTCACTGCCAAGCAACACACAACCCAAATCACCGGGCAAGGAGTCACAAGGTTGCCTCGCATTGTCAAACATCTCAAAGCCACACACTACTTCCCTTGAAGGAGTGAGGTTGATTACAAGACTTTCTTATCGTTCACTGCCAAGCAACACACATCCCGAATCACCAGGCAAGGAGTTACAAGGCTGCCCCACATTGTCAAGCATATCAGAGCCACACACTTCCCTTGAAGGAGTGAGTTTGCATGCAAGACTTTCTCGTCGTTCACTGCCAACCAACGCAGAACCCGAATCACCGGTCAAGGAGTCACAAGGCTGTCCCATATTGTCAAGCATATGAGAGCCACACAATTCTCTTGAAAGAGTGAGGTTGAATGCAAGACTTTCTCATCGTTCACTGCCAAGCAACACACATTCCGAATCACCAGGCAAGGAGTCACAAGGCTGCCCCACATTTTCAAGCATATCAGAGCAATACGTTTCCCTTGAAGGAGTGAGGTTGAATGCAAGACTTTCTTATTGTTCACTGCCAAGCAAAACACATCCCGAATCACCAGGCAAAGAGTCACAAGGCTGCCCCACATTGTCAAGCATATCAGAGCCACACGCTTCTCTTGAAGGAGTGAGGTTGCATGCAAGAGTTTCGCGTCATTCACTGCCAAGCAACACACAACCCGAATCACCGGGTAAGAAGTCACAAGGCTGCCCCACATTGTCAGGCGTATCAGAGCCACACACTTCCCTTGAAGGAGTGAGGTTGAATGCAAGACTTTCTCAACGTTCACTGCCAAGCAACACACAACCCGAATCACCAGGCACGGAGCCACAAGCCTGCCCCACATTGTCAGACGTATCAGAGCAACACACTTCCTTTGAAGTAGTGACGTTGAATGCAGTACTTTGTCATCGTTCACTGCCAAAAAACACACAACCCGAATCACCGGGCAAGGAGTCACAAGGCTGCCCCACATTGTCAAGCATATCAGAGTCACACGCTTCCCTTGAAGGAGTTAGGTTGAATGCAAGACTTTCTCATCGTTCACTGCCAAGCAACACACAACCCGAATCACCAGGCACGGAGCCACAAGGCTGCCCCACATTGTCAGGCGTGTCAGAGCAACACACTTCCCTTGAAGGAGTGAGGCTGCCCCACATTGTCAAGCATATCAGAGCCACACGCTTCCCTTGAAGGAGTGAGGTTGAATGCAAGATTTTCTTATCGTTCACTGCCAAGCAAAACGCATTCCGAATCACCGGGCAAGTGGTCACAAGGCTTCCCCACATTGTCAAGCATATCAGAACCACACGCTTCTCTTGAAGGAGTGAGGTTGCATTCAAGACTTTCGCGTCGTTCGCTGCCAAGCAACACACAGCCCGAATCACCGGGTAAGGAGTCACAAGGCTGCCCCACATTGCCACGCGTATCAGAGCCACACACTTCCCTTGAAGGAGTGAGGTTGAATGCAAGACTTTGTCATCGTTCACTGCCAAGCAACACACAACCCGAATCACCAGGCACGGAGCCACAAGGCTGCCCCACATTGTCAGGCGTATCAGAGCAACACACTTCCTTTGAAGTAGTGACGTTGAATGCAGTACTTTGTCATCGTTCACTGCCAAAAAACACACAACCCGAATCACCGGGCAAGGAGTCACAAGGCTGCCCCACATTGTCAAGCATATCAGTGCCACATGCTTCCCTTGAAGGCGTGAGGTTGAATTCAAAACCTGCTCGTCATTCACTGCCAAGCAACACACAACCCGAATCACCGGGCAAGGAGTCACAAGGTTGCCTCACATTGTCAAGCATCTCAAAGCCACACACTTCCCTTGAAGGAGTGAGGTTGAATGCAAGACTTTCTTATTGTTCACTGCCAAGCAACACACATCCCGAATCACCAGGCAAGGAGTCACAAGGCTGGCCCACATTGTCAAGCATATCAGAGCCACACGCTTCCCTTGAAGGAGTGAGGTTGAATGCAAGACTTTCTTATCGTTCTCTGCCAAGCAACACACATCCCGAATCACCAGGCAAGGAGTCACAAGGCTGCCCCACATTGTCACGCGTATCAGAGCCACACACTTCCCTTGAAGGAGTGAGGTTGAATGCAAGACATTCTTATCGTTCACTGCCAAGCAAAACGCAACCCGAATCACCAGGCGAGGAGTCACAAGGCTACCCCACATTGTCAAGCATATCAGAGCCACACGCTTCCATTTAAGGAGCGAGGTTGCATGCAAGACTTTCTCGTCGTTCACTACCAAGCAACACAGAACCCGAATCACCGGGCAACGAGTTACAAGGCTGCCCCACATTGTCAAGCATATCACAGTCACACGCTTCCCTTGAAGGAGTCAGGTTGAATGCAAGACTTTCTCATCGTTCAGTGCCAAGCAACACACAACCCGAATCACCGGGCAAGGAGTCACAAGGTTGCCTCACATTGACAAGCATCTCAAAGCAACACACTTCACTTGAAGGAGTGAGGTTGAATGCAAGACTTTCTTATCGTTCACTGCCAAGCAACACACATTCCGAATCACCAGGCAAGGAGTCACAAGGCTGCCCCACATTTTCAAGCATATCAGAGCCATACGTTTCCCTTGAAGGAGTGAGGTTGCATGCAAGACTTTCTCGTCGTTCACTGCCAAGCAACGCAGAACCCGAATCACCGGGCAAGGAGTCACAAGGTTGCCCCACATTGTCAAGCATCTGAAAGCCACACACTTCCCTTGAAGGAGTGAGGTTGAATGCAAGATTTTCTTATCGTTCACTGCCAAGCAACACACATCCCGAATCACCAGGCAAGGAGTTACAAGGCTGCCCCACATTGTCAAGCATATCAGAGCCACACGCTACCCTTGAAGGAGTGAGTTTGCATGCAAGACTTTCTCGTCGTTCACTGCCAACCAACGCAGAACCCGAATCACCGGTCAAGGAGTCACAAGGCTGTCCCATATTGTCAAGCATATCAGAGCCACACAATTCTCTTGAAAGAGTGAGGTAGAATGCAAGACTTTCTCATCGTTCACTGCCAAGCAACACACAACCCGAATCACCGGGCAAGGAGTCACAAGGCTGCCCCACATTGTCAAGCATATAAGAAAAACATGCTTCCCTTGAAGGCGTGAGGTTGAATTCCACACCTGCTCGTCGTTCACTGCCAAGCAACACACAACCCGAATCACTTGGCAAGGAGTCACAAGGCTGCCCTACATCTTGAGGCGTATCAGAGCCACACACTTCCCTTGAAGGAGTGAGGCTGCCCCACATTGTCAAGCATATCAGAGCCACACGCTTCCCTTGAAGGAGTGAGGTTGAATGCAAGATTTTCTTATCGTTCACTGGCAAGCAAAACGCATTCCGAATCACCGGGCAAGGGGTCACAAGGCTACCCCACATTGTCAAGCATATCAGTGCCACACGCTTCCCTTGAAGGCGTGAGGTTGAATTCAAAACCTGCTCGTCATTCCCTGCCAAGCAACACACAACCCGAATCACCGGGCAAGGAGTCACAAGGTTGCCTCACATTGTCAAGCATCTCAAAGCCACACACTTCCCTTGAAGGAGTGAGGTTGAATGCAAGACTTTCTTATTGTTCACTGCCAAGCAAAACACATCCCGAATCACCAGGCAAGAAGTCACAAGGCTGCCCCACATTGTCAAGCATATCAGTGCCACACGCTTCCCTTGAAGGCGTGAGGTTGAATTCAAAACCTGCTCGTCATTCACTGCCAAGCAACACACAACCCGAATCACCGGGGAAGGAGTCACAAGGTTGCCTCACATTTTCAAGCATCTCAAAGCCACACACTTCCCTTGAAGGAGTGAGGTTGAATGCAAGACTTTCTTATCTTTCACTGCCAACCAACACACATCCCGAATCACCAGGCAAGGAGTCACAAGGCTGCCCCACATTGTCAAGCATATCAGAGCCACACGCTTCCCTTGAAGGAATGAGGTTGAATGCAAGACTTTCTTATCGTTCACTGCCAAGCAACACACATCCCGAATCACCAGGCAAGGAGTCACAAGGCTGCCCCACATTGTCACGCGTATCAGAGCCACACACTTCCCTTGAAGGAGTGAGGTTGAATGCAAGACTTTCTTATCGTTCACTGGCAAGCAAAACGCAACCCGAATCACCAGGCAAGGAGTCACAAGGCTACCCCACATTGTCAAGCATATCAGAGTCACACGCTTCCCTTTAAGGAGCGAGGTTGCATGCAAGACTTTCTCGTCGTTCACTACCAAGCAACACAGAACCCGAATCACCGGGCAACGAGTCACAAGGCTGCCCCACATTGTCAAGCATATCACAGTCACACGCTTCCCTTGAAGGAGTCAGGTTGAATGCAAGACTTTCTCATCGTTCAATGCCAAGCAACACACAACCCGAATCACCGGGCAAGGAGTCACAAGGTTGCCTCACATTGTCAAGTATCTCAAAGCCACACACTTCCCTTAAAGGAGTGAGGTTGAATGCAAGACTTTCTTATCGTTCACTGCCAAGCAACACACATCCCGAATCACCAGCCAAGGAGTTACAAGGCTGCCCCACATTGTCAAGCATATCAGAGCCACACGCTTCCCTTGAAGGAGTGAGGTTGCATGCAAGACTTTCTTATCGTTCACTGTCAAGCAACACTAATCCCGAATCACCAGGCAAGGAGTCACAAGGCTGCCCCACATTGTCAAGCATATCAGAGCCACAAGCTTCCCTTGAAGGAGTGAGGTTGCATGCAAGACTTTCTCGTCGTTCATTGCCAAGCAACGCAGAACACGAATCACCAGGCAAGGAGTCACAAGGCTGCCCCACCTTGTCAAGCATCTCAAAGCCACACACTTCCCTTGAAATAGTGTGGTTGAATGCAAGACTTTCTTATCGTTCACTGGCAAGCAACACACATCCCGAATCACCAGGCAAGGAGGCACAAGGCTGCCCCACATTGTCAAGCATATCAGAGTCACACGCTTCCCTTGAAGGAGTGAGGTTGAATGCAAGACTTTCTCATCGTTCACTGCCAAGCAACACACAACCCGAATCACCGGGCAAGGAGTCACAAGGTTGCCTCACATTGTCAAGCATCTCAAAGCCACACACTTCCCTTGAAGGAGTGAGGTTGAATGCAAGACTTTTTCATCGTTCACTGCCAAGCAACACGCATCCCGAATCACCGGGCAAGGAGTCACAAGGCTACCCCACATTGTCAAGCATATCAGAGCCACACGCTTCCCTTGAAGGAGTGAGGTTGCATGCAAGACTTTCTCGTCGTTCACTGCCAAGCAACGCAGAACCCGAATCACCGGGCAAGGAGTCACAAGGCTGCCCGACATTGTCAAGCATCTCAAAGCCACACACTTCCCTTGAAGGAGTGAGGTTGAACGCAAGACTTTCTTATCGTTCACTGCCAAGCAACACACATCCCGAATCACCAGGCAAGGAGTCACAAGGCTGCCCCACATTGTCAAGCATATCAGAGTCACGCGCTTCCCTTGAAGGAGTGAGGTTGAACGCAAGACTTTCTCATCGTTCCCTGCCAAGCAACACACAACCCGAATCACCGGGCAAGGAGTCACAAGGTTGCCTCACATTGTCAAGCATCTCAAAGCCACACACTTCCCTTGAAGGAGTGAGGTTGAATGCAAGACTTTCTTATCGTTCACTGCCAAGCAACACACATCCTGAATCACCAGGCAAGGAGTTACAAGGCTGCCCCACATTGTCAAGCATATCAGAGCCACACGCTTCCCTTGAAGGAGTGAGGTTGCATGCAAGACTTTCTCGTCGTTCACTGCCAAGCAACGCAGAACCCGAATCACCGGGCAAGGAGTCACAAGGCTGCCCCATATTGTCAAGCATATCAGAGCCACACAATTCTCTTGAAAGAGTGAGGTTGAATGCAAGACTTTCTCAACGTTCACTGCCAAGCAACACACAACCCGAATGACCGGGCAAGGAGTCACAAGGTTGCCTCACATTGTCAAGCATCTCAAAGCCACACACTTCCCTTGAAGGAGTGAGGTTGAATGCAAGACTTTCTTATCGTTCACTGCCAAGCAACACACATCCCGAATCACCAGGCAAGGAGTCACAAGGCTGCCCCACATTGTCAAGCATATCAGAGTCACACGCTTCCCTTGAAGGAGTCAGGTTGAATGCAAGACTTTCTCATCGTTCACTGCCAAGCAACACACAACCCGAATCACCGGGCAAGGAGTCACAAGGTTGCCTCAAATTGTCAAGCATCTCAAAGCCACAGATTACTTCCCTTGAAGGAGTGAGGTTGAATGCAAGACTTTCTTATCGTTCACTGCCAAGCAACACACATCCCGAATCACCAGGCAAGGAGTTACAAGGCTGCCCCACATTGTCAAGCATATCAGAGCCACACGCTTCGCTTGAAGGAGTGAGGTTGCATTCAAGACTTTCTCGTCGTTCACTGCCAAGCAACGCAGAACCCGAATCACCGGGCAAGGAGTCACAAGGCTGCCCCACATTGTCAAGCATCTCAAAGCCACACACTTTCCTTGAAGGAGTGAGGTTTAATGCAAGACTTTCTTATCGTTCACTGCCAAGCAACACACATCCCGAATCACCAGGCAAGGAGTCACAAGGCTGCCCCACATTGTCAAGCATATCAGAGCCACACGCTTCCCTTGAAGGAGTGAGGTTGCATGCAAGACTTTCTCGTCGTTCACTGCCAAGCAAAGCAGAACCCGAATCACCGGGCAAGGAGTCACAAGGCTGCCCCATATTGTCAAGCATATCAGAGCCACACAATTCTCTTGAAAGAGTGAGGTTGAATGTGAGACTTTCTCATCGTTCACTGCCAAGCAACACACAACCCGAATCACTGGGCAAGGAGTCACAAGGTTGCCTCACATTGTCAAGCATCTCAAAGCCACACACTTCCCTTGAAGGAGTGAGGTTGAATGCAAGACTTTCTTATCGTTCACTGCAAAGCAACACACATCCCGAATCACCAGGCAAGGAGTCACAAGGCTGCCCCACCTTGTCAAGCAAATCAGAGCCACAAGCTTCACTTGAAGGAGTGAGGTTGCACGCAAGACTTTCGCGTCATTCACTCCCAAGCAACACACAACCCGAATCACCGGGTAAGGAGTCACAAGGCTGCCCCACATTGTCAGGCGTATCAGAGCCACACACTTCCCTTGGAGGAGTGAGGTTGAATGCAAGACTTTCTCATCGTTCACTGCCAAGCAACACACAACCCGAATCACCAGGCACGGAGCCACAAGGCTGCCCCACATTGTAAGGCGTATCAGAGCAACACACTTCCTTTGAAGTAGTGACGTTGAATGCAGTACTTTGTCATCGTTCACTGCCAAAAAAAAACACAACACGAATCAGCCGGCCAGGAGTCACAAGGCTGCCCCACATTGTCAAGCATATCAGAGCCACACGCTACCCTTGAAGGAGTGAGGTTGCATGCAAGACTTTCTCGTCCTTCACTGCCAAGCAACGCAGAACCCGAATCACCGGGCAAGGAGTCACAAGGCTGCGCCACCTTGTCAAGCATATCAGAGTCACACGCTTCCCTTGAAGGAGTCAGGTTGAATGCAAGACTTTCTCATCGTTCACTGCCAAGCAACACACAACCCGAATCACCGGGCAAGGAGTCACAAGGTTGCCTCACATTGTCAAGCATCTCAAAGCCACAGATTACTTCCCTTGAAGGAGTGAGGTTGAATGCAAGACTTTCTTATCGTTCACTGCCAAGCAACACACATCCCGAATCACCAGGCAAGGAGTTACAAGGCTGCCCAACATTGTCAAGCATATCAGAGCCACACGCTTCGCTTGAAGGAGTGAGGTTGAATGCAAGACTTTCTCGTCGTTCACTGCCAAGCAACGCAGAACCCGAATCACCGGGCAAGGAGTCACAAGGCTGCCCCACATTGTCAAGCATCTCAAAGCCACACACTTTCCTTGAAGGAGTGAGGTTTAATGCAAGACTTTCTTATCGTTCACTGCCAAGCAACACACATCCCGAATCACCAGGCAAGGAGTCACAAGGCTGCCCCACATTGTCAAGCATATCAGAGCCACACGCTTCCCTTGAAGGAGTGAGGTTGCATGCAAGACTTTCTCGTCGTTCACTGCCAAGCAACGCAGAACCCGAATCACCGGGCAAGGAGTCACAAGGCTGCCCCATATTGTCAAGCATATCAGAGCCACACAATTCTCTTGAAAGAGTGAGGTTGAATGTGAGACTTTCTCATCGTTCACTGCCAAGCAACACACAACCCGAATCACTGGGCAAGGAGTCACAAGGTTGCCTCACATTGTCAAGCATCTCAAAGCCACACACTTCCCTTGAAGGAGTGAGGTTGAATGCAAGACTTTCTTATCGTTCACTGCAAAGCAACACACATCCCGAATCACCAGGCAAGGAGTCACAAGGCTGCCCCACCTTGTCAAGCAAATCAGAGCCACAAGCTTCACTTGAAGGAGTGAGGTTGCACGCAAGACTTTCGCGTCATTCACTCCCAAGCAACACACAACCCGAATCACCGGGTAAGGAGTCACAAGGCTGCCCCACATTGTCAGGCGTATCAGAGCCACACACTTCCATTGGAGGAGTGAGGTTGAATGCAAGACTTTCTCATCGTTCACTGCCAAGCAACACACAACCCGAATCACCAGGCACGGAGCCACAAGGCTGCCCCACATTGTAAGGCGTATCAGAGCAACACACTTCCTTTGAAGTAGTGACGTTGAATGCAGTACTTTGTCATCGTTCACTGCCAAAAAAAAACACAACACGAATCAGCCGGCCAGGAGTCACAAGGCTGCCCCACATTGTCAAGCATATCAGAGCCACACGCTACCCTTGAAGGAGTGAGGTTGCATGCAAGACTTTCTCGTCCTTCACTGCCAAGCAACGCAGAACCCGAATCACCGGGCAAGGAGTCACAAGGCTGCGCCACCTTGTCAAGCATATCAGAGTCGCACGCTTCCCTTGAAGGAGTGAGGTTGAATGCAAGACTTTCTCATCGTTCACTGCCAAGCAACACACAACCCGAATCACCGGGCAAGGAGTCACAAGGTTGCCTCACATTGTCAAGCATCTCAAAGCCACACACTTCCCTTGAAATAGTGAGGTTGAATGCAAGACTTTCTTATCGTTCACTGTCAAGCAACACACATCCCGAATCACCAGGCAAGGAGTCACAAGGCTGCCCCACATTGTCAAGCATATCAGAGCCACACGCTTCCCTTGAAGGAGTGAGGTTGCATGCAAGACTTTCTCGTCGTTCACTGCCAAGCAACGCAGAACCCGAATCAAAGGGCAAGGAGTCACAAGGCTGCCCCATATTGTCAAGCATATCAGAGCCACACAATTCTCTTGAAAGAGTGAGGTTGAATGCAAGACTTTCTCATCGTTCACTGCCAAGCAACACACAACCCGAATCACCGGGCAAGGAGTCACAAGGTTGCCTCACATTGTCAAGCATCTCAAAGCCACACACTTCCCTTGAAGGAGTGAGGTTGAACGCAAGACTTTCTTATCGTTCACTGCAAAGCAACACACATCCCGAATCACCAGGCAAGGAGTCACAAGGCTGCCCCACCTTGTCAAGCAAATCAGAGCCACAAGCTTCACTTGAAGGAGTGAGGTTGCACGCAAGACTTTCGCGTCATTCACTCCCAAGCAACACACAACCCGAATCACCGGGTAAGGAGTCACAAGGCTGCCCCACATTGTCAAGCATATCAGAGCCACACGCTTCCCTTGAAGGAGTGAGGTTGCATGCAAGACTTTCTCGTCGTTCACTGCCAAGCAACGCAGAACCCGAATCACCGGGCAAGGAGTCACAAGGCTGCCCCATATTGTCAAGCATATCAGAGCCACACAATTCTCTTGAAAGAGTGAGGTTGAATGCAAGACTTTCTCATCGTTCACTGCCAAGCAACACACAACCCGAATCACCGGGCAAGGAGTCACAAGGTTGCCTCACATTGTCAAGCATCTCAAAGCCACACACTTCCCTTGAAGGAGTGAGGTTGAATGCAAGACTTTCTTATCGTTCACTGCCAAGCAACACACAACCCGAATCACCGGGCAAGGAGTCACAAGGTTGCCTCACATTGTCAAGCATCTCAAAGCCACACACTTCCCTTGAAGAAGTGAGGTTGAACGCAAGACTTTCTTATCGTTCACTGCAAAGCAACACACATCCCGAATCACCAGGCAAGGAGTCACAAGGCTGCCCCACCTTGTCAAGCAAATCAGAGCCACAAGCTTCACTTGAAGGAGTGAGGTTGCACGCAAGACGTTCGCGTCATTCACTCCCAAGCAACACACAACCCGAATCACCGGGTAAGGAGTCAGAAGGCTGCCCCACATTGTCAGGCGTATCAGAGCCACACACTTCCCTTGGAGGAGTGAGGTTGAATGCAAGACTTTCTCATCGTTCACTGCCAAGCAACACACAACCCGAATCACCAGGCACGGAGCCACAAGGCTGCCCCACATTGTAAGGCGTATCAGAGCAACACATTTCCTTTGAAGTAGTGACGTTGAATGCAGTACTTTGTCATCGTTCATTGCAGAAAAAAAACACAACACGAATCAGCCGGCCAGGAGTCACAAGGCTGCCCCACATTGTCAAGCATATCAGAGCCACACGCTACCCTTGAAGGAGTGAGGTTGCATGCAAGACTTTCTCGTCCTTCACTGCCAAGCAACGCAGAACCCGAATCACCGGGCAAGGAGTCACAAGGCTGCGCCACCTTGTCAAGCATGTCAGAGTCACACGCTTCCCTTGAAGGAGTGAGGTTGAATGCAAGACTTTCTCATCGTTCACTGCCAAGCAACACACATCCCGAATCACCAGGCAAGGAGTCACAAGGCTGCCCCACATTGTCAAGCATATCAGAGCAACACGCTTCCCTTTAAGGAGTGAGGTTGCATGCAAGACTTTCTCGTCGTTCACTGGCAAGCAATGCAGAACCCGAATCACCGGGCAAGGAGTCACAAGGCTGCCCCATATTGTAAAGCATATCAGAGCTACACAATTCTCTTGAAAGATTGAGGTTGAATGCAAGACTTTCTCATCGTTCACTGCCAAGCAACACACAACCCGAATCACCGGGCAAGGAGTCACAAGGTTGCCTCACATTGTCAAGCATCTCAAAGCCACACACTTCCCTTGAAGGAGTGAGGTTGAATGCAAGACTTTCTTATCGTTCACTGCCAAGCCATACACATCCTGAATCACCAGGCAAGGAGTCACAAGGCTGCCCCACATTGTCAAGCATATCAGAGCCACACGCTTCCCTTGAAGGAGTGAGGTTGCATGCAAGACTTTCTCGTCGTTCACTGCCAAGCAACGCAGAACCCGAATCACCGGGCAAGGAGTCACAAGGCTGCCCCATATTGTCAAGCATATCAGAGCCACACAATTCTCTTGAAAGAGTGAGGTTGAATGCAAGACTTTCTCATCGTTCACTGCCAAGCAACACACAACCCGAATCACCGGGCAAGGAGTCACAAGGTTGCCTCACATTGTCAAGCATCTCAAAGCCACACACTTCCCTTGAAGGAGTGAGGTTGAACGCAAGACTTTCTTATCGTTCACTGCAAAGCAACACACATCCCGAATCACCAGGCAAGGAGTCACAAGGCTGCCCCACCTTGTCAAGCAAATCAGAGCCACAAGCTTCACTTGAAGGAGTGAGGTTGCACGCAAGACTTTCGCGTCATTCACTCCCAAGCAACACACAACCCGAATCACCGGGTAAGGAGTCACAAGGCTGCCCCACATTGTCAAGCATATCAGAGCCACACGCTTCCCTTGAAGGAGTGAGGTTGCATGCAAGACTTTCTCGTCGTTCACTGCCAAGCAACGCAGAACCCGAATCACCGGGCAAGGAGTCACAAGGCTGCCCCATATTGTCAAGCATATCAGAGCCACACAATTCTCTTGAAAGAGTGAGGTTGAATGCAAGACTTTCTCATCGTTCACTGCCAAGCAACACACAACCCGAATCACCGGGCAAGGAGTCACAAGGTTGCCTCACATTGTCAAGCATCTCAAAGCCACACACTTCCCTTGAAGGAGTGAGGTTGAATGCAAGACTTTCTTATCGTTCACTGCCAAGCAACACACAACCCGAATCACCGGGCAAGGAGTCACAAGGTTGCCTCACATTGTCAAGCATCTCAAAGCCACACACTTCCCTTGAAGAAGTGAGGTTGAACGCAAGACTTTCTTATCGTTCACTGCAAAGCAACACACATCCCGAATCACCAGGCAAGGAGTCACAAGGCTGCCCCACCTTGTCAAGCAAATCAGAGCCACAAGCTTCACTTGAAGGAGTGAGGTTGCACGCAAGACGTTCGCGTCATTCACTCCCAAGCAACACACAACCCGAATCACCGGGTAAGGAGTCAGAAGGCTGCCCCACATTGTCAGGCGTATCAGAGCCACACACTTCCCTTGGAGGAGTGAGGTTGAATGCAAGACTTTCTCATCGTTCACTGCCAAGCAACACACAACCCGAATCACCAGGCACGGAGCCACAAGGCTGCCCCACATTGTAAGGCGTATCAGAGCAACACATTTCCTTTGAAGTAGTGACGTTGAATGCAGTACTTTGTCATCGTTCATTGCAGAAAAAAAACACAACACGAATCAGCCGGCCAGGAGTCACAAGGCTGCCCCACATTGTCAAGCATATCAGAGCCACACGCTACCCTTGAAGGAGTGAGGTTGCATGCAAGACTTTCTCGTCCTTCACTGCCAAGCAACGCAGAACCCGAATCACCGGGCAAGGAGTCACAAGGCTGCGCCACCTTGTCAAGCATGTCAGAGTCACACGCTTCCCTTGAAGGAGTGAGGTTGAATGCAAGACTTTCTCATCGTTCACTGCCAAGCAACACACATCCCGAATCACCAGGCAAGGAGTCACAAGGCTGCCCCACATTGTCAAGCATATCAGAGCAACACGCTTCCCTTTAAGGAGTGAGGTTGCATGCAAGACTTTCTCGTCGTTCACTGGCAAGCAATGCAGAACCCGAATCACCGGGCAAGGAGTCACAAGGCTGCCCCATATTGTCAAGCATATCAGAGCTACACAATTCTCTTGAAAGATTGAGGTTGAATGCAAGACTTTCTCATCGTTCACTGCCAAGCAACACACAACCCGAATCACCGGGCAAGGAGTCACAAGGTTGCCTCACATTGTCAAGCATCTCAAAGCCACACACTTCCCTTGAAGGAGTGAGGTTGAATGCAAGACTTTCTTATCGTTCACTGCCAAGCCATACACATCCTGAATCACCAGGCAAGGAGTCACAAGGCTGCCCCACATTGTCAAGCATATCAGAGCCACACGCTTCCCTTGAAGGAGTGAGGTTGCATGCAAGACTTTCTCGTCGTTCACTGCCAAGCAACGCAGAACCCGAATCACCGGGCAAGGAGTCACAAGGCTGCCCCATATTGTCAAGCATATCAGAGCCACACAATTCTCTTGAAAGAGTGAGGTTGAATGCAAGACTTTCTCATCGTTCACTGCCAAGCAACACACAACCCGAATCACCGGGCAAGGAGTCACAAGGTTGCCTCACATTGTCAAGCATCTCAAAGCCACACACTTCCCTTGAAGGAGTGAGGTTGAATGCAAGACTTTCTTATCGTTCACTGCCAAGCAACACACATCCCGAATCACCAGGCAAGGAGTCACAAGGCTGCCCCACATTGTCAAGCATATCAGAGCCACACGCTTCCCTTGAAGGAGTGAGTTTGCATGCAAGACTTTCTCGTCGTTCACTGCCAAGCAACGCAGAACCCGAATCACCGGGCAAGGAGTCACTAGGCTGCCCCACATTGTCAAGCATATCAGAGCCACACTATTCTCTTGAAAGAGAGGCGTTAGATGCAATACTTTTCATCGTTCACTGCCAAGCAACACACAACCCGAATCACAAAGCACGGAGCCACAAGGCTGCCCCACAGTGTCAGGCGCATCAGAGCAACACACTTCCTTTGAAGGAGTGACGTTGAATGCAGTACTTTGTCATCGTTCACTGCCAGAACAACACACAACCCGAATCACCGGGCAAGGAGTCACAAGGCTGCCCCACATTGTCAAGCATATCAGAGCCACACACTTTCCTTGAAGAAGTGAAGTTGAATTCAAGACCTTCTCGTCATTCACTGCCAAGCAACACACAACCCGAATCACCGGGCAAGGAGTCACAAGGCTGCCCCACATTGTCAAGCATATCAGAGCCACACTATTCTCTTGAAAGAGAGGCGTTAGATGCAATACTTTTCATCGTTCACTGCCAAGCAACACACAACCCGAATCACAAAGCACGGAGCCACAAGGCTGCCCCACAGTGTCAGGCGCATCAGAGCAACACACTTCCTTTGAAGGAGTGACGTTGAATGCAGTACTTTGTCATCGTTCACTGCCAGAACAACACACAACCCGAATCACCGGGCAAGGAGTCACAAGGCTGCCCCACATTGTCAAGCATATCAGAGCCACACACTTTCCTTGAAGAAGTGAAGTTGAATTCAAGACCTTCTCGTCATTCACTGCCAAGCAACACACAACCCGAATCAACGGGCAAGGAGTCACAAGGCTGCCCCATATTGTCAAGCATATAAGAAAAACACGCTTCCCTTGAAGGAGTGAAGTTCAATTCAAGGCCTTCTCGTCGTTCACTGCCAAGCAACATACAACCCGAATCACTTGGCAACGAGTCACAAGGCTGCCCCATATTGTCAAGCGTAGCAGAGCAACAAACTTCCCTTGAAGGAGTGAGGCTGCCCAACATTGTCAAGCATATCAAAGCCACACGCTTCCCTTGAAGGAGTGAGGTTGGATGCAAGACTTTCTCGTCGTTCACTGCCAAGAAACACACAACCCGAATCACCGGGCAACGAGTCACAAGGTTGCCTCACATTGTCAAGCATCTCAAAGCCACACACTTCCCTTGAAGGAGTGAGGTTGAATGCAAGACTTTCTTATCGTTCACTGCCAAGCAACACACATCCCGAATCACCGGGCAAGGAGTCACAAGGCTGCCCGACATTGTCAAGCATATCAGAGCCACACGCTTCCCTTGAAGGAGTAGGGTTGCATGCAAGACTTTCTCGTCGTTCACTGCCAAGCAACGCAGAACCCGAATCACCGGGCAAGGAGTCACAAGGCTGCCCGGCATTGTCAAGCATCTCAAAGCCACACACTTCCCTTGAAGGAGTGAGGTTGAATGCAAGACTTTCTTATCGTTCACTGCCAAGCAACACACATCCCGAATCACCAGGCAAGGAGTCACAAGGCTGCCCCATATTGTCAAGCATATCAGAGTCACGCGCTTTCCTTGAAGGAGTGAGGTTGAACGCAAGACTTTCTCATCGTTCACTGCCAAGAAACACACAACCCGAATCACCGGGCAAGGAGTCACAAGGTTGCTTCACATTGTCAAGCATCTCAAAGCCACACACTTCCCTTGAATGAGTGAGGTTGTATGCAAGACTTTCTTATCGTTCACTGCCAAGCAACACACATCCCGAATCACCAGGCAAGGAGTCACAAGGCTGCCCCACATTGTCAAGCATATCAGAGCCACACGCTTCCCTTGAAGGAGTGAGGTTGCATGCAAGACTTTCTCGTCGTTCACTGCCAAGCAACGCAGAACCCGAATCACCGGGCAAGGAGTCACAAGGCTGCCCCACCTTGTCAAGCATATCAGAGTCAAACGCTTCCCTTTGAAGGAGTGAGGTTGAATGCAAGACTTTTTCATCGTTCACTGCCAAGCAACACACAACCCGAATCACCGGGCAAGGAGTCACAAGGTTGCCTCACATTGTCAAGCATATCAGAGCCACACGCTTCCCTTGAAGGAGTGAGGTTGCATGCAAGACTTTCTCGTCGTTCACTGCCAAGCAACGCAGAACCCGAATCACCGGGCAAGGAGTCACAAGGCTGCCCCATATTGTCAAGCATATCAGAGCCACACAATTCTCTTGAAAGAGTGAGGTTGAATGCAAGACTTTCTCATCGTTCACTGCCAAGCAACACACAACCCGAATCACCGGGCAAGGAGTCACAAGGTTGCCTCACATTGTCAAGCATCTCAAAGCCACACACTTCCCTTGAAGGAGTGAGGTTGAATGCAAGACTTTCTTATCGTTCACTGCCAAGCAACACACATCCCGAATCACCGGGCAAGGAGTCACAAGGCTGCCCGACATTGTCAAGCATATCAGAGCCACACGCTTCCCTTGAAGGAGTGAGGTTGCATGCAAGACTTTCTCGTCGTTCACTGCCAAGCAACGCAGAACCCGAATCACCGGGCAAGGAGTCACAAGGCTGCCCCATATTGTCAAGCATATCAGAGCCACACAATTCTCTTGAAAGAGTGAGGTTGAATGCAAGACTTTCTCATCGTTCACTGCCAAGCAACACACAACCCGAATCACCGGGCAAGGAGTCACAAGGTTGCCTCACATTGTCAAGCATCTCAAAGCCAGACACTTCCCTTGAAGGAGTGAGGTTGAATGCAAGACTTTCTTATCGTTCACTGCCAAGCAACACACATCCCGAATCACCAGGCAAGGAGTCACAAGGCTGCCCCACATTGTCAAGCATATCAGAGCCACACGCTTCCCTTGAAGGAGTGAGTTTGCATGCAAGACTTTCTCGTCGTTCACTGCCAAGCAACGCAGAACCCGAATCACCGGGCAAGGAGTCACAAGGCTGCCCCACATTGTCAAGCATATCAGAGCCACACTATTCTCTTGAAAGAGAGGCGTTAGATGCAATACTTTTCATCGTTCACTGCCAAGCAACACACAACCCGAATCAAAAAGCACGGAGCCACAAGGCTGCCCCACAGTGTCAGGCGCATCAGAGCAACACACTTCCTTTGAAGGAGTGACGTTGAATGCAGTACTTTGTCATCGTTCACTGCCAGAACAACACACAACCCGAATCACCGGGCAAGGAGTCACAAGGCTGCCCCACATTGTCAAGCATATCAGAGCCACACACTTTCCTTGAAGAAGTGAAGTTGAATTCAAGACCTTCTCGTCATTCACTGCCAAGCAACACACAACCCGAATCAACGGGCAAGGAGTCACAAGGCTGCCCCAAATTGTCAAGCATATAAGAAAAACACGCTTCCCTTGAAGGAGTGAAGTTCAATTCAAGGCCTTCTCGTCGTTCCCTGCCAAGCAACATACAACCCGAATCACTTGGCAACGAGTCACAAGGCTGCCCCATATTGTCAAGCGTAGCAGAGCAACAAACTTCCCTTGAAGGAGTGAGGCTGCCCAACATTGTCAAGCATATTAAAGCCACACGCTTCCCTTGAAGGAGTGAGGTTGGATGCAAGACTTTCTCGTCGTTCACTGCCAAGAAACACACAACCCGAATCACCGGGCAACGAGTCACAAGGTTGCCTCACATTGTCAAGCATCTCAAAGCCACACACTTCCCTTGAAGGAGTGAGGTTGAATGCAAGACTTTCTTATCGTTCACTGCCAAGCAACACACATCCCGAATCACCAGGCAAGGAGTCACAAGGCTGCCCGACATTGTCAAGCATATCAGAGCCACACGCTTCCCTTGAAGGAGTGAGGTTGCATGCAAGACTTTCTCGTCGTTCACTGCCAAGCAACGCAGAACCCGAATCACCGGGCAAGGAGTCACAAGGCTGCCCGGCATTGTCAAGCATCTCAAAGCCACACACTTCCCTTTAAGGAGTGAGGTTGAATGCAAGACTTTCTAATCGTTCACTGCCAAGCAACACACATCCCGAATCACCAGGCAAGGAGTCACAAGGCTGCCCCACATTGTCAAGCATATCAGAGTCACGCGCTTCCCTTGAAGGAGTGAGGTTGAACGCAAGACTTTCTCATCGTTCACTGCCAAGCAATACACAACCCGAATCACCGGGCAAGGAGTCACAAGGTTGCTTCACATTGTCAAGCATCTCAAAGCCACACACTTCCCTTGAATGAGTAAGGTTGTATGCAAGACTTTCTTATCGTTCACTGCCAAGCAACGCACATCCCGAATCACCAGGCAAGCAGTCACAAGGCTGCCCCACATTGTCAAGCATATCAGAGCCACACGCTTCCCTTGAAGGAGTGAGGTTGCATGCAAGACTTTCT
This sequence comes from Sycon ciliatum, assembly GCF_964019385.1. Lineage (NCBI taxonomy): Eukaryota > Metazoa > Porifera > Calcarea > Leucosolenida > Sycettidae > Sycon > Sycon ciliatum. The sequence continues at coordinate 11,432,384 of NC_088648.1, read as the reverse complement.
CGTCGTTCACTGCCAAGCAACGCAGAACCCGAATCACCGGGCAAGGAGTCACAAGGCTGCCCCACTTTGTCAAGCATATCAGAGTCACACGCTTCCCTTTGAAGGAGTGAGGTTGAATGCAAGACTTTTTCATCGTTCACTGCCAAGCAACACACAACCCGAATCACCGGGCAAGGAGTCACAAGGTTGCCTCACATTGTCAAGCATCTCAAAGCCACACACTTCCCTTGAAATAGTGAGGTTGAATGCAAGACTTTCTTATCGTTCACTGCCAAGCAACACACATCCCGAATCACCAGGCAAGGAGTCACAAGGCTGCCCCACATTGTCAAGCATATCAGAGTCACACGCTTCCCTTGAAGGAGTCAGGTTGAATGCAAGACTTTCTCATCGTTTACTGCCAAGCAACACACAACCCGAATCACCGGGCAAGGAGTCACAAGGTTGCCTCACATTGTCAAGCATCTCAAAGCCACAGACTACTTCCCTTGAAGGAGTGAGGTTGAATGCAAGACTTTCTTATCGTTCACTGCCAAGCAACACACATCCCGAATCACCAGGCAAGGAGTCACAAGGCTGCCCCACATTGTCAAGCATATCAGAGCCACACGCTTCCCTTGAAGGAGTGAGGTTGCATGCAAGACTTTCTCGTCGTTCACTGCCAAGCAACGCAGAACCCGAATCACCGGGCAAGGAGTCACAAGGCTGCCCCACATTGTCAAGCATCTCAAAGCCACACACTTTCCTTGAAGGAGTGAGGTTTAATGCAAGACTTTCTTATCGTTCACTGCCAAGCAACACACATCCCGAATCACCTTGCAAGGAGTCACAAGGCTGCCCCACATTGTCAAGCATATCAGAGCCACACGCTTCCCTTGAAGGAGTGAGGTTGCATGCAAGACTTTCTCGTCGTTCACTGCCAAGCAACGCAGAACCCGAATCACCAGGCAAGGAGTCACAAGGCTGCCCCATATTGTCAAGCATATCAGAGCCACACAATTCTCTTGAAAGAGTGAGGTTGAATGTGAGACTTTCTCATCGTTCACTGCCAAGCAACACACAACCCGAATCACTGGGCAAGGAGTCACAAGGTTGCCTCACATTGTCAAGCATCTCAAAGCCACACACTTCCCTTGAAGGAGTGAGGTTGAATGCAAGACTTTCTTATCGTTCACTGCAAAGCAACACACATCCCGAATCACCAGGCAAGGAGTCACAAGGCTGCCCCACCTTGTCAAGCATATCAGAGCCACAAGCTTCACTTGAAGGAGTGAGGTTGCACGCAAGACTTTCGCGTCATTCACTGCCAAGCAACACACAACCCGAATCACCGGGTAAGGAGTCACAAGGCTGCCCCACATTGTCAGGCGTATCAGAGCCACAAACTTCCCTTGGAGGAGTGAGGTTGAATGCAAGACTTTCTCATCGTTCACTGCCAAGCAACACACAACCCGAATCACCAGGCACGGAGCCACAAGGCTGCCCCACATTGTAAGGCGTATCAGAGCAACACACTTCCTTTGAAGTAGTGACGTTGAATGCAGTACTTTGTCATCGTTCACTGCCAAAAAAAACACAACACGAATCAGCCGGCAAGGAGTCACAAGGCTTCCGCAAATTGTCAAGCATCTCAAAGCCACACACTTCCCTTGAAATAGTGAGGTTGAATGCAAGACTTTCTCGTCGTTCACTGCCAAGCAACACACATCCCGAATCACCAGGCAAGGAGTCACAAGGCTGCCCCACATTGTCAAGCATATCAGAGCCACACGCTTCCCTTGAACGAGTGAGGTTGAATGCAAGACTTTCTCATCGTTCACTGCCAAGCAACACACAACCCGAATCACCGGGCAAGGAGTCACAAGGTTGCCCCACCTTGTCAAGCATCTCAAAGCCACACACTTCCCTTGAAATAGTGAGGTTGAATGCAAGACTTTCTTATCGTTCACTGTCAAGCAACACACATCCCGAATCACCAGGCAAGGAGTCACAAGGCTGCCACACATTGTCAAGCATATCAGAGCCACACGCTTCCCTTGAAGGAGTGAGGTTGCATGCAAGACTTTCTCGTCGTTCACTGCCAAGCAACGCAGAACCCGAATCACCGGGCAAGGAGTCACAAGGCTGCCCCATATTGTCAAGCATATCAGAGCCACACAATTCTCTTGAAAGAGTGAGGTTGATTGCAAGACTTTCTCATCGTTCACTGCCAAGCAACACACAACCCGAATCACCGGGCAAGGAGTCACAAGGTTGCCTCACATTGTCAAGCATCTCAAAGACACAAACTTCCCTTGAAGGAGTGAGGTTGAAGGCAAGACTTTCTTATCGTTCACTGCCAAGCAACACAAATCCCGAATCACCAGGCAAGGAGTCACAAGGCTGCCCCACATTGTCAAGCATATCAGAGCCACACGCTTCCCTTGAAGGAGTGAGGTTGCATGCAAGACTTTTGCGTCGTTCACTGCCAAGCAACACACAACCCGAATCACCGGGTAAGGAGTCACAAGGCTGCGCTACATTGTCAGGCGTATCAGAGCCACACACTGCCCTTGAACGAGTGAGGTTGAATGCAAGACTTTCTTATCGTTCACTGCCAAGCAACACACATCCCGAATCACCAGGCAAGGAGTCACAAGGCTGCCCCACATTGTCAAGCATATCAGAGCAACACGCTTTCCTTGAAGGAGTGAGGTTGCATGCAAGACTTTCTCGTCGTTCACTGCCAAGCAACGCAGAACCCGAATCACCGGGCAAGGAGTCACAAGGCTGCCCCATATTGTCAAGCATATCAGAGCCACACAATTCTCTTGAAAGAGTGAGGTTGAATGCAAGACTTTCTCATCGTTCACTGCCAAGCAACACACAACCCGAATCACCGGGCAAGGAGTCACAAGGTTGCCTCACATTGTCAAGCATCTCAAAGCCACACACTTCCCTTGAAGGAGTGAGGTTGAATGCAAGACTTTCTTATCGTTCACTGCCAAGCAACACACATCCTGAATCACCAGGCAAGGAGTCACAAGGCTGCCCCACCTTGTCAAGCATATCAGAGCCACACGCTTCCCTTCAAGGAGTGAGGTTGCATGCAAGACTTTCTCGTCGTTCACTGCCAAGCAATGCAGAACCCGAATCACCGGGCAAGGAGTCACAAGGCTGCCCCATATTGTCAAGCATATCAGAGCCACACAATTCTCTTGAAAGAGTGAGGTTGAATGCAAGACTTTCTCATCGTTCACTGCCAAGCAACACACAACCCGAATCACCGGGCAAGGAGTCACAAGGTTGCCTCACATTGTCAAGCATCTCAAAGCCACACACTTCCCTTGAAGGAGTGAGGTTGAATGCAAGACTTTCTTATCGTTCACTGCCAAGCAACACACATCCCGAATCACCAGGCAAGGAGTCACAAGGCTGCCCCACATTTTCAAGCATATCAGAGCCACACGCTTCCCTTGAAGGAGTGAGGTTGCATGCAAGACATTCTCGTCGTTCACTGCCAAGCAACGCAGAACCCGAATCACCGGGCAAGGAGTCACAAGGCTGCCCCACATTGTCAAGCATATCAGAGCCACACTATTCTCTTGAAAGAGAGGCGTTGGATGCAATACTTTTCATCGTTCGCTGCCAAGCAACACACAACCCGAATCACAAAGCACGGAGCCACAAGGCTGCCCCACAGTGTCAGGCGCATCAGAGCAACACACTTCCTTTGAAGGAGTGACGTTGAATGCAGAACTTTGTCATCGTTCACTGCCAGAACAACACACAACCCGAATCACCGGGCAAGGAGTCACAAGGCTGCCCCACATTGTCAAGCATATCAGAGCCACACACTTCCCTTGAAGAAGTGAAGTTGAATTCAAGATCTTCTCGTCATTCACTGCCAAGCAACACACAACCCGAATCACCGGGCAAGGAGTCACAAGGCTGCCCCAAATTGTCAAGCATATAAGAAAAACACGCTTCCCTTGAAGGAGTGAAGTTGAATTCAAGGCCTTCTCGTCGTTCACTGCCAAGCAACATACAACCCGAATCACTTGGCAACGAGTCACAAGGCTGCCCCATATTTTCAAGCGTAGCAGAGCAACAAACTTCCCTTGAAGGAGTGAGGCTGCCCCACATTGTCAAAGCATATCAAAGCCACACGCTTCCCTTGAAAAGGTGAGGTTGGATGCAAGACTTTCTCATCGTTCATTGCCAAGCAACACAAAACCCGAATAACCAGGCAAGGAGTCACAAGGCTGCCCCACATTGTCAAGCATATCAGAGCCACACGCTTCCCTTGAAGGAGTGAGGTTGCATCCAAGACTTTCTCGTCGTTCACTGCCAAGCAACACAGAACCCGAATCACCGGGCAACGAGTCACAAGGCTGCCCCACATTGTCGAGCATATCAGAGTCACACGGTTCAAATGAAGGAGTGAGGTTGAATGTAAGACTTTCTCATCGTTCACTGCCAAGCAACACACAACCTGAATCCCCGGGCAAGGAGTCACAAGGTTGCCTCACATTGCCAAGAATCTCAAAGCCACACACTTCCCTTGAAGGACTGAGGTTGAATGCAAGACTTTCTTATCGTTCACTGCCATACAACGCACATCCCGAATCACAAGGCAATGAGTCACAAGGCTGCCCCACATTGTCAAGCATATCAGAGCCACACGCTTTCCTTGAAGGAGTGAGGTTGCATGCACGACTTTCTCGTCGTTCACTGCCAAGCAACACACATCCCGAACAACCAGGCACGGAGCCACAAGGCTGCCCCACATTGCCAGGCGTATCAGAGCCACACACTTCCTTTGAAGGAATGACGTTGAATGCAGTACTTTGTCATCGTTCACTGCCAAACATCACACAACCCGAATCACCGGGCAAGGAGTCACAAGGCTGCCCCACATTGTCAAGCATATTAGAGCCACACGCTTCCCTTGAAGGAGTGAAGTTGAATTCAAGACCTTCTCATCATTCACTGCCAAGTAACACACAACCCGAATCACCGGGCAAGGAGTCACAGGGCTGCCCGACATTGGCAACCATATCAGAGCCACACGCTTCCCTTGAAGGAGTGAAGTTGAATTCAAGACCTTCTCATCATTCACTGCCAAGTAACACACAACCCGAATCACCGAGCAAGGAGTCACAAGGCTGCCCCACTATGTCAAGCATATAAGAGCCACACGCTTCCCTTGAAGGAGTGAAGTTGAATTCAAGACCTTCTCGTCGTTCACTGCCAAGCAACACACAACCCGAACCACCAGGCACGGAGCCACAAGGCTGCCCCACATTGCCAGGCGTATCAGAGCCACACACTTCCTTTGAAGGAATGACGTTGAATGCAGTACTTTGTCATCGTTCACTGCCAAACATCACACAACCCGAATCACCGGGCAAGGAGTCACAAGGCTGCCCCACATTGTCAAGCATATCAGAGCCACACGCTTCCCTTGAAGGAGTGAAGTTGAATTCAAGACCTTCTCATCATTCACTGCCAAGTAACACACAACCCGAATCACCGGGCAAGGAGTCACAAGGCTGCCCGACATTGTCAAGCATATCAGAGCCACACGCTTCCCTTGAAGGAGTGAAGTTGAATTCAAGACCTTCTCATCATTCACTGCCAAGTAACACACAACCCGAATCACCGAGCAAGGAGTCACAAGGCTGCCCCACATTGTCAAGCATATAAGAGCCACACGCTTCCCTTGAAGGAGTGAAGTTGAATTCAAGACCTTCTCGTCGTTCACTGCCAAGCAAAACACAACCCGAATCACCCGGCAAGGAGTCACAAGGCTGCCCCACATTGTTAGGCGTATCAGAACAACACACTTCCCTTGAAGGAGTGAGGCTGCCCCACATTGTCAAGCATATCAGAGCCACACGCTTCCCTTGGAGGAGTGAGGTTGGATGGAAGACTTTCTCGTCGTTCACTGCCAAGCAACGCAGAACCCGAATCACCGGGCAACGAGTCACAAGGCTTCCCCAAAGTGTCAACCATATCAGAGCCACACGCTTCCCTTGAAGGAGTGAGGTTGAATGTAAGAATTCTAGTCGTTCACTGCCAAGCAACACACAACCCGAATCACCGGGTAAGGAGTCACAAGGCTGCCCCTCATTGTCAGACGTATCAGAGCCACACACTTCCCTTGAAGGAGTGAGGTTGAATGCAAGACTTTTTTATAGTTCACTGCCAAGCAACACACATCCCGAATCACCAGGCAAGGAGTCACAAGGCTGCCCCACATTGTCAAGCATATCAGAGCCACACAAACTTCTCTTGAAAGAGTGAGGTTGAATGCATTACGTTCTCATCGTTCATTGCCAAGCAACACAAAACCCGAATCACCAGGCAAGGAGTCACAAGGCTGCTCTACGTTGTCAAGCATATCAGAGCCACACGCTTCCCTTGAAGGAGTAAGGTTGCATTAAAGACTTTCTCGTCGTTCACTACCAAGCAACACAGAACCCGAGTCACCGGGCAACGAGTCACAAGGCTGCCCCACATTGTCAAGCATATCAGAGTCATACGCTTCCCTTGAAGGAGTGAGGTTGAATGCAAGACTTCCTAATCGTTCACTGCCAAGCAACACACAACCTGAATCACCGGGCAAGGAGTCACAAGGTTGCCTCACATTGCCAAGCATCTCAAAGCCACACACTTCCCTTGAAGGACTAAGGTTGAATGCAAGACTTTCTTATCGTTCACTGCCATGCAACACACATCCCGAATCACCAGGCAATGAGTCACAAGGCTGCCCCACATTGTCAAGCATATCAGAGCCACACGCTTCCCTTGAAGGACTGAGGTTGCATGCACGACTTTCTCGTCGTTCACTCCCAAGCAACCCAAAACCCGAATCACCAGGCAAGGAGTCACAAGGCTGCCCCGCATTGTCAAGCATATCAGAGCCACACAATTCTCTTGAAAGAGTGAGGTTAAATGCAAGACTTTCTTATCGTTCACTGCCAAGCAACACACAACCCGAATTACCAGGCACGGAGCCACAAGGCTGCCCCACATTGTCAGGCGTATCAGAGCAACACACTTCCTTTGAAGGAGTGACGTTGAATGCAAGACTTTCTCGTCATTCACTACCAAGCAACACAGAACCCGCATCACCGGGAAAGGAGTCACAAGGCTGCCCCACATTGTCAAGCATATCAGAGCCACACGCTTCCCTTGAAGGAGTGAAGTTGAATTCAAGACCTTCTCGTCATTAAGTGCCAAGCAACACGCAACCCGAATCACCGGGCAAGGAGTCACGAGGCCATCCCACATTGTCAAGCATATAAGAGCCACACGCTTCCCTTGAAGGAGTGAATTTGAATTGACACGCTTCCCTTGAAGGAGCGAGGTTGGATGGAAGACTTTTTCGTCGTTCACTGCCAAGCAACGCAGTATCCGAATCACTGGGCAAGGAGTCACAAGGCTTCCGCAAATTGTCAAGCATATCAGAGCCACACTACTTCCCTTGAAGGAGTGAGGTTGAATGCAAGACTTTCTCATCGTTCACTGCCATGCAAAACGCATCCCGAATCACCGGGCAAGGAGTCACAAGGCTACCCAACATTGTGAAGCATATCAGAGCCACACGCTTCTCTTGAAAGAGTGAGGTTGAATGCAATACGTTCTCATCGTTCATTGCCAAGCAACACAAAACCGGAATCACCAGGCAAGGAGTCACAAGGCTGCCCCACATTGTCAAGCATGTCAGAGCCACACAATTCTCTTGAAAGAGTGAGGTTGAATGCAAGACTTTCTCATCGCTCACTGCCAAGCAACACGCAACCTGAATCACCGGGCAAGGAGTCACCAGGTTGCCTCACATTGCCAAGCATCTCAAAGCCATACACTTCCCTTGAAGGAGTGAGGTTGCATGCAAGATTTCCTCTGAGCCACATCAGAGCCACACGCTTCCCTTGAAGGAGTGAGGTTGCATGCAAGATTTCCTCGTCGTTCACTGCCAAGCAACGCAGAACCCGAATCACTGGACAAGGAGTCACAAGGCTGGCCCACATTGTCAAGCATATCAGAGCCACACACTTCCCTTGAAGGAGTGAGGCTGCCCCACATTGTCAAGCATATCAGAGCCACACGCTTCCCTTGAAGGAGTGAGGTTGGATGCAAGACTTTCTCGTCGTTCACTTCCAAGCAACGCAGAACCCGAATCACCGGGCAAGAAGTCACAAGGCTTCCCCAAATTGTCAAGCATATCAGAGCCACACGCTTCCCTTGAAGGAGTGAGGTTGAATGTAAGACTTTCTCGTCGTTCACTGCCAAGCAACACACAACCCGAATCACCGGGTAAGGAGTCACAAGGCTGCCCACATTGTCAGGCGTATCGGAGCCACATACTTCCCTTGAAGGAGTGAGGTTGAATGCAAGACTTTCTTATCGTTCACTGCCAAGCAAAACGCATCCCGAATCACCGGGCAAGGAGTCACAAGGCTACCCCACATCGTCAAGCATATCAGAGCCACACGCTTCTCTTGAAAGAGTGAGGTTGAATGCAATACGTTCTCATCGTTCATTGCCAAGCAACACAAAACCCGAATCACCAGGCAAGGAGTCACAAGGCTGCCCCATATTGTCAAGCATATCAGAGCCACACGCTTCCCTTGAAGCAGTGAGGTTGCATGCAAGTCTTTCTCGTCGTTCACTACCAAGCAACACAGAACCCGAATCACCGGGCAAGGAGTCACAAGGCTGCCCCACATTGTCAAGCATATCAGAGCCACACGCTTCCCTTGAAGGAGTGAGGTTGAATGCAAGACTTTCTCATCGTTCACTGCCAAGCAACACACATCCCGAATCACCAGGCAAGGAGTCACAAGGCTGCCCCACATTGTCAAGCATATCAGAGCCACACGCTTCCCTTGAAGGAGTGAGGTTGCTGCGTGCAAGACTTTCTCGTCGTTCACTACCAAGCAACACAGAACCCGAATCACCGGGCAACGAGTCACGAGGCTGCCCCACATTGTCAAGCATATCAGAGCCACACGCTTCCCTTGAAGGAGTGAGGTTGAATGCAAGACTATCTTATCGTTCACTGCCAAGCAACACACATCCCGAATCACCAGGCAATGGGTCACAAGGCTGCCCCACATTGTCAAGCATATCAGAGCCACACGCTTCCCTTGAAGGAGTGAGGTTGCATGCACGACTTTCTCGTCGTTCACTCCCAAGCAACTCAGAACCCGAATCACCGAGCAAGGAGTCACAAGGCTGCCCCACATTGTCAAGCATAACAGAGCCACACGATTCTCTTGAAAGAGTGAGGTTGAATGCAAGACTTTCTCATCGTTCACTGCCAAGCAACACACAACCCGAATCACCAGGCACGGAACCACAAGGCTGCCCCACATTGTCAGGCGTGTCAGAGCAACACAATTCCTTTGAAGGAGTGACGTTGAATGCAGTACTTTGTCATCGTTCACTACCAAACAACACACAACCCGAATCACCGGGCAAGGAGTCACAAGGCGGCCCCCTTGGCAAGCATATCAGAGCCACACGCTTCCCTTGGAGGAGTGAGGTTGAATTCAAGACCTTCTCGTCATTCACTGCCAAGCAACACACAACCCGAATCATCGGGCAAGTAGTCACAAGGCTGCCCCACATTGTCAAGCATATAAGAGCCACACGCTTCCCTTGAAGGAGTGAAGTTGAATTCAAGACCTTCTCGTCATTCACTGCCAAGCAACACACAAGCCGAATCACCGGGCAAGGAGTCACGAGGTTGCCTCACATTGTCAAGCATCTCAAAGCCACACACTTCCCTTGAAGGAGTGAGGTTGAATGCAAGACTTTCTTATCGTTCACTGCCAAGCACACACATCCCGAATCACCAGGCAAGGAGTCACAAGGCTGCCCCACATTGTCAAGCATATCAGAGTCACACTCTTCCCTTGAAGGAGTGAGGTTGAATGCAAGACTTTCTCATCGATCACTGCCAAGCAACACACAACCCGAATCACCGGGCAAGGAGTCACAAGGTTGCCTCACATTGTCAAGCATCTCAAAGCCACACACTTCCCTTGAAGGAGTGAGGTTGAATGCAATACTTTCTCATCGTTCACTGCCAAGCAACACACAACCCGAATCACCAAGCACGGAACCACAAGGCTGCCCCACATTGTCAGGCGTATCAGAACAACACACTTCCTTTGAAGGAGTGACGTTGAATGCAGTACTTTGTCATCGTTCACTACCAAACAACACACAACCCGAATCACCGGGCAAGGAGTCACAAGGCTGCCCAACATTGTCAAGCATATCAGAGCCACACGCTTCCCTTGGAGGAGTGAGGTTGAATTCAAGACCTTCTCGTCATTCACTGCCAAGCAACACACAACCCGAATCACCGGGCAAGGAGTCACAAGGCTGCCCCACATTGTCAAGCATATAAGAGCCACACACTTCCCTTGAAGGAGTGATGTTGAATTCAAGACCCTCTCGTCGTTCACTTCCAAGCAACACACAACCCGAATCACTTGGCAAGGAGTCACAAGGCTGCCCCACATTGTCAGGCGTATCAGAGCAACATACTTCCCTTGAAGGAGTGAGGCTGCCCCACATTGTCAAGCATATCAGAGTCACACTCTTCCCTTGAAGGAGTGAGGTTGGATGCAAGACTTTCTCGTCGTTCTGTGCCAAACAACGCAGAACCCGAATCACCGGGCAAGGAGTCACAAGGCTGCCCCACATTGTCAAGCATATCAGAGCCACACGCTTCCCTTGAAGGAGTGAGGTTGAATGCAAGACTTTCTCATCGTTCACTGCCAAGGAACACACATCCCGAATCACCAGGCAAGGAGTCACAAGGCTGCCCCACATTGTCAAGCATGTCAGAGCCACACGCTTCCCTTGAAGGAGTGAGGTTGCATGCAAGATTTCCTCGTCGTTCACTGCCAAGCAACGCAGAACCCGAATCACTGGACAAGGAGTCACAAGGCTGGCCCACATTGTCAAGCATATCAGAGCCACACACTTCCCTTGAAGGAGTGAGGCTGCCCCACATTGTCAAGCATATCAGAGCCACACGCTTCCCTTGAAGGAGTGAGGTTGGATGCAAGACTTTCTCGTCGTTCACTGCCAAGCAACGCAGAACCCGAATCACCGGGCAAGAAGTCACAAGGCTTCCCCAAATTGTCAAGCATATCAGAGCCACACGCTTCCCTTGAAGGAGTGAGGTTGAATGGAAGACTTTCTCGTCGTTCACTGCCAAGCAACACACAAACCGAATCACCGGGTAAGGAGTCACAAGGCTGCCCACATTGTCAGGCGTATCAGAGCCACATACTTCCCTTGAAGGAGTGAGGTTGAATGCAAGACTTTCTTATCGTTCACTGCCAAGCAAAACGCATCCCGAATCACCGGGCAAGGAGTCACAAGGCTATCCCCACATCGTCAAGCATATCAGAGCCACACGCTTCTCTTGAAAGAGTGAGGTTGAATGCAATACGTTCTCATCGTTCATTGCCAAGCAACACAAAACCCGAATCACCAGGCAAGGAGTCACAAGGCTGCCCCATATTGTCAAGCATATCAGAGCCACACGCTTCCCTTGAAGGAGTGAGGTTGCATGCAAGACTTTCTCGTCGTTCACTACCAAGCAACACAGAACCCGAATCACCGGGCAAGGAGTCACAAGGCTGCCCCACATTGTCAAGCATATCAGAGCCACACGCTTCCCTTGAAGGAGTGAGGTTGAATGCAAGACTTTCTCATCGTTCACTGCCAAGCAACACACATCCCGAATCACCAGGCAAGGAGTCACAAGGCTGCCCCACATTGTCAAGCATATCAGAGTCACACGCTTCCCTTGAAGGAGTGAGGTTGCTGCATGCAAGACTTTCTCGTCGTTCACTACCAAGCAACACACAACCCGAATCACCGGGCAACGAGTCGCGAGGCTGCCCCACATTGTCAAGCATATCAGAGCCACACGCTTCCCTTGAAGGAGTGAGGTTGAATGCAAGACTTTCTAATCGTTCACTGCCAAGCAACACACAACCCGAATCACCGGGCAAGGAGTCACAAGGTCGCCTCACATTGTCAAGCATCTCAAAGCCACACACTTCCCTTGAAGGAGTGAGGTTGATAGCAAGACTGAATAATCGTTCATTGCAAAGCAACCAACACACCGAATCACCGGGTTTTTAGTTACTTAGCTGGCCCCACCGTTTACAGTTCACAAATACAAGGACGTTTACAATACGGGAACAACGATTTCCACCGAACCAAAGCGACTTATCTTTTTTTGGTCTTGATTTCTCTATCGGTTGATGTCTTCACTTCTTCCTGCTCTCCCAGGCACGCGCTAGTGGATTCGTTTCTGCGTGAGGGATTTCTTTCACCAGGTCTAGTGGCGTTATTGGTAAATTCCTCAAATTATACCGTCGCTTCAAGCGCCAGCAATCAGTCGGATGGAAGCAAGCTCTGACTTTGACACAAACAAGTTCAAAACGGACAGTTTCCTTGAAGCAAGCCTATTAGGCTATAGTGCTAGGAAATGCAGTTCCCATGATGATGACGAGGCGCATGCGTACTGAGTTGCTGTTGCACTTCGTTTTCCCGCGCTGCGAAAAACCAGTTGAAACCAGTGCAAACTGTCAGGGACCGGTTGTCGCTGCATGGATAGCTCTGGCCAATCGATAGTTGGAACTGGATGAAACTGGTTAGAGCCTGATTAAAGCGGTTGGAACAGGACGAAACCGGTTGGAACTGGATGTAACTCTAGATCGGGTCCGGAACTTGACCTGGACCAGGGAGTCGTATCCGACCCCGTGACCCGGACTCAGTTGGGTTAGTTTAGTTCCTATTTTCTACTTGGCAAGTAAATTATTAGTTGCCGTTTTTTTTCCTTTAGTTTGCTTTACACCCAGTCCCTGCTGAAGCTGCCCGTGCTGTTGCGAAGCGTCACTCAACGAACTGCTCCACCACCACACGTGGCTACGGTACTAGTACTAGTAGTACTAGTACTAGTGTATAGCTGGGCCTCATTTCGTTCGGAATGCATTACCATCTCCCTTACACTGTGAGTTACATGACGTGATTGTGCTGTGGATCAGGTGGAATCGAGTAAGATGATCCCTTACAGTTACATGACGTGATTGTGCTGTGGATCAGGTGGAAACTGGAATCGAGTAAGATGATCCCACGCCGGTGTTCTGTATCACTCATGACGTCACCAGTCTAAAAAAGCAATGATTATGTAAAAGCAAGGTAACGCACATCTGCGTCACCACCGCGCGCTGGCTTACAAGTGACAGTTGTGTACGAGTACAGTGAAACCTGTCTAAGACGACCACCGCTCAAGGACCTTCAAAATATGGTCTCTGTTACCAGGTGGTCTCCTTATCCAGTGCGATTTGACTGGAAATAGGCTCAAATAGCATCCCTTGATCCTGGCTGCAATGGTCTTCTGGGACAGGGGATCGCCTAAGGCCCCTTATCCGAGTGGTCGCTTTGACAAGTAAGTAAGTTAGTTTTACTGAACTACTACTAGTATTCAAGTACAGTAAAACCTGGTTTAAGCGACCACCCCACGGTGCAAGCAAAAGCGGTCGTTAAAGCCAGGTGGTCTTTAGAACCAGGTCCCACAGTGTCTGTGTAGAACTGCCCGTGCATGGAAAAACGGTCGCTAAGAGCAGGTGGTCCCTAAACACAGAGGTTGCTTACACCAGGTTTTACTGTAGTAGTTTGAGTAGAAATATTTTGTGGAACTTTTGCAGTCTTGGGAAAAAGGATTCGTTGTTTATATTTTGCCCGTAAAAAAGGGGGTGATGTGGGCCACAGTGCAGTGTGTGTTGAGAAACACAAACAGCATCGGAGCAGTTTCGCAGTAGCGCTAGAAACAGTAGTCATGCTAATGATAAGATCTATAATAATGATGCTTGTACTAAGTTGTAGTAAGTAGTTGATTTCTCTAGACTAACGGCTGTTACCATGGTTACAAGTACAATGTACTGTCGCGGACATGGAAATCCAGTCGATCGGATTGACCGGGGCTGGCGCCCTCAGCGCGTACAGAACGCTGTGTGCAGTGCACATGTTGATTGGATGCGACCAGCACGCTGCAGCGCATAAAACCCATGTTATGTGTGTACCCCTTATCCACGGTTGCATAGCCAGCGCCCTGGGGCCGCTCGACGTGCGACCGGATTTCCATGTCCACGACAGTACTTTCTTTCATATCTGGCTTGCAAGTGTTGAGTTTCGGAGAGAAAAGAGCAGTACGTGGCATGCGGCCTCTAATTTCCTAACACGACAGTACATCACTACAATAATTATTTATGTCATGTAGATCTACATTGCACTCAAGCTAGGGAGTAAGGTACCGGAATGTCCTCTTGTTGCCAAATACAGTCGACTCCTGATATAACAAACACCATTGTGCATGAGAATTAGTTTTTTACAGCCCAAGTTCGTTATAACAGAAATGCACTCACACTATGCAAGCAGCAAGTCATGGCTGACATGTGGCCCATGACAGTACGAGTGCACTTGGTTTACATGCGGCCCTACAAGCCGGGTACAACATTGGACCCCTGACCAAGCCACAAGCCGGCCGGGTACAACATTGGACCCCTGACCAAGCCACAAGCCGGCCGGGTACAACATTGGACCCCTGACCAAGCCACAAGCCGGCCGGGTACAACATTGGACCCCTGACCAAGCCACAAGCCGGCCGGGTACAACATTGGACCCCTGACCAAGCCACAAGCCGGCCGGGTACAACATTGGACCCCTGACCAAGCCACAAGCCGGCCGGGTACAACATTGGACCCCTGACCAAGCCACAAGCCAGCCGGGTACAACATTAACTCCAGGACTTACTTTCTACCATCACAGACTGTCAGTCAACGGCAATGGTGGCGGTGTATTTAAAACTCAATATGATTCACTTTCAAATGTTCACTGCTGAATAATGAACACCGTATGTTCACTGTTGAATCATGACGACAGCTGGCCAGCATTGACACTACAGGGACAACTGCTTTGCCTACATCTACTGACCTGCATCATCTACCACCAAGATAATAATAATTATGATGCAGCAAGGACACAGGTATTGCATGCCAGTACAAGGGTGTGCATGCTAGTATGATGGCATGCATGCCCTTGTACGAGGGCTTGCAGGCAGGAGCAAGAAAAACATGAGCATAATAGTGTAAACTTTCATGCTCTGCATTGGAGGAATAACCATGCCAAAATGAGCTCATCTGACATACTAAACTGGGATAGCTACTAAATACTGATACAAATTGCCAAGAATCAAACTAGCTCACTAGTGAAGCATGAGCAGGCACACACTCATGCACACGAATACACGCACACACCACACGCACGCACGCACACACACACACACACACACACACACACACACACACACGCGCGCGCGCGCGTGTGTGTGGATGAACGTGTGAGCGCATTAGAGTCAAGTATTAGAGTTGCGCAGCATAGCCTCTCATATCAACTACAATAGCTGTAATGTTATCATCTGAAGCAGTCCTAGCCAAATCCACTAGTGCCTTGGCTGCTTCTGATGATAACTGCTCGCCTGCCACTGTAATGAATACGACACAGTAAGTGTACCGGGTCCAGCACATACATACATACACATACACACACATACACACACATACACACACACACACACACACACACACACACACACACACACACACACACACACACACACACACACACACACACACACACACACACACACATATATAATTATATATATTTCATGCATGCACGCATGCACATACATGTACATGTACACATATGCGCACACTCACACATGCCTGTGCGCGCGCGCACACACACACACACACACACACACACACACACACACACGGTGACTGCAGAGGCTGGATAAAAGATGTACTTTGTAAGCATTCACATGAACAGCAACTGAGATCGTTCCCATGGTGATGAACTCAAAACAGTAACAGTTAACAACAACGACGACGACGACGACAACCACAACAACAACCACAACAACAACAACAACAACAATAACAACAACAACAACAATCATTAGCAAACAAACCACCGCAACCACCAAACTGTGAGCAGCAGTGGTAGCGGCAGCAGCAGTGGTAGCGGCAGCAGCAGTGGTAGCGGCAGCAGCAGTGGTAGCGGCAGCAGCAGTGGTAGCGGCAGCAGCAGTGGTAGCGGCAGCAGCAGTGGTAGCGGCAGCAGCAGTGGTAGCGGCAGCAGCAGTGGTAGCGGCAGCAGCAGTGGTAGCGGCAGCAGCAGTGGTAGCGGCAGCAGCAGTGGTAGCGGCAGCAGCAGTGGTAGCGGCAGCAGCAGTGGTAGCGGCAGCAGCAGTGGTAGCGGCAGCAGCAGTGGTAGCGGCAGCAGCAGTGGTAGCGGCAGCAGCAGTGGTAGCGGCAGCAGCAGTGGTAGCGGCAGCAGCAGTGGTAGCGGCAGCAGCAGTGGTAGCGGCAGCAGCAGTGGTAGCGGCAGCAGCAGTGGTAGCGGCAGCAGCAGTGGTAGCGGCAGCAGCAGCGTTTGAATTGGTAGAAAAGATAAAATTGAGAAGGTTTGATACGGGGGGGAGTAGTCCCTTACCTGTTGTTCTGCACTGGTGGATAGTAGTATGCATTGTGTGCAATGAGATGTCCTTGGCATCCCATACACCATCACAAGCCAACACAATGTAGTCAACATCATTGCTTATCTCCACTGACATCTTGTCGCAGTCGCTCACCAAATATTTCTTCTGTAAAGCAAAGGAGGAAATCAATAGAAAACTATGCATCTTGAAGCTATGACATATCCTGTCACAACCTAACAATGATCATGCTAGGCATGCAGCTACACCACTGCCGGACAATATTTGCGAGCCTCGTTTCTCCCAGTAGTTCCTCCCGGTACACTGCTTCAGTGGTAGTTCCTATACTAGAGAAGTTCAGCAAACCTTCTCAAGACAATAAGCGCTAAAAATGGCACGAACTGCGCACCACAAAGTTATGCATGAAAAGTCCCAGGGCAATGATGGGATGGTATGGAAACATCCCAGGGCAATGATGGGATGGTATGGAAACATCCCAGGGCAATGATGGGATGGTATGGAAACATCCCAGGGCAATGATGGGATGGTATGGAAACATCCCAGGGCAATGATGGGATGGTATGGAAACATCCCAGGGCAATGATGGGATGGTATGGAAACATCCCAGGGCAATGATGGGATGGTATGGAAACATCCCAGGGCAATGATGGGATGGTATGGAAACATCCCAGGGCAATGATGGGATGGTATGGAAACATCCCAGGGCAATGATGGGATGGTATGGAAACATCCCTTACTCAGGGCAATGCCAGTTGTGAAGGCAAAGTAGCTATTTACCACAGTCCCAAGGAGGTGTGTTTCGTTTGCCTAGCGGCAGCTGCTAGTGACTAAGTGTATTGCTGCACTGGTGGTTGGTCAGGGTGTGCTGTTCTGCAGTGTGGTACCAATGTGAGATTGCGACTAAGTTAGTAGGATAGGAGGTTACAGTGCTGTGAATGGCTATTGGTCCTCAGTGCTTGTTCTGCACCTCCGCTGGCGAAAATGATTCCGCTGCTGTCTGGATTTTACAAGGTGTTTGTCCACGGCACTGCAGTTGGATTACAACAGTAAGCCGGAATTCCTAGTGCTGGAGCAGGGGTGATGCTGGAGCAGGGGTGATGCCGGAGCATGGGTGATGCCGGAGCAGGGGTGATGCCAGAGCAGGGGTGATGCCGGAGCAGGGGTGATGCCGGAGCAGGGGTGATGCCGGAGCAGGGGTGATGCCGGAGCAGGGGTGATGCCGGAGCAGGGGTGATGCCGGAGCAGGGGTGATGCCGGAGCAGGGGTGATGCCGGAGCAGGGGTGATGCCGGAGCAGGGGTGATGCTGGAGCAGGGGTGATGCTGGAGCAGGGGTGATGCTGGAGCAGGGGTGATGCCGGAGCAGGGGTGATGCTGGAGCAGGGGTGATGCTGGAGCAGGGGTGATGCTGGAGCAGGGGTGATGTTGGAGCAGGGGTGATGCTGGAGCAGGGGTGATGCTGGAGCAGGGGTGATGTTGGAGCAGGGGTGATGCTGGAGCAGGGGTGATGCCGGAGCAGGGGTGATGTTGGAGCAGGGGTGATGCCGGAGCAGGGGTGATGCTGGAGCACCGTAAGTTGTAGTGCTCTCAGAGCACAAATTTCAGTAGCCTGCTCCAACTCAACTGATGAGGGATGAATACCCGTAAAACACCGTGTATTGAGCAGGGAGCGGTGCGCTCTTGCAAGTTTGCAACGTGGAAGGTTCAATGGACTCCTCATGTGCTCTGCCGGGATGGCAGTCTAGTTGTGAGTCAGTCAAGTGGCAAGTCAAGTCGGCTGGGAAGTGTGAGCCGTCCTATGTAAGGAGCAGCAGAACAGTCTTGCGCTGATGCGAATAATACCCAGGAACACTGCGTCCGTGTCATAGCAGTAACTTGTTATTCCCACAAACACTACAACATTGGTGCTCCGTTATATAGTACCCTCCTTGTTTACCCCAAGACAGATGGCTGTCAACAACTGCACAACAGAACTGGCAGCCATGGCTGAAGTTAAGAAAAGAATGCGCGACCCAAACTCGTCTGACATCACTGACAGCCAAGCTGCACGCCTGCTAGCTTCATTGGATAACACCCGAACCCAGGAGGCTGAGGAGCCCGTGGGGGTTTGTATACCGATAGACGAATCCACTAGTTATCACCAGCAAATCAGTGATCCGACGATGCATGGCCTCGTGGTGTCCCATCTGGAAGAGAGTATTATGGCAGACGTAGATGTATTACGTGGAGAGGACATCCGTAGCAACCTCCCGGATCCTGAACAGGTGGATGAATTATCGCCATCCTTCCAGCTTGGGCAGCTCTTCGCGGAGGAGACGGACTAGCTGATAGATATTGCTTACAATAAATGTGTACAATACCGGCCAAACGCATTTCGGGTTCCGTTGGGGAATGTAGGACGGCGGTACATAACAGCTCTATCAGCGCTCTACTCTTGCTTTGGTGACGGTGGAAGCTACTGGCGGAGAGCTTTCAAGATAGCGAGAGTGTTTCAGGCACTTATGTTCCAGGTGCCGAGTCCTCGAAATATGGCACACTTCTTGAGCAACGACTACAACACTGGTCTGCCGGAGATGTGATGGGATTATTGAGGGAGACAGACACCATCCAGACCTCCAAACAGAAATCGTCCAGGGCTGAGCGGAAGGGCGCTGCGGATCCTGCCAGGCATTTTGCCGACAGAATTACTGCTGGAAAGCTTAGTATGGCACTCCACACCCTGGCACATGACGACGGTGGTGGTGTTCATTCGATTACCGACATAGTTGATGGCAAGATCGTCAGGGACATACTGAAAGAGAAGCATCCATCACCAGAGCCAGCTAATGACACCGTCCATATACCAGGTGAGCCTCCATCACAACCCCATCTGGTGTACTTTAGTGGCCTTGGACGGGAGGCAATTAGAAAGGCAGCGCTTCACACCCAGGGTGCAGAAATTTGGAGGCACATGTGCTCCAATTTTGCAGACTCCTCAGCCACTTTGTGCGACGCTCTGGCCTCTTGTGCCAGGCGGATGGCAACTGCATACATCGATCCCAATTCACTTACCGCCTTTACAGCTTGCCGCCTGATAGCGCTGGATAAGTGCCCAGGTGTTCGGCCAATAGGTATTGGAGAAGTTGTAAGACGAATTATCAGTAAGGCAATCCTCTCCATTGACAGTCATGCTGTGCAGGAGGCAGTCGGATGTGACCAGTTATGTGCTGGCTTAGACTGCGGCATAGAGGTGAGAGTGCATGTGATGCAATCTGCTTTTGCCGAGGATGATACTGATGGCATTATTATGGCTGATGCGTCCAACACTTTCAATCGGTTAAATCAACAAGTCTGCCTTCGCAACGTCCAGCACTTATGTCCGCCCCTTGCTACAATATTGATCAATACGTACAGGGAACCCGCGCATCTATACATCGATGGTGAGTGCATTCTTTCCAAAGAAGGCACGACACAGGGTGATCCACTCGCCATGCATATGTATGCGTTGGGTATGCTACCCCTGATCCGTGCAGCAGCTGGCGAGGAGACCGTGCAGTCCTGGTTCGCAGATGATTCCTCTGCAGCGGGCCGTTTGAATTGGGTATGCAAGTGGTGGGATGTCCTGACGGTGCAGGGACCGGCATATGGCTATGTTGTGAACCTAGCTAAGTCTGTTCTTGTCGTGAAGGAACATTGCCTTGTTGAGGCGAGGGATCTCTTCGAAGATACCGGAGTAGCCATCACGACTGAGGGAGTACGCTGCCTCGGTGCTGCAGTGGGCACAGAGGCCTACTAGGAGGCCTATATCCAACTAAAGGTAGAGACCTGGGTGCATGAGGTCAATCAGCTGGCAACTATTGCACAGACTCAGCCCCAGGCAGCCTACTCAGCATTTGTATCAGGACTGAGAGGGAAATGGGCGGCTTGGGTATCACGAGCCCTATGTCCTTGTGTGGGCAATACAACTCATCAGTTCGCATTACCGAGCTCCTCACCAGCAAGATTCTGTCTGGTGACACTGCACTTGACGATTGTGTAACTAAGATACGCAAGATGAAGGCGGAAGTCAAGGCAGAGTCCCGTCAAGCGCAGGCAGCGGCAATGGAGGACGTGGTCCAGAATGCATCTGCGAGTCTACTTAACGTCATTGATATTGCTAGAGAAAAGGGTTCTTCTAGCTGGCTAACATGTCGTCCGCAGGAGAAATACGGCTTCAGCCTCACGAAGCAAGAGTTCTGGGACGGGCTGTGTCTCCGCTATGGATGGACGCCGGCGAGAATACCGACTCATTGTTCATGTGGCCAAGAGGTGAGTGTTTCTCATTCACTATCCTGCCCTCATGGAGGGTTTCCCACGGCATACGGCACAATGCAACCCATGACACTACCGCACAGCTCCTAAACCAAGTCTGTAGCAATGTGTCCACTGAGCCTAAGCTGCAGCCACTGACCGGTGAGCAATTGCAATACCAAACAGCCAACGTGGAGGATCATGCACGCCTTGGTGTCGCTGCCAGTGGTTTGTGGGGCAGTCAATTTGAGCGAACCCTTATTGATGTTTTTAATCCTTATTCTCGCTCAAATCAGTCTGCACCCTGTAACACTGTGTATCATCGACACGAAAGAGAGAAAAGAAGGCACTACGAAGAGAGAGTGAGACAAGTGGAGCATGTCACTTTTGTTCCAGCTGTGATGTCTGCGAGCGGAGGCATGGGCAAGGCAGCAACAGCCCTCTACAAACGAGTGGCCTCTCTGTTGGTGGTCAAGAGAGGGGAGCAGTACTCTCATGTGATGGCTTTCATCAGGTGCAGGATCGCTTTCTCCCTCTTGCAGTCCTGCATCATGTGCCTCCGAGGGTGCAGAAGGCTCTCTAGCCAGTCTGCCTTGGCTGTGGGTGATACCTCTGCTGCGCTGGCAGTGGTAGAGGCCTGGGTACCGGGTTAGCGTGCACGAGCGGTATCAGTGACTGAATTATTGACTTGAAGTTGAACTTGCTGCTGTTTACCTAAGTAGGTATATACAAGAAAAGGGTTTGCTCCCCACACCGGAGCTCGCGCTATTCCGCCGACTTTACTTGACACGCAACCACTACTTCGTACGTATATACAGTCATTATTATGCTGTTGTGGTTTTGTTTTTGCGTTTTTTTTGCGTGTTTTGCCTTTTTTTCTTTCTAGAACTTTGAGTTGAAGTTTTTTGGAACACTTGGGAAAAAATATTCATTGTGCTTATTTTGCCCGTAAAGGAGGCTGTATATGAGTGCAGTGCAGTGCAGTGCAGTGCAGTGCAGTGCAGTGCAGTGCAGTGCAGTGCAGTGCAGCACAGCGCAGTACAGTGCAGTGCAGTGCAGTGCAGCACAGCGCAGTGCAGTGCAGTGCAGTGCAGCACAGCGCAGTGCAGTGCAGTGCAGTGCAGCACAGCGCAGTGCAGTACAGTACAATACAGTACATGTACAGTGCAGTGCAATGCAGGGCAGCACAGTGCAGAGGAGCAGCAAGTACAATGCCTGCATCCATTCTATTACGGTGCTCAAGAGCCTTGCTCACCAAATCACAATCACCAATAGCTCGGGAAACAGCCAGCTGGCCACTGACTCTCCAGCTGCCAGATGCTTGGATACATATTCCACCCAGTGCATCAATACGACTTTGTTCGGCCTGTTCACAAAGACAACCCAATCACACACACACACCCACGTACACACACATGCACACACATGCACACACATGCACACACATGTACACACATGCACACACATGCACACACATGCACACACATTCACACACATATGCACACACATGGACAAATACGCATGGAGAACAGTATACCCAATCTCCTTGTTATATCTCGGCGCACAAAAAAACATACCCATGTACAGTGCTTCTCAATGAAATCCAGTAGTCGCGGTGTCACTCAAGTTTGCGCCTTACATTATTTCACAGCCCAGTGTTCGCCGGTCTAGGGCTGCGCAACGCCCGGCGTGTACTTGAGTGACGCGACTTGATTTCATAGGCCGTATGCACATTGTACATATGTACAGTCCCGTAGAATCTCATAGAATCCCGTAGACCCGGTTGGGTGTTTAATATGTAGGGCCCTATTGTATTTACTGCTATTTCCACTACGAAATGGGCCCTGAAAGCATTTCATATGAAAACTTTTTTTCCGGCAGAGATCTACCTAGTCATTTGTTCAATCCCAAAGTGAAGAAGTTGGAAAAGTGATTGTTTGCCACTAATTGTGAGGCTACATTGGTAAAATGCGCATGCACAGCACACAACGAACACCCAGCCATGTATAGCACACAATGAACACCCAGCCATGTATAGCACACAATGAACACCCAGCCATGTATAGCACACAATGAACACCCAGCCATGTATAGCACACAATGAACACCCAGCCATGTATAGCACACAATGAACACCCAGCCATGTATAGCACACAATGAACACCCAGCCATGTATAGCACACAATGAACACCCAGCCATGTATAGCACACAATGAACACCCAGCCATGTATAGCTTCTAGCACACAATGAACACCCAGCCATGTATAGCACACAATGAACACCCATCCAGGTATGTACACACCTACGGTCCCAGTACAGAACTTCGTACATCTGTACAACGTGCACAAGGACCATTGAGCAGCACTGTGTTAGCCATGGTTGGCTATAAAAACCCTGCAATCGCCGCATAAAGTGGTCATTGGCTACCCCAGCCATGCATTGCTTGGAATATATAATAAAACTAAAACTGTAACAAGACGGCAACCCTATCAAAATAATAAATTCTACTACTACTATTCTACTAACTACATTTGAAACCTCCTTATCTGGTCTCCTCAGATATTTTTTCATTTCGGCCAGTATAGCTACTGTACTTCGTCTTGGGTGTGAGACATGGCTAAGCTGCCATACAGGGGTGTGAGACATGGCTAAGCTGCCAAACAGGGGTGTGAGACATGGCGAAGCTGCCAAACAGGAGTGTGAGACATGGCTAAGCTGCCATACAGGGGTGTGAGACATGGCTAAGCTGCCAAACAGGGGTGTGAGACATGGCGAAGCTGCCAAACAGGAGTGTGAGACATGGCTAAGCTGCCATACAGGGGTGTGAGACATGGCTAAGCTGCCAAACAGGGGTGTGAGACATGGCTAAGGGGCCTATTATATGTGCAACTCCAGCCCGGGCTGGAGCAAGCGGGCCAGCCCGCCAAGGGTGTTTACATGTGCAAGGCCGGGCTGGTCGCCAGCCCGCAGTGAGTTTATATGCGCTGAGGACACGCCAGCCCGTTGTGAGTATGTACCAAATACACTACGACTGTAGTGTGCTGCCCCGGGCTGAAACGCAGGGCTGCAAGCCATACTCAGGTTATAAACCTAAAAACTTTTTTTCTCATACAATGTATTCTTCTGCTGATTTCTTTTCGCGCTGTGGCACATGTTTGGTGTGTTGTATCACCTCGTTTCTTTTCCCTGTTTTTCACATTTTTAGCTGTCCATATCAAAGTAATTTGCAAGTAGTTCCCCTTCCACTTTAATGTAAATCATGCATGTCGACAAATAAACAGTGCTCACTGTACGTCCTTCTTGTTGTTGTACAAAAGCTTCATAGATTTTCAAGACAATATCGGGAATCCTCTTTATAGCTACCCTCAAAAGGTAAAAGTACCTATTTTGTAGTATGAACGCAGTGTAGACACCATAATAATACAACTCTGGCCCGGGCTGGTCTGTTTATATGTGCTTTTTCTGGCCCGCCTAGCCGGGATCCCGGGTGCCTCGAGGCGGGATCCCGCCTCGCCGGGCCAGCCCGCTTGCCATGTAAACGCACCACAGGTTTTGTGTGGATTTGTGTACCACCCCGAGATCCCGTTGCAGGCGGGCTGGCCCGCCTGTCGACCAGCCCGGGCTGGAGCTGCACATATAATCACCCCCTTAGCTGCCATACAGGGGTGTGAGACATGGTTAAGCTGCCATACAGGGGTGTGAGACATGGCTAAGCTGCCAAACAGGGGTGTGAGACATGGCTAAGCTGCCATACAGGGGTGTGAGACATGGCTAAGCTGCCATACAGGGGTGTGAGACATGGCTAAGCTGCCATACAGGGGTGTGAGACATGGTTAAGCTGCCATACAGGGGTGTGAGACATGGCTAAGCTGCCATACAGGGGTGTGAGACATGGCTAAGCTGCCATACAGGGGTGTGAGACATGGCTAAGCTGCCATACAGGGGTGTGAGGCCACCACCGCTCGTTCGACTCTTCTCTACTGAGTAAAGTGGACCCATACCTTGATTTGGTGAGCTGAGCCATGGGGATTTTCGCAGTCAGATGTGTGATAGTTGGGGGGGGGGGGGGGGTGGGCAAAACGTGGTGCTCTTCTGACACAAATTGTCTTAGCCTGCTCAAGTTCAGGTGATGTTTATCAGTGTGCCAGTGTGTCAGTGTATCAGTGTATCAATGTATCAGTGTTTCAGTGTTTGAAGATGATAAGCAACATGCAGCTCCTAATGTTGCATGTGGGAAACGACTCAAGCCTGGTAGCAGAGAGCTCGATCCTAGCCGCCCAACCAACCAGTCATCAAAAACGTTGTTCACGACGCACGGTGTTCTACCAATTGCCGCCCGACGCCCGTGCATCTTTGATAGGACGGCTAATTGGGGAAAACGAATGGTTAAAGTTAAAACCCCAGCCATAAGGTACTAATCCCACCTGGCCAGTCACTTCACTGTTATGACATCATGCCAGTCACTGTTATCACATGTGCCAGTCACTGTTATGACATGTGCCCGGTGTGGGGGGTGGGGGGACAATTCCCTTCATCATGATACAATATTATCATCAGTTTTGTGCACATACACGAACACAAATACACACAAACACATGCACACACACACACACACACACACACACACACACACACACACACACACACACACACACACACATACACACATACACACATCGTACACACACATACACACATCGTACACACAGAGTACACACATCGTACACACAGAGTACACACACACACACACACAGTACATGTAGTAATATATCACCTCACTAGAAGCTGTATGAGGAGTTGTAACCAGCCTTGCTCCATCATCTCCCCGCGTTGCTATTAGCAACTGCGAGTCGCCAAGCCATGCACAATACATGTGTGCATGACGTACACAGACGATCACAGCTGTGCAGCCTGCCTTGATATTGCCCTGTTGTCATACACACGTACACACGTACACACATGAATACAAACACACACCGCACACACCGCACACATCACAGAGCTTCATCGTACAAGCCCATCGGCCTACATGTAGGTCATACCAAGAGTCCATAAATCATGGACTCTTGTTTTTTTTAGAGCAAGACTTGGTTACACCATGTACGTAGTACATGTACAGTAGATATCGGTTATAACGTGCCCTTCTGATTTTTCACATTTTATCACTATAACCGGTATATCACTACAGGCGATTTTCAACTGCGCACGTCATACATACACGTTATACACGTGTGGGTACTCGATCGCGCTAATGTAGCGTACTGATACGTGATGGATGCTACTGCACCTTCTCCAGTCTAGAGTGAAGAACTTCTTGGCCCAAAGGCATCATCCAGGAAGCACCAGACCAGAATACCCTATGAAAACACGCATGTGGCTCCAAATCGAGACATCAATGCCTCACACTCGTGTGTTGCTATCACTATAGACGATAATTTTTCTGCACAAATAGGTGTTTTGAATGGTCATTCTGTATCCTTATAGCCGATTTATCGCTATATACGATATATTGGTTATAATGATAATTTGACTGGCTTTTTCTTGTTTTGCTTTTGATATTTTCATTTTGTATCAATATAGCCGGTTTATCACTATGTCCGATGACTTTATAACCGATATCCACTGTACATGTATTTTTTGTTCTTCGTTTTTTGTACATTCCAACACAATCATCGGTTGTTTTTGTTTGCACAGTGGTTTTCAGCAATGTACTTCTCACTTCCTTGATACTTTTCAATAGCACAATGTCGGTGTCGGCGTATAAGCCCATGCCCGCGTATAAGCCCATGTTCTCGTATAAGCCCACCGAAATGTCCTTGAGAAACAGATAAGCCCATGGGCTTACGGTAGTCAGAAAGTGAGAAAATTTCCATGTGATTTCTTCTTGTCTCACGGCAGAGCCGCTGGCCTCCTGTGAATTCACCCTAAATAAGTCGGTCTTTCGTGACGCAGTGACGATTCGTTACGGCTGGCCACTGGATGAACTGCCGTCACCATGCGTATGTAGAGCGGCCAGGTCACTCGATCACACTGCAGTATGTCCGACAGGGGGCTACCCCAGTCTGCGACATAACAATGTTGGGGACCTATTCAGTATTGCCTGTGTTGGCGGAGGCGTTTTTGGCCTTCATTCCAGATGTTACGATAGAGCCCATGTTGTTACTTTTGAGCGAGTCATTGGGCAGTGCCACTGCCAATCAACATTCAAAAGAATCAGAATCAAAATCAAAATCAGAATCAAAAGAATCAGTCGTGGTAGTGCCTGAAAAGAGAATAAAATGCCAGGCCCACCCGGGCTCGAACCCGGGACCTTGCTTGTCATGAGCAATGCATTTTGAAGGTCTCCCAATCCTGTAAAATTGTATCACTTTCTTTCACCCCTGGTGATAGTACAGGGGGGGGGGGGCACAGGGGGGCTATTGGCCCATGGCTCCCACAATATGATGAAAGTGTTTAATGTGAATGAAGAAGAAAGAACGGAAAAGAAGATGAAATGAAAGGAAAGAAAAGAGTTCATTTATACAAAAGAGAAAGGACCAAGGAACTACAAGTTACGCTATACTGTCCACTAACACCACCAGTTACAAAACAATCAGCTCATGCGATAATATTGCACGACACTGACCGACGGTACTGACGTTCTACAACTATAAACTGGCTAACAGCTCTAGCACATCTTGGATGCGCACTCCAACGGCCTTCCAACTTGGAGGGGGGGGGGGGGGTCGTCATCGACATGCATGAACATCCGCCAACGTCCTTCACAGCTGAGACTTTCAGCTCATGCTTATCTTGGTTACGCTCACCTTCCCCCCTCCTTATGTTATATTATGTTATTTCTATAACTTAGAACCTTCCAAGTTGGAAAGCCGTTGGAGTGCGCATCCAAGATGTGCTAGAGTTGTTAGCCAGGTAGTTGTAGAACGTCAGAACCGTCGGTCAGTGTCGTGCAATGCTATCGCATGAGCTGATTGTTTAGTAACTGGTGGTGTTAGTGGACAGTATAGCATAACTTGTAGTTCCTTGGTTCTTTCTCTTTTGTATAAATTAATTCTTGGCTCTCCATCCGAGTCCAAAGAAAAGAGTAATTGTTAATTTCATGAAGGGGGGGGGGTATGAAATGGGTATTATTATAGCTGATGAGCCTTGCTTTGAAGGCATTTTTCGCAACTTTTCATTTCCTGTCCTGTCATTGACGATGAGTCACAGTCAGACCTCCTTGTTGGCAGTTTTCTTTGCGAGTCACAGTCAGACCTCCTTGTTGGCAGTTTTCTTTGTGAGTCACAGTCAGACCTCCTTGTTGGCAGTTTTCTTTGCGAGTCACAGTCAGACCTCCTTGTTGGCAGTTTTCTTTGCGAGTCACAGTCAGACCTCCTTGTTGGCAGTTTTCTTTGCGAGTCACAGTCAGACCTCCTTGTTGGCAGTTTTCTTTGCGAGTCACAGTCAGACCTCCTTGTTGGCAGTTTTCTTTGTGAGTCACAGTCAGACCTCCTTGTTGGCAGTTTTCAACATTACATGTAGGTTTCTCCGTGCAATGTCCACCGTCTTATCGCTGTGGAATGTCCACCGTCTTATCGCTGTGGAATGACCACCGTCTTATCGCTGTGGAATGACCACCGTCTTATCGCTGTGGAATGTCCACCGTCTTATCGCTGTGGAATGTCCACCGTCTTATCGCTGTGGAATGTCCACCGTCTTATCGCTGTGGAATGTCCACCGTCTTATCGCTGTGCAATGTCCACCGTCTTATCGCTGTGGAATGTCCACCGTCTTATCGCTGTGGAATGTCCACCGTCTTATCGCTGTGGAATGTCCACCGTCTTATCGCTGTGGAATGTCCACCGTCTTATCGCTGTGGAATGTCCACCGTCTTATCGCTGTGCAATGTCCACCGTATTATCGCTGGAAACGGCAGCCTGTTGCTCAGGTGTCGATTGAGAGTTCTTTTTCAATCGTCCCAAGCGCATCCAAGAAGCTGACAATAAGCATGTTTCGCATGATATTCCCGTAGATGTAGAGAGTTCCGCTTCGGAGGACGATCAAGAGCATCAGCCTGAACCTGTCCCAAATACCTTGCCTCAGATCCAAGGTGATGTTGGATCCGGCGGTTTCGACACAGACCGTAGCCGCTAGTCGGCACCTCCATCTTCCTTACCTGCAACCAGGGTTCCCAGTAAAAAGGCAGTAGCCTGTTGGGACTCCCCTAGTAAAATAATAAAAACTGCTACTACTAATACTACTTTGAAACCGGATGTTGAGCCAATAAGAAATGTAGAAGGGAAAAGGACATATGGATACGAGTTAAGAGTTACTGTCCACCACTGTAACTAGATACTATATACAGCCAGAAAGTGCAACAACTAGGCCGAAAATTGACAGAGTACTGAGACATTCGACGACACCTAGCTTCAACACATCTCCGCAGCGCTAACCAACAGCCTTCCAACTCGGGAGGTTACGCGCCTGCAGTATGTTCCAGAAACTGACCGGGGTGGGTCCCCTGGGGAGGGAAAAAGACCCAAGTGCAATCAATATGTGTGGCACATGTTGTGAG
The DNA here is from genome assembly GCF_964019385.1 of Sycon ciliatum. Classification (NCBI taxonomy): domain Eukaryota; kingdom Metazoa; phylum Porifera; class Calcarea; order Leucosolenida; family Sycettidae; genus Sycon; species Sycon ciliatum. The sequence goes on along the minus strand of NC_088648.1, from coordinate 11,402,971 downwards.
ATGCCTTTGGAGTGAAAACTTGTCAGTGCTTTCTAGGTTCAGCCTGGCCCCATAGCTCAGATGGTTAGAGCATTGCTCATGACAAGTAAGGTCCTGAGTTCGAGTCCTGGTGGGTCTGGCATATGTTTTCTCTTTTCAGGCAGTTCACTTCCCCGGCTGATCCTTTGAATAATGAAGTTCTCCCAATCCTACAAAAATTCAACATTGATGGGAGATATTTTCATGGTTATGGTGGTGGCAGTGGTGGCACTGAGTGGTGACACTAAGTGGTAACCATGTGAACAGGTCAACTGCCGCAAGACAGGTACATGGAGAGTGTAGATCACACACATGTCTTACCTTAGACTGGGAATAGTCGATGAACTGTCTGTCCAGCTCCCTAAGTGACTCCTCCATAGCCATCATTAGATCACTCTCAAAATGATCATTCTCTAGCAGAATGCTGGGCAGGTGAGTGGCTGAGAACTCAGCTGCATCAGCACCACGATGACCATCAAATACAGCATAGAGTGATGTGGGTGGTATGCTCTGTAGAACAGTATCACACCACACCGCACAACACCAGACAGCACCGCACAACACCAGACAGCACCGCACAACACCAGACAGCACCGCACAACACCAGACAGCACCGCACAACACCAGACAGCACCGCACAACACCAGACAGCACCGCACAACACCAGACAGCACCGCACAACACCAGACAGCACCGCACAACACCAGACAGCACCGCACAACACCAGACAGCACCGCACAACACCAGACAGCACCGCACAACACCAGACAGCACCGCACAGCAACAGAATTATAATATTATGGTCTAATGTACGTGTGAGTATGGTGTGATGTGTGGCACATATGATATGTGGTGTAGCATGCAAGAGTACGCTTTGTCAGCGTGTGAGAATCTGCTTCCGTCTGTATGAGAGTGATGGTCAAGTTAGTGTCGTGCATGAGAATCTGCTTCCGTCTGTATGAGAGTGACTGTCAAGCTAGTGTCGTGCATGTGCAGTGCTAGTTTGTTCCGGGAGTGAGAGTGATGAGTGATTCGTCCGGGGTCTGGTTGTCCTGGTCTTGGTCATGTGTTCGGTACGTATTGGTCCCTTATTGGTCGTCACGTTATTACTGCTTGTTCTTCGTTGTTCCGTCGTCTCTTTTCCCTTGGACTTTTCTTTGTTCATCTTCACTTTCTCCTCCTCTGCCCTCGTCATTTGTTGATAAGAAGAAGTCAGTTTAATATACCTAGAATAAACTTGAGTTGTTGTATGACGACGGCCAGGAGGGAAGTAACATTATCAATGTTTCACAACTACAAAACTGTGTGTGTACTGGTTGCAGGTGTGTGATGAGGACCATACACCACTATGGGAAACACTGTGGCATGCAACAGTAGCCGCACTCATGTGCAAGTACAACACTGGCAGTAGACTCAGTAAAGTACAGCATGCATCATTGACGTACTCAGTCTCACGGTTTTACCTTTGCTTCGGAGAGAATCTCCAGATATGGCATGACAAGATGCCGATCCTCCATTTTCCTTCGCCTATTGCGTATAGCTTGTGCTGAGACATTCCACAGCCACTTGCAATTCAATGGTAGGTGCCCAGAAACACTACTCCTTTCCTGCAGCAGATCTGTGCACACCTTTTTTTTTAAACAGGAACACAGCACAAAAAAACAAATAGTACAGTGTATACTGTCGACAAATCTAGCAACAACTGCAGGGCGTAGAGCTTTCTACTATTTACACACACACACGCACACACACACACACACACACACACACACACACACACACACACACACACACACACACACACACGCGCGCACACACACACACACACACACACACACAACACTTGCTGGACATAGAGCCTTCTCAGTTTTCACACGCACTGAAAGACCGAACTACTTAGCCGATATGAACTTCAGTTGCTCCGTGGGCATCAAGTTCAAAGCAGCAACCCTACCCAAGATGGTTTTGTCTTCCAAGTGTGTAAATTGACGTGCTTGTTGTCACCAGAAGTCATATCAAGACAACATCAGTGATCACCGTTGAGCCAAGCAGTAGGCAATACAATCCTAACAGTTATTGTCATTGTCACTGGCATTGTTACCAGGTATCATGAACCGCTGTATCAAGTGATACTGAATGCAAGAGAACTGGCACCAGTAGCTGAAGCAAAACGAAAAGCAGCAGTGGCGGCATCTATGAAGACCAGAAGTAACAGCAACAGTAGCAGCAGTACTAAACAGCTGAAACAACTGCAGCAGGAACAGAAGCAGCCACAACAGCAGCAGCAACAGCAGCAGAAACAGCGGTAGCAACAGAATCAGGGGCATCAGAAGCAGCGGCAACAGTGGCACCTCCAGTACCCACAGTGGCACCTCCAGTACCCACAGTGGCACCTCCAGTACCCATAGTGGCACCTCCAGTACCCACAGTGGCACCTCCAGTACCCACAGTGGCACCTCCAGTACCCATAGTGGCACCTCCAGTACCCACAGTGGCACCACCAGTCCCACAGTGGCACCACCAGTCCCACAGTGGCACCTCCAGTACCCACAGTGGCACCTCCAGTACCCACAGTGGCACCTCCAGTACCCATAGTGGCAGCACCTCCAGTACCCATAGTGGCAGCACGTACAGTACCCATAGTAGCAGAAATAGCAAAAGTAATGGAAGAAGGGCAGAAGAAGGGCAGAAGAAGGGCAGAAGAAGGGCAGAAGAAGGGCAGAAGCAACAACAACAAAACAACAACAGCAGCAGCAGAAACAACAACCAGGGTGCTGGTAGTGGCAGCAGCATAAAAGTGCACAACCCGTGACAGCAGTAACAGCACCACCAGCAGCAGCAGCAACACCACCACCACCACCACCACCACCACTAGCAGCACCAGCAGCACCAGAAGCACCACCAGCAGCACCACCAGCAGCACAACCAGCAGCAACACCAACAGCAGCAGCACCACCAGCAGCAGTAGCAGCGGCAACAGCAGCAGTACCACCAGCAGCACCACCAGCAGCAGTACCACCAGCAGCACCACCAGCAGCACCACCACCACCAGCAGCACCACCACCACCAGCAGCACCACCAGCAGCACCACCACCACCAGCATCACCACCAGCAGCAGCACCACCAGCAGCACTACCAGCAGCAGCACCACCAGCAGCAGCACCACCAGCAGCAGCACCACCAGCAGCAGCAGCCGCAACAGCACCACCACCACCAGCAGGAGCACCAGCAGCAGCACTGGCAGCATAATCAACCACAGCAGTAGCAGCAGCAGCAGCAGCAGCAGCGGCGGCGGCAGCACTGGCAGCATAAACAAGAACAGCAGTCGCAACAATGGATGCATGATAAGTAATCACAACAACAGTAGACACAGCAGCCCAGCAGCCTAGCAGCCCAGCAGAACATATAGTCAGTCAGTCTTACCTTCCTGCAGATGGTCAGCGCATGCTGGCATACTTTCATGCCATCCAACAAGCCTGAAGAAAAAAGCAAACAAAGGAAATAATTATTAATGCTATGAATAAAACAATCTGCGCGCTCATACTTCATACACACAAGGTAGGTAGGTCTAGAGGTTTCCAAGAACGTTTCTTGTGACGATCATCAGTTGGAAAATATATCACAATAGAGAATACAAAAAGGGAACATGTAAATAAATGCAGAGAAGGTGAAACATTTAGTGAAAAGAAAAAGGACCAAGGAGCTACAAGTTACGCTATAATGTCCACTAACACCACTAGTTACTAAACAATTAGCCTTGCTTGTCTTGGTTGCGCTCACCTTCCCCTCTTATGTTATCATATAACTTAGAACCTTCCAAGTTGGAAGGCTGTTGGAGTGCGCATCCAAGATGTGCTAGAGCTGTTAGCCAGTTAGTTGTAGAGCGTCAGTACTGTCGGTCAGTGTCGTGCAATGTTATCGCGCGAGCTGATTGTTTAGTAAGTGGTGGTGTTAGTGGACATTATAGCATAACTTGTAGTTCCTTGGTCCTTTTTTCTTTTCAATAAATTTATCCTTGGCTCTCCATCCAAGTCCATTCTAGAAACATTTAGGACAAACATTGCAAACATTTTGGGTAACTTTGGAACACGTAATTTCACCAAATAAAACACCACCTAAAATTCAACCATGCCATGCCATACAGTGTGCAAAATGCATTTTTGGATCTGGAAAACTGGTTCACCGAAATTTTGGCGCTACCGAACCGTTCATTTTGGGAAAAACCGAAAATATTACACCACCAAAAACTCCAGGTTTTACAGTAACTCAGGAACATCTCCTCCGATCAACCTGGGGCCTTCCGGGCCATTGGAATCAGTGCATTTTTCGCTACAAGTTGTGAAGTTTTCCGTGATTGTAGGGTGAACTTTCCCTTTAAAAGAGGCAACTTACCAGCATTCTCACTTTCACCATCATCATGGGCTGCTTGTTGGCTAGTGTTTGTGTCACTGGCACCTGTGCTGTTATCACTGCTGCCAGTACCTGTGCTTGCGGTAGCAGCCGGGCGGCACCTTGAACCTAGCTCAGCCTGATCGGAGAGACAGTAATCGCTTCTGTCCATGGTGCTGATGATAATGGATAGTGACTGTTGACATATGTACTCAGCAAGAGGGTGAGGGCAAGCCCTGCAGTTCACACAGAAGAAGAATGAAGAATTCACGGGTCGTGTGAAACTCAGCTAGAGGCCGAGTTTTCCGCATCTATAGGAACGCCACCACTCTTCAAGGATCAATGTACAGATGCAGCTCCTAAAGCGGTGGGAGGTGAGTAGATCAGACCCACCAAAGTGTTTATGTTTTTTACACAGCAGGCAAAGAAATCATGGCAGCCAAGCAGTATGCGACAAGAGTCACACGACAAGACAAGGCGGCGGCAGCGAAGAATCACATACACACATACACAGCGATGGCCACCAAGTAGAAATATGTGCTCACCCACCCATACAGCACTGGGTGGGTGAGGCTAAGGTGCAGAAACAGTACTCTCTCCATGCAACTGGATTTGGCTTAAGCTACTACTATATAAATTGTGCAATAATTGCACAATTTATATAGTAGTAGCTTAAGCCAAATCCAGTTGCATGGAGAGAGTACTGTTTCTGCACCTTAGCCTCACCCACCCAGTGCTGTATGGCTAGTCCACAGGTGAGCACATATTTCTACTTAGTGGCCATCACTGTGTGTATGTGTGTATGTATGTATGTGATTCTTTCACGGAAACGTATTTCATTGCGAAGAGCTGCGCTTCGGTCCTCTGAGCTGTGCTGAGGAGCTCTAACAGAGCGAAACAGTTGCTGTCCACAGATTTGAGTAAATTGTGCAATATATAAGTATTGGCGTCGCGTTGTTTATTCACTTTATTGCATCGCAAAAATGCTTCTGTCAATCCCTCTTCATTTCTTGACAGTCCCGGTGAGCGTGCTGGATTTATTTGAGCTGCCATACTACCCCCCCCCCCCCCCACACACACACCCCACACACACACATAACCCATAGCTGCATTGGCACGTGCATGCTTATGTTGACGAGAGCGGTTTGCATTGCTTTCTTTGCTATTCTTGGACACACCAAAAAATAGATCATTGCCAAAAGGTCATCCACTCAAAATCATGAACTGCTGACATTCGATGCGCTTCCAGTAACGGAACATGCGCAATGAAGCCCTTATAAGAACAGAGAGCTGCTCCAAGATTGTTGGGCACTGCAACATCAATACCTCTCAGTCAGACACTTGTAAAATAGTATCCAGCACATCTTCTACTTTCTCCGCGTCATTAAAATTGTCGCTTCGCACATCGCAATGTTTGTGACTTGGCTCGTCTTAGTCAGACTGTCGGAATCGCTGTTTTCTGTGTTCGAGCATTGGTGCGACCCTTCCTGTGCAATGTCTACTTGTTACTGAAGCCGTGGTGGTCTCGGACTTTGTCGGAGCTCTCTTCCGCACCAAGCAAATTCATCGCGCTCCGCACCATTTCGCCCCAGAGCGCATATCGTTCTTCTGGAGTTCGTGCCGTCCCACATCGTTCGCTGAAGGGTCTGCCTCAAACTCTGATGAAGACGTCGACCTTACCTGGAAGTGGAGCGAAGAGGGAGGCCAGAAACTAAAGCTTGGTCAGTCGACAATGCTCTGCCTCAATTTCTAACTGATTTCTTTGCCCTTCGAGTGGACAAAATAAATTCGAAAAATCGCTCTGGGAAGCGACAATTTTAATGACGTGGAGAAAGTACACCTCACTATATCAGACTGTCCAACCTTGCCACCTTTCCAAACCAGGACACATATATAAAATGTATACAAAGGCAATTGTCTCCCATGTAAATGTACACACATGTTTTGGTCCAAAGCAGGACTGTGACGGTTGGACAGTCTGCTATATTACAGCCTGATTTCCTTTGTCTTTCCTTTTTCTTTTCATCTCCTCCCGACCGGTACCCCCCCCCCCCATCCATAATTACTACAATGTATTTCGGGACTTGGTCGCTATGAGTAAATGAATGAATGAATGAATGAATGAATGAATGAATGGATTGTTGATGGAACTGTCCCCTCTGGAAATACATGTAGTCAGAACCATGATTTAGTTATTACGTCATGTCCTCCTAAATCACGCAGGATTTATTGAAATCGTAATCTTTGGGGGGGGGGGGGGGTCGGGGGATGGTTGATCTGGAACAGGGCAATCGAAGTACAATTTGACGTCGACTTACTGATCGTCCAAGTGTCGCAGAATCCATTCTTGGCAGTTTGCTCGAATGTCAGCCTCAGTACATCTCACTCTTGTAAAGCTTAATCTCCATGGCACAATCACTGGTGGCATTTCTTCACCAACCGTGAGCTGATGCTGATGCTGCTCCGACCATCTTGAGAAGAACGATGCATTCATCTCCGCCAACCGTGTCGGTGTCGTATCCACGCTTGCTGCGGCTGCTACTGCAGTGGTCATGATTACTAACCTAGCGGCTGTTTACTGCTGTCTGTAAAAAACGACCACTGCGATGGGGCACACTGGATTGAGCCCAAAGTGAAAATATCGCTGCAGCAAACTCTGTCAAACCTGATACAGTCATGTACTAGTAATAATGTTGATGTGAAGAGTCGGGGCAATCGCCAATCGGAACAGGTCCTGGGTAGGAACTGACTGTCAGCACTGCATCTGGCGTAGCGCGGTCGTGATACATCTGTCCCTAGATTAGGCTTTCAACAAGCTGCTGGATCATCTGAATCAACCATTGCCCTGCAACAACTATTATTACTATAAAGTATTAGTTACATGTGCAAGAAGTAAAAAGTGACGGTAGAACGTACTTCACTTTTTTTACTTCCCCTTTCTCGAGTTTCCGAGCCATGGCCGGGGCCGGCCGGGGATCCTGTCCTTGTGACTCGAGCACTGTTTAGCTGACATATCTCGTTACCATCGCGAATTTTGCTACGTCAAAAGATTCCACGTGATGTCATCGATATCATCGATGATGATACCGTTCACAAAAAAATGGTTCATAAATCATACTAGTACTTGTAAACATAGCTAACGAGTTACGTACCGGTAGTATGTAGTCTGTAGATCTACGACCTGGATTTTTACAGAATTATTGGATCCTCACTCCTGAAAGCAACACTTCGGCCTCAGCTAATGGCAAGTGATTTCGGTGAAGAGCGACAGTAGCGATCGATTCTCTACTGTCTGCAAAAGCAGTAGCACATCTACTACTGCATAGTATTTGCCGTTGGCCTGGATGTCGCTCCGTCACAATAGTCGGGGTCGCTACTGAAATCGTTCTAGTCAGCGACTGGGTGATGTAGTTGCTGTGACCTACTCGCTAGCGACAGCACGAATCCTACTATGATCGGAGGTAAGCAGTACTTGAACGCAACTCGAATCAATACTGTTGGACGTTGTGGATATTTGCCATGGGTAGTCGTCAACCATTATTATAAATACCATGATTATCACATTCAGCTACTCACTCCTTGAAGTGAACAAACATGCCATTACATGTATACCATATAATTCGTTATGGTGAGCTGGTGGTATTTGTCACCGTAACTATTTACTTTTGTTGATCTGCTGCTTATAGGGTGTGTAGGCCTGCGTATCACATGACTGTATGCCCGACATAGCTACCTAGCCACATGAACATCTATTGTCACATGACTGTATGCCCGACATAGCTACCTAGCCACATGAACATCTATTGTCACATGACTGTATGCCCGACATAGCTACCTAGCCACATGAACATCTAGTGTGCAGCTTCAGTTCTATACAGTACTGTGGGGCAGCGAAGAACGGAGGGCCGAAGAACGGAGGGCCGAAGAACGGAGGGCCGAAGAACGGAGGGCCGAAGAACGGAGGGCCGAAGAACGGAGGGCCGAAGGACGGAGGGCCGAAGGACGGAGGGCCGAAGAACGGAGCGCCGAAGAACGGAGGGCCGAAGAACGGAGGGCCGAAGAACGGAGGGCCGAAGAACGGAGCGCCGAAGAACGGAGCGCCGAAGAACGGAGCGCCGAAGAACGGAGGGCCGAAGGACGGAGGGCCGAAGGACGGAGGGCCGAAGGACGGAGGGCCGAAGAACGGAGGGCCGAAGAACGGAGGGCCGAAGAACGGAGCGCCGAAGAACGGAGGGCCGAAGGACGGAGGGCCGAAGAACGGAGGGCCGAAGAACGGAGGGCCGAAGAACGGAGCGCCGAAGAACGGAGGGCCGAAGGACGGAGGGCCGAAGGACGGAGGGCCGAAGGACGGAGGGCCGAAGGACGGAGGGCCGAAGGACGGAGGGCCGAAGAACGGAGTGCCGAAGAACGGAGCGCCGAAGAACGGAGCGCCGAAGAACGGAGGGCCGAAGAACGGAGGGCCGAAGAACGGAGGGCCGAAGAACGGAGCGCCGAAGAACGGAGCGCCGAAGGACGGAGGGCCGAAGGACGGAGGGCCGAAGGACGGAGGGCCGAAGGACGGAGGGCCGAAGAACGGAGGGCCGAAGAACGGAGGGCCGAAGAACGGAGCGCCGAAGAACGGAGGGCCGAAGAACGGAGTGCCGAAGAACGGAGCGCCGAAGAACGGAGCGCCGAAGAACGGAGGGCCGAAGAACGGAGGGCCGAAGAACGGAGGGCCGAAGAACGGAGCGCCGAAGAACGGAGCGCCGAAGGACGGAGGGCCGAAGGACGGAGGGCCGAAGGACGGAGGGCCGAAGGACGGAGGGCCGAAGGACGGAGGGCCGAAGGACGGAGGGCCGAAGAACGGAGGGCCGAAGAACGGAGGGCCGAAGAACGGAGGGCCGAAGAACGGAGCGCCGAAGAACGGAGGGCCGAAGAACGGAGTGCCGAAGAACGGAGCGCCGAAGAACGGAGGGCCGAAGAACGGAGGGCCGAAGAACGGAGGGCCGAAGAATGACCAGGCTAGAATTTCACCAAGCACATGCAGCATACCAATATATGCACAGTAACTCAACTCTGCATAGACCATAGTACAACATAGTACAACATAGTACAACATAGTACAACATAGTACAAGTAATACATGAAAATAGGAAGCGGTCTAGGCTAGGAGGCTGACCCCTCAGTTCTTTGGTCTAGGCTAGGAGGTTGACCCCTCAGTTCTTTGGTCTAGGCTAGGAGGCTGACCCCTCAGTTCTTTGGTCTAGGCTAGGAGGCTGACCCCTCAGTTCTTTGGTCTAGGCTAGGAGGCTGACCCCTCAGTTCTTTGGTCTAGGCTAGGAGGCTGACCCCTCAGTTCTTTGGTCTAGGCTAGGAGGCTGACCCCTCAGTTCTTTGGTCTAGGCTAGGAGGCTGACCCCTCAGTTCTTTGGTCTAGGCTAGGAGGCTGACCCCTCAGTTCTTTGGTCTAGGCTAGGAGGCTGACCCCTCAGTTCTTTGGTCTAGGCTAGGAGGCTGACCCCTCAGTTCTTCGGCGACCGACAGTCCTGTAGCTGTTCAGGACTGTCCAACCAGCAGCTCGTTTTGCATCCCCCACCTCCACACACACCCAATGGCATGTGCCAGTTACTACCTAGCCCGAACATGAGGGCAGCGAGGGGGGGGGGGGGGGGAGGAGGAGGACACAATAGCACAAGCTTCAGGTGCAGCCGCTATAAGTCGATACGGTGGCAGTGGACTGGGATCCACGGAGCTCCTTTGCTGTGCTCCCCTCGTGTTCAAGCTACCTGCTTTGGAGCACCCGTTGTCTGATGATGATGAATAACGTGAAACACGGAGCTGTGGCATGCCTTCGTTTTCTCTCTACTGATTGTGTATCTTTGAGAGATAGAATTTTTGAATAGTAGCATAAGACGGTGGTGCTGGTGGTAGTGGTGGTGCTGGTGCTGGTGGTAGTGGTGGTGCTGGTGGTGGTGCTGGTGGTAGTGGTGGTGCTGGTGGTAGTGCTGGTGCTGGTTACGGGTGGTGCTGGTGGTAGTGGTGGTGCTGGTGGTGGTGCTGGTTACGGGTGGTGCTGGTTACGAGTGGTGCTGGTGTGAGTGCTGGTCGTGGGTGGCAGTAATAGGTGATGTTGATATTGGTTAAAAGATGAGTAACTTGTACCGCCCTGTAAAGCTACACTGCAAGGACTCGCATTTTATTGCAGCATCAGTGTAATGACGTGTGGTGATTTCATACTAAACCATGTGTGTGTATGTGTGTGCGTGCGTGTGTGTGTGTGCGCATGTGTGTGTGTGTGGATGTGTGTTTACGCCTACATGTGTCACTGTGTAGATGAAGTGAGATGGCCAGCAAGCGACAAGCTGCAGTGTTAGTGTTAGTTCTGACGTGCATCTGCCTTGTGTCATGGCATTCCTATCGCACCGGAGCTGATTATGGTGGTTTAGCTCACCCCGCACTCTCTGCTACCTACTCATTTGGAGATCGCAGGTTGTTAACACATCCTGCTGCTGCTGCTGCGACTGCATCTCGGAACACAGCTAGTGGTGATGCTTCACTACAGCTAGGTATAACTGACCATGGAGCACGGCAAGGTGGTGATCGTGGCCAGGATAGTGATGGGTCTGTACGGGACATGAAGGAGGCTGTACACGTGCCAAGCGTACTCTTAGCCAAGCAGCTCGGTTTCAACTTTCCTGTTGTGCCACGTCTTGCTGCTCTGCCAGCTTATCCGCCACCTGAACATGTCAAGCACAATGCACTGCGCCTAGTGTCCTACCGTGGGAGAGAATTCAATATTAGCAACGAAAAGCATGTCCTGGCCATGATTCATATACAGAAAACTGCGGGTACGACTTTGAACCGACTGCTAGCAGAGCGGCTGATGGGTGATTTCTCCTGTTGGTGTAGACCTGTGCAAAACGCAAACAAAGAAGTGAAGCTTGACATGAACGGACGGGTACGCAAGGACTGGAAACATTGCAAGTAAGTGTGACACACCAAGTGCACTGTGCTCACACTCTCTATGTACCTTACAGCACTGACTGTGCTCACACTCTCTATGTACCTTACAGCACTGACTGTGCTCACACTCTCTATGTACCTTACAGCACTGACTGTGCTCACACTCTCTATGTACCTTACAGCACTGACTGTGCTCACACTCTCTATGTACCTTACAGCACTGACTGTGCTCACACTCTCTATGTACCTTACAGCACTGACTGTGCTCACACTCTCTATGTACCTTACAGCACTGACTGTGCTCACACTCTCTATGTACCTTACAGCACTGACTGTGCTCACACTCTCTATGTACCTTACAGCACTGACTGTGCTCACACTCTCTATGTACCTTACAGCACTGACTGTGCTCACACTCTCTATGTACCTTACAGCACTGACTGTGCTCACACTCTCTATGTACCTTACAGCACTGACTGTGCTCACACTCTCTATGTACCTTACAGCACTGACTGTGCTCACACTCTCGGCTATGTACCTTACAGCACTGACTGTGCTCACACTCTCTATGTACCTTACAGCACTGACTGTGCTCACACTCTCTATGTACCTTACAGCACTGACTGTGCTCACACTCTCTATGTACCTTACAGCACTGACTGTGCTCACACTCTCTATGTACCTTACAGCACTGACTGTGCTCACACTCTCTATGTACCTTACAGCACTGACTGTGCTCACACTCTCTATGTACCTTACAGCACTGACTGTGCTCACACTCTCTATGTACCTTACAGCACTGACTGTGCTCACACTCTCTATGTACCTTACAGCACTGACTGTGCTCACACTCTCTATGTACCTTACAGCACTGACTGTGCTCACACTCTCTATGTACCTTACAGCACTGACTGTGCTCACACTCTCTATGTACCTTACAGCACTGACTGTGCTCACACTCTCTATGTACCTTACAGCACTGACTGTGCTCACACTCTCTATGTACCTTACAGCACTGACTGTGCTCACACTCTCTATGTACCTTACAGCACTGACTGTGCTCACACTCTCTATGTACCTTACAGCACTGACTGTGCTCACACTCTCTATGTACCTTACAGCACTGACTGTGCTCACACTCTCTATGTACCTTACAGCACTGACTGTGCTCACACTCTCTATGTACCTTACAGCACTGACTGTGCTCACACTCTCTATGTACCTTACAGCACTGACTGTGCTCACACTCTCTATGTACCTTACAGCACTGACTGTGCTCACATTCTCTATGTACCTTACAGCACTGACTGTGCTCACACTCTCTATGTACCTTACAGCACTGACTGTGCTCACACTCTCTATGTACCTTACAGCACTGACTGTGCTCACACTCTCTATGTACCTTACAGCACTGACTGTGCTCACACTCTCTATGTACCTTACAGCACTGACTGTGCTCACACTCTCTATGTACCTTACAGCACTGACTGTGCTCACACTCTCTATGTACCTTACAGCACTGACTGTGCTCACACTCTCTATGTACCTTACAGCACTGACTGTGCTCACACTCTCTATGTACCTTACAGCACTGACTGTGCTCACACTCTCTATGTACCTTACAGCACTGACTGTGCTCACACTCTCTATGTACCTTACAGCACTGCACTAGTACAGTTAAACCTGTCAAGGCGGCGACCACTTGGATAAGGTGACCACTTGGATAAGGTGACCACTTGGATAAGGTGACCACTTGGATAAGGTGACCACTTGGATAAGGTGACCACTTGGATAAGGTGACCACTTGGATAAGGTGACCACTTGGATAAGGTGACCACTTGGATAAGGCGACCACTTGGATAAGGCGACCACTTGGATAAGGCGACCACTTGGATAAGGCGACCACTTGGATAAGGCGACCACTTGGATAAGGCGACCACTTGGATAAGGCGACCACTTGGATAAGGCGACCACTTGGATAAGGCGACCACTTGGATAAGGTGACCACTTGGATAAGGTGACCACTTGGATAAGATGACCACCTGTCCCAGAAGACCATTGCAACCAGGACTGTCAAGGGATGCTATTTCCAGTCAAATCGCACTGGATAAGGAGACCACATGGTTAACAGAGACCATGTTTTGAAGGTCCCTTGAGCGGTCGTCTTAGACATGTTTCCCTGCACATGTACTAGTGTTGTACTTACTCTGTATATGGCTTACACAGCTACATGACTGTATGTAAGCCGTTGGAAAAGTACACTGTATATGCCTTACACAGCTACATGACTGTATGTAAGCCGTTGGAAAAGTACCAGTAGAATCATGTGTCATCATGATGACCATATTGACTGCAAGCCTTCTGCACTGTTCTCCAGTATGAGCGGGAGTGAACAGTCACGCATACACAATCACAGAGTCACTTGTTTTCGAAATAGTGACTTTATGTGCCATATAATTATAATTATGGCCTTTCCCCATCAAAATGTATGTGATTCAGAGTTACGGACATTTCAAAGTTGCGGTCAGTGCCCGGTCCCGGACCTTGCGGATCAGCAAGATATGAGTGTACTAGTACTAGTACTGGTAGGGTCAGGGTGCTGGTACAACACCGACAACGGTGACGGCAACATCAACTAAAAACACAGCGTTCATCTATCCTAAATGCCTCTTTTCTGTTGTGAAATATTCGTTTACGGCTTGTTTCCTTCTTACTCGCCGCCTGTGCCCTTTTGCGACTATGGCTGTTTGTGTGTGTGTGTGTGTGTGTGTGTGTGTGTGTGTGTGTGTGTGTGTGTACCCTAACTGTGCTAGGTGCTATCGCCCCTCTTCATCTAGCAGTCAGTGGCTTTTCTCCCGCACGACGACCGGTTGGAAGTGTGGCTTACATCCAACGTACACCGCGCTCACTGAATGCCTGGCTAGTGGGAAGGTGGACATGATGGAGCGTAAGAAGCAGGCAAACCGAGCGTTCTTTGTGGTCACTATCTTGCGACGCCCTATCGACCGTTTCCTCAGTGAGTTTGCACATGTCAAGCGTGGTGTGACCTGGAAGAACTCCACGTTCCAGTGCAACGGTGTAAAGCTGTCGCACGTGCACATGCCGCTTTGTTTCCCAGGCCGTGACTGGTCCCATGCCAGCATGGATGAGTTCTTAGCGTGTCCGCATAACATGGCGTTCAACAGGCAGACCCGCATGCTAGCCAACTTGAGTGTGGTGAATTGTTACGACAGCTCAAGTATGCCAACCGCTGAGTACAACGAGCGCCTCTTGCACAGTGCTCAGCAAACTTTGCTCTCCCTCGCTTGGTTTGGATTAACGGAGTACATGAGTGAATCACTAGAAATGTTTGAAAGCAGATTTGGCGTTCAGTTTGCTAAAGAACAGCTTGACTACAAGTCAGGTGACGGCAAACCAGATTCCAAGTCTAGTTTTATTTGGAAAAACCTCACCGAAAGCCTAACGAAACGCATAGTGCAAGCTAATATTCTTGATCTGCAGCTATATGATTTTGCCGAGAAGCTGTTTTTGGATCGCTACAAAGAGCTGAAGCAGCAGCAGCAGCAGCAGCAACACTCCAGTATCACCACATATGATCGGCCTTTATTTGATGCATAGGTGGTGTGCATGCCACGTGCACCTCGTAGGCTACACAGCCAAGCAGGCCGTGCACGACATACAGTAGTGCTCACGGTGCAGGCAAGCAAGCAATGATGCATACACTAGGAGCCGCACAGTTTATTTGAAATTTATATACAATTTTAGAAAAGCACATGCACCCTAGTAGTACCACATAGGATGTGTCATATTTTCAGCACTAAGTCCAACGTTCACGACTATACATGTATGCTTGTATCAATTATAGTTATGAGCTTTGACCCTCTTGTCACTCTTGGTTCGCTCGTAACAAATAATATAAAAGAAAACTGGCCTTCGATATTCAGGAGTAGTCAACTGTCACTATATTCCGTTGAAATCTACTTGACTTCTGCTGGAGTTCATCTGTGTTGATTTCTCCGTCAAAGCTTTGATTATCTTTTGTGTTGTCCTGCCTGGATCAGATGATAAGCTAGTGGTGCGAATTGAGAATTGATGGAACTAACTTCGTTTCACACCGTGGCTGCACAAGGCAGCCTATGTGCGGCCAGTTTATGGCCGTGAGCAAGTACAGTACAGTGTGTGGCGTGGTGGTGGTGGCAGCGGTGTGTGTGCACGTGTGCAAATAGTTAGAGCGGTGGATGTGCCCGTGAACAAACAAACCTGCCTATGCTATGCAAGACCGAAGCCGTGACCCGTGGTTGTACATTACGACCGTGTCCTAGGCACAAGTAGCACTTCCCTTGGAAATGGCGTTGCTATTGCTACAGAAATGGGTGTTAATGTTTGTTGTCTATTTAGTAGTAAATCATTTACAATGCGGACATGCCCCCCGATTGTATGCACGCGTGCGAGAGAGAGAGAGAGCAATTCTGGACTCAATTTTAGACCACTTCAGATCAACATTTTGGCCGATTTTACACACCAATCCGTCCTGATGATTATGCAGTTCATACCGGCGGCTGCAGAACACATGCATGAACTAATGTACATGACATTGTCTAGTGGAGAGTGTTGTACTGCATGCAAGTGTGCTGTAGTGTGGGATGCCACTAGCCACTGCACACTGTCGTCCATGCACAGCAGCAATGCGGCAATGATGTCAAAATGGACAAGGAACAGGAGTCCAGCACTATACACAGACAGTACCAAGAGTATGTTTGCTTTACCAGCACTTGATAGTACATTGTACATACATTAATTCAGTACTTCCTGATGCTGGTATTGCATGAACACCAGTGTGCACCGAACAATAATGATGTTTGTAAATACCCGTTACCCATCATGTTCTAGCGGAATCTACATGATGACGGCAACTTAGCTGTCACGATAAACACAGTGATGGCAGCTACACACAGTGGTCTCCAGTGGTGCGCAAAGCCACTCGTCGCAAGAGAATCCAGTACAATTACGGTAATCACACTGGTTGCACGTTGATGGATTTTCTTGGTACATGTAGCAACAACACATGAACATACACCTCCAAACGCCCTACATATACCTAATGAAAGAGATGAAGATGCGCACCAGCTGATCATCCAATAACACACAACCAGTAAGCAATGGAAACTGACCCCGGCCCGGCGGTCTACGCCACACAGAGAATGTCAGCTGCCAGGGTGCAGCGGTCGTCAAGGTCTACGCCACACAGAGAATGTCAGCTGCCAGGGTGCAGCGGTTGTCAAGTCAGTCGATAACTTGATGCCACTACCTATGCACAACCGCCGGCACATGCTGGGCTGACCAGTGCGGGTATAGACCCCCCCACCCCACACACACACACAGAAACTCGTGTGTCCGCTATGGGCCATGGATGGGAATACAAGATGCAGACAGAACACTGCCAATACAGCTACTCCCGGGCAAGGAGGTATTTTAGAAGTAGAGCTGAGCAGAGTAATCGCTAGCAATGGACAGACACCTAACCAGCAGCAGCAGCAGCAGCAGCAGCAGCACAACAGCAGTACAGCAACACAACATCACTACATGTAATCAGACAAACTGCCTATAAACTGCCTATAGGCCTATAGCCTGTACTGGCTGTAGAGTAGGCATGACACTTATTCTAGTATTGCCACTGAAGTATTTTGTACAAAGCAAGTAAAAAAGGAAATATGTCAACTCCAGAAAACAATAAAAAACATGAGACCACTCATTTAGAAAGTTGAAAACCGGAATACAAAAGACAAGAGCAGAAAAAGAGAGTTGCACGAGCAATGTCAAAAAAGAAACTAGAGAAATCGAGCTCCTCTTCTCAGGTATTGTGTCAAGAAGCCGCAGAGCTTGGCCGAAAAGGGGAAGCCAGCAGAAGAGGACAACAGCAGCAGCAGCTGTTGTAGCTGCTGCTGCTGCTGCTGTTGTCGTCACCCATACTAAACGCCATATGCGAAGGGTCGGATGCTAAACGTCATGTACATATGGTGGGAGGCTAAGGCACATATGGTCGGATGCTAAGCATCATGTACATCATGGTCGGGTGGCAAACGTCATGTACACATGGTGGGATGCTAAGCATCATGTACATCATGGTCGGGTGGCAAACGTCATGTACACATGGTGGGATGCTAAGCATCATGTACACATGGTCGGGTGGCAAATGTCATGTACACATGGTGGGATGCTAAGTGGCATGATGTACGTATGGTCGGACAGTGGCCATGTGTGCTCATCTAGATCAAGAAGACCTCACCGTCAGTAACCATGACAACATTCTCATCATGCATGTCAGCCAGTAAAACATTGACTTCAGGCGTTGTGTACAGATCCTTGCCAGTTTTCTTCATCTACACAGCGGCAGCAGTTCATCACAAGAAGAGTAGTCCGTTATGACATTGTCATTGCATTCACCCATCCTAAAGGCCGATTCATACTTCATTCCCGTATGCGAAATAGTTGAGCTCAGCTAAACTCGTACACGAAATGAACTTTTTCGCGATGCAACGCGTTTCTCGTACACAAAATGAAGTATGAATCAAGCTTTACCCCCCCCCCCCCCCATTTACAGTACTCCCTGCACAGCCACTCTATTTGTACTTGATACACGGGTCACAACAACGTATCATTCCAAAGTTGGGTTGGTTTCCGCATGGCACAAGGCACTCGCCACTAAATTTACTTTCTTTCCTAAAGTCAGAGCCACACTGGGCTCTAGTGCACAATGTCCACTTGGGTGCAAAACGTCACTTTCCAATTTGTATTTGTCTGAATGAAGCATGTTGGCGGCATAAGCAACAGCACCAATTTAGTCTGCCCCCTCCCCCCCCCCCCCCCCACACACACATGCAAAGAGTTTTCTGAAATTCTGGAAACACGGCACTACAATGTACTAGAATGCAGTAGGGTGTTTGAGGAGGTGAATACTTTATGTACATACGTGTTGGTTGAGGAGTTGAGTGAGGTCGCCTTGAGACATATTCTGACTGTTATTCGAGTGGAATGCACGGTTGAGTGCAGAGCGGAAAGCCGCAGTCCTGGGTTGTTTGCCAAACATGTACAAACGGGCAGCAAGAAGAAAATAACAGCATGTGGAAGGCAGTATACCTGCAGTGTCTTACTGCCTAACTCAGCATACCTGCAGTGTCTTACTGCCTAACTCAGCATACCTGCAGTGTCTTACTGCCTAACTCAGCATACGTGCAGTGTCTTACTACCTAACTCAGCATACCTGCAGTGTCTTACTGCCTAACTCAGCATACCTGCAGTGTCTTACTGCCTAACTCAGCATACGTGCAGTGTCTTACTACCTAACTCAGCATACCTGCAGTGTCTTACTGCCTAACTCAGCATACCTGCAGTGTCTTACTGCCTAACTCAGCATACGTGCAGTGTCTTACTACCTAACTCAGCATACCTGCAGTGTCTTACTACCTAACTCAGCATACCTGCAGTGTCTTACTGCCTAACTCAGCATACCTGCGGTGCCTTACTGCCTAACTCAGTAGCACAGTGCTTGGCTGTAGCTACTACTGTGCTACTGTGCATGACAGGCAACATTGCGACCACCAGCACCACCAGCACCAACAGCAGCAACAGCAGCAGCAGCACAGCCATCACAATGGCATATGTAGCAAGTTGGTAGCAGCAGTGAAAAAAAAACTGCACCCCGAACATGACACTGTAACCTGGCACACTGAGATAGCATGCCAATGTTGATGCAATACGGACGTCACGGGTCGTCGTCCCAACTGCCTAAATACACCGAGTAAGGAGTACACATGCATTTCAGCTTAGCAACATACCGTTCTGTAGACACCTTCACTGCCGGCGCTGCAGGTGCTGGTGTTGCACTTGTGGATGTTGCTCTCTTCGCTGCTCGTCGGCGCTTCGAAGCTGGTTCTGCGGTGTCTGTACAGTTGTGAAGGTCAACATGCCAGCAAAGACACTACTATCACAGTTGTGAAGGTCAACATGCCAGCAAAGACACTACTATCAGCAACATACATTCATAGCCTACAGTACTAAGCATAGCAGGGGCTGTAGGATGAGACCATCAACCATTCACACAGATAGAATGGGGTTCCAAGAAGAAAGGTCTGGGCCTGAAGCCCAACACGGACCCCCCCCCCCCCCCCCCCCCCCACACACACGTATACACACCGACATACAGAGAAAGCAAACATACCTTGATCACCTTCCTCAAAGTCGTACGGATCATAGCCCTCAGAACGCTTGCGCCTTTGCTGCGCAGGCTTCCTACAATAGACACATAGCACAACACAACACAACACATGAGGTGCTACAATCAGACTCTAAACGACAATACAAAAATATTATAAATAAAAGTAAGCAAATAACCTGCGGCCGAGTCAGACACACGGACTTGAGCGTTTGTCTAAAAATGGCGAACGGTTGAAATTTCAGCAAACCTCAAACATGCATGCGTCCCTGCAACACACATTCACTCTACATGACACTCCCCTACACTCACTCTACAAGACCCCACCCCCACACATTCACTCTACATGCCCCCACCCCCACACATTCATTCTGCATGCCCCCCCTACACACACATTCACTCTACATGGAGCTGGAGCAGCTTGATAAGACACACACCTAGCACACTGAGTAGGAGTATACAGCACTCGTTGACTTACTTGAGAGCAGCATCCTCTGGAGCCGCTGCAGCAGCATCGTCCTGCTCCATTGGCTCTTCCTCCTCTACTTGTTCCTCATCCTCTTCCTCTTCTTCTTCTTCGCCATCACTGGCACGTGCCTTCTTGCTCTTCTCCTTGTGCAAGACTTTCTTGAAGTAGGCAAAGTTTACTAGCTCAATGGCCGTCTCAGCATCCACCTAAACACACCCAAACACACACACACACACACACACCACACCACACACACCACACACACATTTTACATCTTGCTCACTCCATCGTCCACACATCTCTGCTGGTATAGAAGAGTGACGACCTGCAACGAATCAGCTTGGGATGGTGAGAACCATGACGGGCCATACCCCCGAAGGTGGTGAACGTGCAAAAAAGTGTGTACATGAAAATGCTTGCACTTCTGGAAGGTGTGAAGGACAGCATGACAACCACTTCATCAGCGTGGACACATGCTTTCTACGCTAATGTTCTTGCCAAAGTATGTTTTCTTTTGATGTTCAATAACTCTTGACCTCATTCTGAGCAGCAAGGGTGAGGTTCTGCTCTACGTTACGGGAACGCGACGCGAAGAATCCCGGGAACTCTCTTCGCGTTCCCGCAACGTAAAGGAAATCTGTTCTGCTCTACGTAACGTAGAGAAATCACGTGGAATGTGTACTGGGAATTTCCCCTCCCATACTTGGGCAGTTTTCTGCCTGCATTTGATCGATGCCCAGCAGATCTGTACGCATTTCTGTGTGTGCCACAACGTAGAGAACCTCATCTACGCGTAGAAATCTGGACTCAAAACACGCGAAGCCGTAGACTCTATCCCAGACACCTGCTCTCTACGTGATTTCTCTACGTTTCACGTATAGCAGAACCTCTCTAAGAAACTGTTCTGAGACACTGGAATGTATCAAAAAACATTTGGCTTGGTCCGTCGCTGCTGCTGCCATTGTCGCTGATGCCGTTGTTGCTGTTGTTGTTGTTGCCGTTGTTATCACCATAATAATATTATGATCAGCGGCAATAGCATCAGATGTGCTCCACAGAGCAGTGAGCCTATGACTAGCATAACAGTTATATGATATCTGAGTCCGGTAGTGAGCCGTCATCATACACATCCTAACACCGCATTATTTCAGTCGTAATCAACCACATATGGAATTCCTTTCCCGGGCTGTAATTAAACGAGGAGGAGTGCTCTCTCCTACCTTCATGACATCCTTGCTCATTCTAGCCTTGGCATGCGCAGTGGAAAGACGAATCATAGTTTCCAGAGTACGCGCTGTCACCGGTTGCGTCTAGAAGCAGCAGCAGCAGCAGCAGCAGCAGCAGCAGCAGCAGCAAAGGAATAACAGAATCAAAGAAAGGAGAAACGCGTGCACAGACGGGAGGGGGGGGGGGGGGGGATGAGACAAAGTGCAGACGTTGGCACATGCAAACACCTATCAAGAAATCCTGCGTGACCAGTGCTCTCTCTCTCTCTCTCGCAACATAGCAGCAGCCAGCAGCTCAGCCAACTTGATATGGTGGAATGTAAGGAATAGCAGAGGTACCAGCAGCAGTAGGCAGACGGATCATAGTTTACAGTGTGTGTGTGTGTGTCAGGGTTCGTAGCACAACATATACACACAATTTCAGGGGATTTCCAGGGGCATTTCAAGGGTATTCACAGATGTCATACAGTCGCTAGAAATCAGTATCAGTAGCCACAGGCTAAAGTTCACTGATTCGGAACGTCAATAATCGAAGATTTGATCACCAACACTAGTAGAGCCACCATCACCATCACACTTCTCCATCGCTGGCACTCGTCGATGCAGCAGCAGGGCGAACAAATGGGTCTAGATTCGCTCTATTGCTACGCAGCTCCACAGAACGAGAATGCTTTACGCCTCTCGCATGTGATTTCAAGCTGCCTTCACCCATGCTCGACACGTCAAACGACGAACAACAATTTTTTTCATCTCTCTAAGTTCCTATTCTCAGGTACGCGAACTAGCCAGTCTTTGAACGGGTCCAAAGACAACCAGCGATCGTTGAAAACACACTTGCCTTTCGGCATGGCGAACAACAAGTACAACTCTGTAACTTGTTCGGCATTCCGAAAAAAAAACTGAAGACACTTTGTCTTGTTGAAAGCCAAAAACAAACAAAATAAAACGGAAAAGCAGTTGCAGTGCAGTGGCGGATTCCAGTTTCGCTACAGTCGAGTCAGGAATCGTCATACTGCATGCAGTCGATAGTTGAGCGTACATCGCGATCAAGGCTCAAGGATCAAATGTAAAATACTGTATATATCTACTCGTGTATGCGAGCTGCGCTGGTCACGCTGGTCACGGAGGCCGTGGACTCACATGACCAGTACAGCTACAGTCAGTACAGGTGACCTGACCGGCACAGTCAGTTGCTGGCTGAGTAGTACGTAAATCTACCTGGTCACGTCACCTGGAAATCAAATTTCAGGGGATTCAAAGGACATTTCTTTAATAAAAGTGTGCGTGTGTGCGTGCACGTGTTCTAACTGGCTGGGCTGTACAGTTCTGTACACTGCCATGTATTATGCAGCATAGGATTACATGTACAGCAGGATTACATCCGGCAACCAGCAGCAGCAGCAGTAGTACCAGCAGCAGTTCCAGCAGCAGTACGAGCAGTAGTACCAGCAGCAGCAGCAGTAGTACCAGCAGTAGTACCAGCAGCAGTACCAGCAGCAGAAGGCAATGGTATCAACACCACTGCTGCAGCCGCAAGCAAAACACACTATGAAGTGGAACAAAGGCGGAGCGGAACATCTTAGAAGCTTACTTTTGCCTTGTCGTTGTCTGTGTTCTCTTGGACTCTGAGTTTAGAATACTCTGTGGCAATCAAGTCCGATGCCTCTCTGGTCAGTACAGGCTGCACACATGCAGAACAAACCAAGGAATAGAGGCCAACAGAATCATACAGACTGGTAATGCACAGGAGCACAGATCAACACCAGCCAACTACACAGACTGGCAATGCACAGGAGCACAGAGCAACACCAGCCAATCACACAGACTGGTAATGCACAGGAGCACAGATCAACACCAGCCAGTCACACAGACTGGTAATGCACAGGAGCACAGAGCAACACCAGCCAATCACACAGACTGGTAATGCACAGGAGCACAGAGCAACACCAGCCAGTCACACAGACTGGTAATGCACAGGAGCACAGAGCAACACCAGCCAATCACACAGACTGGTAATGCACAGGAGCACAGAGCAACACCAGCCAATCACACAGACTGGTAATGCACAGGAGCACAGATCAACACCAGCCAATCACACAGACTGGTAATGCACAGGAGCACAGAGCAACACCAGCCAATCACACAGACTGGTAATGCACAGGAGCACAGAGCAACACCAGCCAATCACACAGACTGGTAATGCACAGGAGCACAGATCAACACCAGCCAATCACACAGACTGGTAATGCACAGGAGCACAGAGCAACACCAGCCAATCACACAGACTGGTTATGCACAGGAGCACAGAGCAACACCAGCCAATCACACAGACTGGTAATGCACAGGAGCACAGATCAACAAAAGCCAACCACACAGATCTAGCACAGCGGAAAACCAGAATGCCCATCACACAGATCTGCCACAGCAGAACATGGAAAGATGAGACGAAAGGAAAGAAGGGAGAGAGGAGACAGTGGGCAAACATACCTTGAGCGCCTTTGCCACATGAATGTACTTCCTCATGAACTTAGCAGAGACAATCTTCTCCCTGAAGGACACAACGTTGCACAGCATTATTATGACCAGAGTCAAAGAGCCTCCTCGTTATTAAATGCATTTCACACATAGAGCTACTAGGCCAGCAGAGAGCATTGAATCCCCTCCACTGACCCTCTGCCCCACACGCACGCACACACAGCCACACACACACACACACACACACGCACAAGCACAGAAGGCAGCAGCAGCAGCATACCTCTTACTGCGATCACCGTGCAGCATATTGTCATGTTTCTCGTAGATAGGTGTCTCCTCTTCCTCTTCCTGTTGGTTGAGATCAAATGTCGTTAGTGCGTCACCATCACCTTCAAAGCGTAGCACTGCAGCCAATGCCATTACCAGCATCGACCGACATGCCACCAAAACAAATAGAATTCAAACACAGAAAAAGAGACCAGGGTCAAGTACATTGAATTAGCAGCAACTACAGCGCTCTACTGTATTTACGATTTGGAGAGTCTGCATACCAGCACATGCACAGTTGTTCAACAGTAGCGGCACGCAGTGATTAGTCTGCATACCAGCACATGCAGCGTTGTTCAACAGTAGCGGCACGCAGTGATTAGTCTGCATACCAGCACATGCAGCGTTGTTCAACAGCAGCGGCACGCAGTGATTCTAGTTACACCACCGCTGCTGTTGAACTTCTGATCGGATTTCATTGGAGCATGCAACATTGAAGTTTCCGCTAGAGTAGCTTCATCGCGCCATCACAGCCGAATCAATGCCTCCTGAGCCGCGAAAGAGAGTTAGGCCATTGTTGTGCGGTGATAATGAGAGCGATGTAATTTCGTACCTGGAAGCTCTGTGTGCGATGGGTGGTGTTATTTCAAACTTGTTTCTGCTGCGGATGCTAAGGTGAGTGAGCAAGTATTGCCAAGAGTTGATGACAAAGAATGGCGGAACTCTTGAGTTTTCAAGAGAATGGGCCGAGAAATCACAGCAAGGGAGTAATAACACTGCTGCTTGCTGCTGCACTGGATGGTAACTTCCCGTCATACCCAGGGATTTATGAGGGGAAAACAGATCGCTGCCATTTGGAAAGGGTCAGCTTGCTGAAGTCCTGGTACATCAACCACAAGATTTAAATGCAGGTGGAATCCAGCACTACACGATTGTTGAGAAACTGACAGCGCAGCAAGTGAATCTGAAGCAGCAATGACATAAACACGGACACACACAATATTACCTTCTCCTTCTTGCTCGCCAGGTGCTCGGTACCGATGCATTCTCAGCACATGTTCAGAAATATCCCGATCATGCTCCGGATCCCGCTGTCATGCACACACACACGCACACACACACACACGCACACACACACATGCACACACACACACAATGCAGATATATCCCTTATCACGCTCTGGATCCCACTGCCATGCACATACATATGCACACAATGCTCTCAAGAAGATGGCACCAACCAAAGTCTCTCATATATAGCATATATGTCATTGGCACAGAACATCAATGTAATTATAGTCTGAAACGCAACACACAATTATGTCCACTACACTACATGTATCGACACACAGTGACACAGTGCATCAGCAACTCACTATAGTCTACTAAACTCAGGCTGCAATTTTAAAGTATAAACTGCCAACTACCCTTAACTCTCTGAGTGCAATATGAGTACAACACAGACACCTAGCCACAAATACCATGCTTTGCCAGTTAAAAACACCAAAACTCTTCAGAATCCTGAACCCTGACCCAGAGAGTGAGGGAGAGAGGGAGAGAGTGAGAGAGAAAGAGAGTGAGAGTGTGTGAGAGAGAGAGAGAGAGAGAGAGAGAGAAGGAGAGAGAGAAGGAGAGAGAGAGAGAGAGAGAGAGAGAGAGAGAGAGAGAGAGAGAGAGAGAGAGAGAGAGAGAGAGAGAGAGAATCATTACCTCATCCAGCACCACAAAGAGCAAGTCGAAACGAGAGATCAGAGAGTCTTGCATACCAATGTTGTCCATGGGATTCTTGTATTCATCATACTGCATACACACACAAATAATACAACACAGCACAGAACACATGATAAGCTCAAGATGGACCACTGGCACATCAGCCTGTTGTTTTGTGTTGACAACACACACAGAACAAAGTGGCTTGCAAAAACATGGCATTGCTGCTGCAATAGTACTGGATGCAAAACAAGAAGAGGCATGCAGTAATACCTGGCTTGAAAACCAGTGTGCTTTGAATAGAAATTTGGCGTGTAAACCAGTGTGATCTGAATAGAAATTTGGCTTGTAAACCAGTGTGATTTGAATAGAAATTTGGCGTGTAAACCAGTGTGATCTGAATAGAAATTTGGCTTGTAAACCAGTGTGATTTGAATAGAATTTGGCGTGTAAACCAGTGTGATTTGAATAGAAGCCATCTCCCCGGATACAACATACCGGTACCAAGAGTACATGAAAACCAGAGTGTGCAGCTTGGGGCCTTTTCTGCTATGGGTGTCGGTCACGGCGGAATTCCGTGATTACATCACATTTGGCGCAGATCTGAGGCGGGAAATGGCGTAGTGCGTACAACTGAGCTGCAGTTGTGCAGAAAGAGACCTGCTTGAATCCTGCTGGTACGCACAACATCACTAAAATGATGTAATCACGGAATTCTGCCGTGACAGCAACCCATCCGAGCTGCACACTCTGGTTTTCATGTACTCTTGCCAGTACTCAATTCTTAGCATTTGATATAAAGTACTCTTTGAGGACTCCGGGGATCCCTTTCCAGCCCTTCGACCTTGGAGATAAAGTACCTCAGCTAAAAAGTACAGGCTTTACGCCGTGTGAAGGTACGTAACACTGAACTGTTTCTTTGGTATAGCCTTGTATTCGGAGTTTGGGATGTTCACTAAATTACAGCACCACTAGCCCAAGCAGACTGCCAGGATACAAGAGCCCAAGCAGACTGCCAGGATACAAGAGCCCAAGCAGACTGCCAGGATACAAGAGCTCTGAGTGTAATCATTCCGGGCATCGCTAGCCAAGAAGACAAAACAACGATGTGGTGGTGGATAATTGTGCAACGAGACAAGAATGTGTTTGTTGCTCCCTACATGGGAGCTCGTGCTTTTCCTGCCGACTTGAATTCTCACTTGACCGAGGAAAGGCGCGAGCCCCCATGTAGGGAGCAACATTCAAATCCTCAAGCATTGCCACCAAAGTCGCTACAAGCTCTCCTTCACAGTGAGAGAAGAAGACACACCCCAAAACAACTCACTCGTCCATAGACGGGGTTAGCAGCAGCTAGTACACTGCATCGAGCATTGAGCTGTGCATGAATACCAGCCTTGCTGATTGTGACACGACCTTGTTCCATTACTTCATGAATAGCAGTACGATCAATATCACTCATCTGCCAAAACACACACACACACACACACACACACACATACACACAATTGTATTCACATTGCCAGACATTCTCGTGTGGTCTCCCCTGGGAGAGGGTAAAGACAATCATACTGAATCTGGCCCAATAGGCTATCTGAGACGGATGCATGCTTTTCCGCTCAAACGCTGGTACGCCATTGGTGCTGATACTCACTGGTATTTCATCTAGATATGGAAGTGCTGAGTGGCCATGGACAAGCAATAGACTGGTGGTCCAGCTACCTACTGTTATACACCATTACCTAAGATAGGCTACTATCTACGCATCAAACAGTCACCACGTCTACAATTAGACAGTCCATATGCAAGTGAATTCCTTGACCCCCTCCCCCCTCCCCCCCCCCCTCCCTCCCTTCTCCCCCCCCCCCCAATCAAAGTCTTCCGATACAGCTGGCAATGTGCTAAAGAAATAATGTAAAAATGTAACTCGGATATTGAGCCAGCAATAAATGTAACCTAGAAGAAACACAAGTGGGATAGTCGTGGATAGTTGCTTCAGAGCTCATTCCCATGTGTTTTTCTTCTATTTTAGAAATAACGTACCTTGTCAAATTCATCAATGCACACAACACCTCTGTCAGCCAGGACCATGGCCCCTGCTTCCAATCGCCGATCACCTACACATGAGCAGAATACACGAGCAGAATACAAATAGACACACCTGCTGTCAACATGAACAGTCCACTGAGAGCACCTGCTAGTGGTGCCCACACCCAGTCAGAACAGTACTGAGTAATCAAGAACAACTCAAGTCTTGACCAGTGGCTGTATGCCACTGTGAATTCACTATCATACACTGGCTCCAGTATACAGTCAAACTCGTCAACCACAACCTCGGGTATAACAGCCCCCCCCCCCCTCCCTGCAACGCACACACACAACATATACAGTGGTCCCTTTATAACCCGGCACCATATGTGCTAGGGGAAATTCTCCTGGATTAGAAAATATGATTTACTGCTGCAGTGTGCATGGAAAGGACATTTGGGTTGCTGAATATTATTATGCTGGTTTATAAAGTGCTGGATTAAAGAAGGAGAACTGCACACCCATCCACACCTGTTTCAGAGTCGGTAGTAACAGCTGCTGTGAGACCAACACCGGATGTACCACGTCCGGTTGTAGTGATAGCGCGTGGTGCTGTTCGCAGTACATAGCGTAACATCTGCGACTTGGCTGTGGATGGATCACCAATCAATAACACGTTGATATCACCACGGAGACGGGAGCCATTGTCCAGCGTCTGTCCCCCGCCCAGTCAAGCACACATGCACAGACACACACACATACATACACACGTACACACATATACACACATATACACACATATACACACACACACACACACACACACACACACACACAAGCATAGCAAAGAGAGAGAGAGAGAGTGTGTGAGTGAGTATGAAGCAGAGCACGTCCAAAAGATCATGCTGCCTGATTCGCACATCATTACAAGAACATAAAATGTAATTAAAAACAATCAACACAAAAGGTACACAAGAGGTCGGCAAAGCAACCCTCTTTATTTACTGTATAAGCAGAAATATTCGTCGGGAATTTAATTTCGTCTTTTTCGTCCAAGGAGCTTTTGGACTAAATTAAATGTAGGACGAATATCAATTTGTCCAGCGTTTCTATACACTCTTATGACCCATAGACGAAATTTTCAACCAGACAAACTCCTTTTCTTTGGAGTTGGACGAAATTATTGACCGACGGAAATTTTCTGCCTCTACAGTAGCAAGTACTGCAGAAGTAGTACAGTTCAAAGATGAAAACTGCAGTCAGAAACACACCTTCTCCACACCACCCAGTAGTAAACAGAGCACTGCCTTCTTGATGAACTCATGTCCGTGAATACTGGGAGCTAGAGAGCGAGCAAGTGTGTCAAACACATTCTAAACACAACACAGAGAGCGAGCAAGTGTGTCAAGCACATTCTAAAGACAACACAGAGAGCGAGCAAGTGTGTCAAGCACATTCTAAAGAAAACAGAGACACCACAACCAGAAAAGAAAAAAATGAGGAGAACTCAGTGGTTTGCAGGAAAGTAACGCAGCACCAGTGCCAGCATCGTCACATCACCATCATTGAAGTCATCATCACTTCTAGTGCACGCATGCTATAGAAGATCTCGGGCACTCTTCGAGAGAGGGCTTTATTACTCCGACCTACCCTACCCATGGAATGGAGTACTAGTACTCTTCGAGAGGGCTTCATTACTCCGACCAAGAGTACATGAAAACCAGAGTGTGCAGCTTGAGGCTTTTTCTACTATGGCTGTCTGTCATGGCGGAATTCCGTGATTACATCATATTTGGTGCAGATCTGAGGTGGGAAGTGACGTAGTGCGTGCAACTGAGCTGCAGTTGAAAAGAATCCTGCTTGTACGCACCACATCACTAAAATGATGTAATCACGGAATTTTCGCTGTGACAGCAACCCATCCGAGCTGCACACTCTGCTTTTCATGTACACTTGCTCCGACGTAGCCCCGGAAGTGGCATTCGTTGAGAGAGGGTTCTCCGACGTAGCCCCGGAAGTGGCATTCGTTGAGAGAGGGTTCTCCGACGTAGCCCCGGAAGTGGCATTCGTTGAGAGAGGGTTCTCCGACGTAGCCCCGGAAGTGGCATTCGTTGAGAGAGGGTTCTCCGACGTAGCCCCGGAAGTGGCATTCGTTGAGAGAGGGTTCTCCGACGTAGCCCCGGAAGTGGCATTCGTTGAGAGAGGGTTCTCCGACGTAGCCCCGGAAGTGGCATTCGTTGAGAGAGGGTTCTCCGACGTAGCCCCGGAAGTGGCATTCGTTGAGAGAGGGTTCTCCGACGTAGCCCCGGAAGTGGCATTCGTTGAGAGAGGGTTCTCCGACGTAGCCCCGGAAGTGGCATTCGTTGAGAGAGGGTTCTCCGACGTAGCCCCGGAAGTGGCATTCGTTGAGAGAGGGTTCTAATTGCACCAATAAGAAATACCATAAGGCTACCTGGGACCATGGCATATTCATATCACCAATTAGGATTCAGACTGGGTGAAGTTCAATTGGTAATTTAGAAGAAAAAGAGGAACGGGAGGTGAAACACACACACCCACACACCGACATACCCCACACTCCGATACAGACACAAGGGACCGCCCAATGCAGAAACCAAATTGCAAAACACACGAAAAACAAACTTCCCCGACTGATCCTTTGAAAAACAGTCGGATGCTCACATGTTTGCGCTGACGGGAGAACTGGCGAATTTTCTGTACGTCATCAACCGAGAGGAGAGGAGTCGTCTCCTTTGACTGTGTCATGACATTGTTAGCCAGGAGAATAGTTCTACAACAATGAGAGGGAAGAGGAAAGAGAGAAGATAGATGAGATAGGAGGGGAGGAGGAGGAGGAGAGAGATAGAGGGAGAGGGAGGGAGAGAGATAGATAGATAGAGAGAGAGGGCTCTGGTAAGAAGACTTTTGACAACTGTTGGTCAAAAGCACATGCATTCACACATAGTGATCACACCATCAATGACAACCAATAGCAGGAAAGGCTAACCTAAAGTTTCCAGTCGTAAAGGCACCTTTCTTGGATGGTAAGCAACGATATGTACCAGAGATCTGCACGCGATCACCAGGCTGAATACACAGACACACAAACACGTGTGCACAGACACAGAGACACGCGCGCACACACACACACACACACACACACACAAGACGCATGCAAAGTTGCCAACCAAATAAAATGTAATATCTCAGTACGTGTACCTGGTAACCAATTGCACAACGTTGTTGAGTGTACAGTAAAACCTGTAACTAACGACCACCGTGACTAGCGACCGGCCTGGTACTACCGACCACTTTGTCAGGCACGGACGGTCTCACATTCAAAATGCACTGTGACTAGCGACTACCTGCTGAACGCGACCAGCGACCGCCTTTTCTTGTCCCAATGTCGAATTTTGACCCGTAACTAGCGACCGCGATGTAGCAAATCAAACATTGCTTGAAGCTCCTTCTCGAAATTTTGATGATTTTCCATGGTCGTTTCGATACTATAGCCGGACAAATGAGCGCAGTCTCATTTTTACTGTGGAATCAGTGTGGATTGCACTACACCTGTCATAATTTCAAGTGCTGTCAAGAACAAACATGATAGGAAACGTCTTGGAGAACGCATCCAAAGCGCTCTTTGATCGATGTTACTACTCGAAGGAGAAACTAAGACTGAGCGGCTCTCTGTCGAAGTGCAATCACACAGCTCAGTCACCAGACTCACGACTACACCAGGTCACACTGACAGTCTGTGCTGGCTAGCTAGCATGCTACCAGTACCAGGCAGGGAGTCCCGACTCCCTGCATGCTACGGTACTATGTACTCACCTGTACGGAACACAGACCAGTGAAAGGTGCGAAAACTCGCAACATCGCCGCATCATGTACCGGTACACACCAGTACAGTTTACGCTACACTACATCCAGTGAGTCGACATATCGCTTCCAGTGTATAAAAAACTTGATTTTCTCTCTCTCCAAGTGTTGTATGATCTGAAAGAAGAATGTCAGTGCGCAAGTGGTGGGGGATTGTATTATCTGCATTTTGACATACATATCATATAATGGGATCCATATATGGTCGCGCGGTGCAAACCTCTAACTAAAGACCACCTGCCACTAACGACCACTTTTCCGGGCACCAAGGGGTGGTCGTTAGTTACAGGTTTTACTGTATAACAGCAGCAGCAAGAGAATTCCAGCATGCTGTCCATTCATTCAGTGGACATGAGAATACCTCACACATGGAGTTACTCATATTCTATAGCCAGTCAAGACCAGTACACCTCACACAACATACCTTACACTTGTCCACCAAGTCATTATCTACAATAATATCAACTGAGCGTGGTAGCTGACCAGCTGGAGACTTCTCTGGCATTTCCTAATGTAAGCATTGTGGGGCAACAAAACACATGCATAATGACACACATGCACACACATGCACGCACACAATGGTATACCACCACCCAGAGCAGAAAAAAAGACGAGCGACACAGAGTGAAATACAGCATGAGCTACCGGCTCTTAGCAACAACAGACCAAGCAGATTGTGACAATGATGGTGAGTGTGGAGGTGCAAGCTTGCACAGTACTACAAGTCATGTAACTGTTCGCTCATAACAATAGCACTTCATTTGAAAACTTCAACTCCTCCAAGCAATGAAACACTGTAAGCGCCCATCCGGTATTATTGATACTTCGAAGTAATTTTCACGAAAAGAAAAAGTTTAGTTATGCAGCACAAGCAGCAGCAAAATGCACAGCAGCACAAGTAGCAGCATCAGCAGGAACAATGCGCAGCAGCAGTAGCATCTTCATCATCATCATCATCATCATCATCATCATCAGCAGCAGCAGCATCACCAGCAGCAACAATACACAACGGAGACCAATAGAGTTATTCTGACCTGGATTGTGATAGTTTGATGGTCTTTGTACACTGACAAGCCATACTCGGTTTCTAAAGGATTGCCATCATCATCCTGCTCGTGCAAACAACAGGAGCAATTGAGACACACAGAAACACATGCAATTGAGACACATAGACACAGACAGACACCCACAGAGCAAACAGCTACTGTACATCCGCTCACAAAAGCCCATTTGCTTATAGGCGAAAAATCGATAGTCCGTATGAACCAGCCCGGTCAGCCATGAACCAGCCCGGTCTGCCATGAACCAGCCCGGTCAGCCATGAGCCAGCCCAGTTTGCTATGAACCAGCCCGGTCAGTTATGAACCGGCCCGGTTTTCCATGAACCAGCCCGGTTTGCTATGAACCAGCCCGGTCAGCTATGAACCAGCCCGGTCCGTCATGAACCAGCCCGGTCAGCTATGAACCAGCCCAGTTTCCCATGAACCAGCCCGGTCCGTCATGAAGCAGCCCGGTTTGTCATGAACCAGCTTGCTCAGCTATGAAGCAGTCCTAACAATTAGCCTATAAATGCTTAGCACCACGCAGATAATGCATAGTGAAGCCCGGCTTGATACACACACGAACACAATTGAATACAATCTAAGCAGGTAAATCAGCAAAGGTTCACACAGTCGCACACAGTCAGAGCTATGCTACCTTAGTCGGGTAGACGGATGAGGACGGGAATGCTTCCAGGGACGTCAGATCTGTGTATGTGCGCTGGGTGGACTTCTTTGTAGCAGGGCAAAAGTGAACACTGCGAACGATCTTGGGCCGGACAAGCGATGCTGGATACACAAAGTCAAACAGGGACACGAGAGAGAGAGAGAGAGAGAGAGAGAGAGAGAGAGAGAGAGAGAGAGAGAGAGAGAGAGAGAGAGAGAGAGAGAGAGAGAGAGTGAGAGAGAGAGCCCAGAAGAATAAATGCATGGCATACATCACAGGAGGTATTAATACATGCAGCAAAGTAGGACATAAAGCGTGTATCCTCAAGAAATAGAATAGAATTGACCGACCAGCTCATATAACAGAGTAGAATTGACTGTGCACCATGCGCACTTTTGGAATTGACTGACAAACTCACATCACCAGAATAGAACTGACCGACCAGCTTACAGTAACAAAAACACACACTAGACAACAAGATGTCAGCGCACTCGTTAACCACAACCCGCCTACCTTTTGTCACAATACCTTCTACACAGACCAAGTTGCCGAGATGTCTAGCAGACAATGATCGCGGTGTGACATGCTTGTCACCAAAGCTGTAAACAACGCATACCACAGCAGAGCAACAATGAACAGAGCAACAATGAACAGATTTTACATACCGTAGACAATGATACTATTCTCCAGAGCTAGGAGCTAGGAAAGAGGTTAATAGAAATATCCTGTTACTACAAGTACTCAGAGTGTCATGAGCTCCCTATACGGACAACAAAAGCGGGACCTCCATCCTTATCACTGCCAACTGGCCCACTGCTATGCTGGCAGAGTTTCCTGCTCGGCATCTTCAAGGCCCACTATAGGCAAACGTGTCTTGCTGCTAGTGTCAGTAATCCAATTACAAAACTTAAACTATATACAACATTCAAACAACATTCAAACAACATTCACGTGGCATTAAGCTCACTAGACCACACCAATACAGTACACACTGGACCGCCGGGTGCCGAAGAACAAACAGGCTAGAATATCACCAAGCACAGCATAACAATGTATACACGGTGACTCAACTGTGCATAGACTGTAGTACTTGAAAATAAGAACGGTCTAGGCTAGAAGGCTGACCCCCCAGTTATTCAGCAACCCACAGTACTGGTGCACATGAAGAGTAGAAGAAAATGATAATGGTACGCGTATGCTGCTGTCACACAATGATGATGAAAAGTGGGGGAAATCTAGAAACAGAGGCATCAACATGAATTGTGCAAATATCATTGCAGAATGGTGCAAATTCACCATAGTCTAGTGAAGTAAATGATACATCCCAGAACAATGTGAAAGTATGGTCACTGACCACCTAAGTGAGTCCTCACCTTCCTTCAAACCCAACAAAGAACTCTTCAAATTCCTTGCTATAGGCTGTGTCGACTGAGCTGACAAACTCACGCAGGGCATTCTGAAACGCAATTAGCTCCTCGTTGGCAGCTTTCAACAGGCTTCACACACAATCAACAGACACACACATAAAACGAGCAGATAGACATATTGACGCAATAACAAACACCAGTTGCGCACAAATCACACAACATCGGTAAAGGACATATTGAGAAACTTTTCTCTCTTCATTTTCACAACATTAGGTTGCTATTCGCACACGCTGATACATTCATCACTATTGAAGTACCACTATTGAAGTATCGTATTCCTAGAAAAAGGTTTGTTCTAGTATAGGTATAGCGTGTATATGTATGCCCATATGAACATACTAAGCATGTGTGTATGGCTCCTGTCTGGTGAGCTATAGACATTCATTGAAATGTAACAACAATTAAAATGGAACACTCCATAATAACATGTACTTCACACAGACGGTTCCTACAAGAGATGAACTTCAATATTCTTACTTTTCAGCACGCGTAGTGTAACCTTGTTTGCGTCGCAAATCATTCAGGTTGACAAGCAGGCGATACTCGCCGCGTCTTATCATCTCACGCACTTTCTCATGATAGATTCCTTGATCAGACTGCAAAGAGAGATGATGAAACACACAAACATGAATACGATTACTATAACTATATATACACAAGCTATTACTCAATCTGCGGAAGCTATTATTACATAAAAAGTCACTAAATACTTGCAAACGTGTTCGAAACCTTCGGCACAAACTATCACATGTACTGTAAAGTACCGCCAGAGCGCCCCACCATCTCGTCCTTTCGTGGTCGTATTGTGGAGGTGGTCTGCTGTCTGTAGGTCATACGACGCGAACCTTGTACACATATTCCACATTTTGCAGTCAATCTGTACCTTCGAACGGACACAAGCTCCACTCAAAAACCTGCCAAGTGTGCCCTTAGTACACAAGGTTCTCACATCGTACAAACCTCGTTGCACTCTGCCATACGATTTTCCTTTTCCTGGCTGTAAAATCAAGGTGGGGCGCTCTGCGAGACGGGGCGCTCTGGCGGTACTTTACGGTACTATTATTAATTTTTTGTCTGATGCATATTATACAGTCATGAAACTACAGACTAGCAACACGTCAAGTTTTTGCCTTGTTCCATTTGGCAAACTTGTGTCAAATATACATACGTGTACATGCGCAGCCACATTCCATTTCGTCAATCACACAATGTGAACAGGTGAATACTAGAGTGTATGTATACATAGTCATTAGAGTGTATGGTATACATAGTCATTCAACCACACTAGGTACATCCACATTGCCCGCGACACCTGACATGACTGTATCGTACACCCTTCTACCAATTAACTATGTTACAGTGAGGAGAAATCATCAATATAACAGAGAATGGCGCAGGCAAAACTATCATATCCTCTGACATTCCATACCACATTCTTCGTGAGCAATACTGTACACTGTACCTTCAAAGCAGAGATTGAAATGGTCTGGATAACGATTGGTACACTTATAATTTTTAAACTACTGGTACTACATTGTAGTAACCAAGCTTCCTACAGCAATTTTCTCAAGTTATTTCAATTCCACAACGATTCTCCTGTTTCAAATGGTCATTTGTTCCATTTCAAAAGTACAGCCATGTACTTACATCGTCATCCAGAAAGTCCAAATATTGGCGCTGGATGTCACGAAGATGCGGATCCACGTCCATGACTGCTGCTTTTCGAAGCCAGTTAGAAGAGAGACTTGACGAGGTTCGGTTCAAAAGAGCAGTTGGCTAGTTACGAGTACGTGCTTTCTACCATCGTTCAGCTTACCCAACTCAAACACTCCAGTTGAAACAAACATTCAAGCAGCGGGAAAGAAGCAGCAGGTCTGCAGAGGAATCACGTGGCGCAAATGGCATTTGGCGGGAAAGCGTAGATCTACGTTGCCATAGCATCTGTCAGCTGCATGTGCACGTGCTCTTTTCGCGATGCGGCCTTCAAGGCTTCGCAGATGCGCTTGCTGAGCTTCAAGCTTCGAACTTTTCAGACTTTTTTCTTGCTTTCATTTCTCAGATCTTGTCATTTTGACAAAGATAAACCCAGTCCTCTTTTTATTCTCGGTCGCGTCGCTGACTGTTTGACAGCTCTGACAAGCTTGGAACTCGCATGGTATCAGTCAAGGGCATAGTGATGAGTAGGGTATTATTGAATTGCTTTATGGCAATTCCGGCTTGAATTGTTTTTTGTTCATTCCCCCTTGTCATGCTGGAAGGAATTTTGGAAAGTGGAATTTCTTGAACGTAGTCACAGACAAACTAAGTTACTTCTAATACTTGCAAGATGATCATTTAGCCGACAGTAATGTCACTTTCCTAATAGCAACATGAAGCCCATCTCTCTAACCATTCTACTATTGCTGTCCATTGGTCGTGCTGAATGTGAAACGTTTGGAGCGAATTGTGAACACAGTCTTTCGGAGG
This sequence comes from Sycon ciliatum, assembly GCF_964019385.1. Taxonomy (NCBI): domain Eukaryota; kingdom Metazoa; phylum Porifera; class Calcarea; order Leucosolenida; family Sycettidae; genus Sycon; species Sycon ciliatum. The sequence continues at coordinate 11,365,756 of NC_088648.1, read as the reverse complement.
TATCGCACAAGATAGCAAGTATCTCCAACGCTTCTGAATATGTGACCCACGTCAGTACTGAATGGCAATTCTCCCAGGCTGTGAATAATACGTGGAGTCCGCAAGCAGTTGCCTCAACTGGCAAGTCACAGCAATCGCTTATTAGAGTGTGGGCCAGTGAATTGAATTTTGCTAATGGCACTGGGGTGTTGGAGTGCAGCCATGGTGGATTCGTTTATATCAGAGGCGAAGCGGATAGTATGGTTGTCCTTCGTGGCCTCGACATTCGAATAAGTAGCAGTGAGTGTACATTGGTAGTCGAAAATGTTCGCTTAGAAGACTGTGGAGATGGTGGCGTTGGGAATTGCCTCTCCATAACCCAGTGTCCAATAGTGGAGTTCATCTCATCCACTTTATCCATGTAAGTCGAAATGATCAAAGTGCGCCTGTCGGTGTATGTCTGTTGCCTCTTGTTACTGTATATGTGCATGACCAAAACGAGTATGTTTTTGGTAGAATTGAACCATCACAATGACACAGGCGATGCATGTGTGGATTACAAAAGATATGTGCGCACATAGGTGTGTACATGCGTGCGTGTGTGCACACTTAACCCTTTTTCCCCTTTCCAATACTGCCTCGTCATATACAATGCAACATGCAGGCACAGTGCGCACCTGGATTGATCGATTTGTGGCCACATTTTCGTTGTGAACTGAAAAATACAAAAATCGAAAAATGAGTAGAGGACGCACTCTCGGGGTGCACCATCAGAGAAAGGGTGGGGGGGGGGGGGGGGGGGGGTGTTCACCCACTTTGGCTGGAACCGTTTGATTGGTTGTTATCGTGTGACTGATTGTTGTTGTATTATTTTGTTGTTACTGCATGCAGTACTGGATATGACCTCACCCCCACTACACGCACAGCGTTGTTGTTATTCAACTCCAGCATCACATGTCGTGACTGCACAGCTTTCCCTATGTTTGGTGCCAACTTCATCACTGCTAATTCGTCGACGATCAACTGCATCCCGGCACGGAGTTGCAGTGTTGACGTCAGAGTTCCAGTGCGCTTTGCCGACACTGCTGGCTTGAGTGTGTCTGGGTTCAAATTTGAGCGTTGTGCGTTGCAGGAGCAAGCAGTTGATGCTATCACTCCCAACACATCGTGCTTCACAGGCCAGTTGAGCTCCTATCCTAGAGATACAGGTGGTGTAACTTTCATTGATTGTGAGTTTGTAGTAAGTTCTCAAACACACTACCCTTGGCTGGATAGTCAGAACTCTGGGCAGGTTTCCGTGCGTAATTCAATATTCAAGTTCGATGGTTCTGTCCTAGCAGGTAGCGGGCCATCTCAGCTTGCATGGCCATTGCTGGGTGTTGCTATCTTATCAGATGTGCAGTTTCTATGCATCTCATTGCCATCACAACCGTGTCTACTGAGAGATCCACAAGTGGAGATACACTCGTCTCGTAACGTGTACTTTGCCTCGCTGGCTGTACAAGACTGTCATTCATCTCATTGTATGTTCATTTCCAAGTCCACAAACGTCACCATGGAGAACGTCTCCTTCTCAAATGCTTCCTTTCCATTCTTGCGCTTCTTGGACAGCCAGTGGTCCGTACACAACTCATCATTCTCCAACATGAACTCCAGTACGTTTGCCCCCTCCAATGTGCATCGGGTCTGGTTTCCGGATTACTACAGGTACGCCTTATCCCTGTCCTACCCCTGTCCTACCCCTGTCCTACCCCTGTCTTACCCCTGTCCTACCCCTGTCCTACCCCTGTCCTAATTTCTATGTATCATCACTGAATATGGGTGCAGTGGCCACTGACTGAGGATGCCTTTGTGGTGTACCACAATGCCATGGCTAGCAACATACCTATCACTGTGTATTACTCCCCATCTTGTGTGTAGATCCACTGTGTGTACAAGTATTTCATGTACAGTCGTGGCCAAAGAAATCCGACCCGCGAGTCAAAAGTAGCTCCGCGTTTCCACTTCGATGACATAATGCATGTTCGCAAAAATGATCCGAGGGCCGCAGCGGCTGCATGAGCCTTCGCGCTGCTTTCGGCACATGGATTGGATTTCTTTGGCCACGCCTGTAGAACATGTGCACGTACGGGGGGGGGGGCTGCACACTTACATGTAGGTGCATGTAACTTGACTGTCTTGGCTTGCTCTTTTAGTCTAACCTTTGCACAGTTTCCCATAGGGTTTGTTGTTGTTGTTGTTCTTGTTGTTGTTGTTTCTGCTCCTACTGCTGCTGCTGTTCTTTCAAATCTTTATTTTGACGATGGTCTGTGGCCGATATGAGTTAATAGTGTGATTTTCATCAGAATGGAGAGTTGTAATGTTGTTTCAAACCTTTTTTCTCACGATGTTGTTGTTGTTGTTGTTGTTGTTGTTGTGGTTGTTGTTGTTGTTGTTGTTGTTGTTGTTGTTGTTGTTGTTGTTGTTGTTGTTGTTGTTGTTGTTGTTGTTGTTGTTGCTGCTGCTGCTGCTGCTGCTGCTGCTGCTGTTGTTGTTGTTGTTGTTGTTGTTGTTGTTAGGCATGATTGCTATTCTGGAGCTATCACATCGACGTTCACATCCAATCAGGGTGTTGTATGCACACTGAGTGATGTCACTTTCTTCAACCTCACATCACGCAATGATAGCACGACCAAGTCCTGGGGTCTTGGAGGCGCTGTGTTCACACTCTTTACTGGCCACAGTGCTAGAAATGTTCTTCATCTGAATAGGGTGAGTGATGCACTAGGAAGGCACTAGGAAAGCTACCTTTTCTCATACATACATACATGTGCATACACACACTTGAGAGGGACGAAAAGCGTTTTTTCTGTAACTCTGAGTTTCACGGTTTTAACCGATCATCAGACAGCAACTTGACTACAATTTTCAGAAGATAAGATTGATATAGGCTGCAAGAAGCTTGGATCATAGCGCGAATGGATGATCCGGGCTGATAGTGTAATTGTAAAAATGCGTGAGTTGGTTGATGGGGTGCAAAAGATCGGAGCTAGTTAGCAAGTGCAGGCATGAAAATAAGTACTACCTCTCAAAATTCTCACTATCAGCCGTCACAAAACCTTCTCACCACTCGCAGTCGCAGGTGAGGTGCTGCTCATAATTACCCCATTGTCCTTCTTCTTGCCTCCCTCAGAAGAACATGTGGTTGCATGAGCCTAGGCACAAAGTGTATTCTTTTTTTGTGCCTATTTTTGCACCCCATCAACCAACTCACGCATTTTTACAATTACACTATCAGCCCGGATCATCCATTCGCGCTATGATCCAAGCTTGCTGCCTATATCAATCTTATCTTCTGAAAATTGTAGTCAAGTTGCTGTCTGATGATCGGTTAAAACCGTGAAACTCAGAGTTACAGAAGAAACGCTTTTCGTCCCTCTCAAGTGTGTGTACTAGGCTCTGCACCTTGGTGTATTGAGCACTCTCACGAGCAACCACAACTCCCTCCGAGTTTACATGTGCATACATGTATGTATGAACAACACCACGATGCGCACTGGCTTCTTCTGCTCCTGCTGCTGCTGCTCCTACTGCTGTGATACTACTGCTGCTACTGCTGCTGTGAATGTTTCGGCTTCTCACTAGCGTACATGTACTCTAAACAGGATACCCTATTAATTGACAGTGCTGATTGACAGTGCTGATTGACAGCGCGAACTTGCATGCTCCTGCTTCTCATTCCTGTTTAACAGTGCCTGCCTTCCATCAACAAACTATTCTTTCTGAAGGAGACCAGTATGGTCGAAACGTGAACTCTGTCGTGATCACTTCTGTCTCTCTATGCTATGGTCAAAGTTGCATTTCTCGTACGCCTGTCTGTCTGTCTGTCTGTCTGTCTGTTTGTTTTATATATTTCCTCAGGTATTGATGATGGATACCAGCGCTGGGGGAATGGGAGGTTGTTTGTACATTGTGTTTGACGGTGATACGGCGGACAACCTTGTTCTTCTGGACAATTCAACATTCCTCAGGTAATCTCTCAGCTGCTAATGTACCAATGGTACTAGCTGCTAATGTACCGATGCTAGTAGCTGCTAATGTACCAATAGTACTAGCTGCTAATGTGCATAGGATAGTAGCTGCTAATGTACCGTAAAGTCCTGTATAAAAGCCACGGCCTATATGACTCTTTTGGGAATTTTCACAGGCTTCTATATAAGACCGGCTTATGTTTGAATTTTGTAGTACTGGTGTTCTGGCTCGTCGAACGGTGTTCTGGCTCGTCGAACGGTGTTCTGGCTTGTCGAACGGTTTTCTGGCTCATCGAACACCGGTATCACCAATATCACTGGCATCACAGCCATTTCAGCACAATCGGGTTTGCTTACACACCTTTCCCTTCTGTTGATATCTGATCTACATGTATGTGACAAGTTCACAGTTCACATGTGTGGTTTATATATGTGACAGTGGCTGTAGTGCTGAGTGCAGCCTCTACTGATCTACTGATCTAGGACAGTAGGAATGAGCGTAGTGGCGCATTTTGAAGCCGCAGATACTGTACACGGGCGTCTTATGTGCGATTTGATGTTTCCGAAATTGCGGCCTCTATTCGAGGGCGGCTTTTATTCAAGTGCAGTTTTTATACAAGACTTTACGGTATGTGCAGTTAGAAGCTGTTAACTTATTCCATTATGTGTTGCATGTTGCCAGTATCGTTGTGCCTTTCCAGGCTTTCATTAGTGGGTGTATTTGAAATATCATTTACATTGATATCAAACAGGCAGGGTGGCTTAGTTTAGTGATGTGTTGGATGTAGAGCAAGAGAATACCGTAAAAGTCTGTAAATAAGTACCTGCCCTAAATAAATACCCCCGGCCCCTTCATCCTTTTGACTCTGTCTGTTGAAGTCAAGTTAAGCCCGATAAACATACTGCCCAAAGTAAGTTCCGGTATGGTTCGCACATGCAGCACGTAGCATGTACATCGACATGAAAAGTGACTTCTCCACTACACCCAAGGCAGGTCCGAAAGTTAGTTGGTGCCCGAAAGTCCGTACCCGCCCGAAAGTTACACACACGTGTAGTAAGTACATACTTGGAAGTACTTATTTACTTGGAAGTACTTATTTACGGACTTTGACGGTAGTGACTATTCACTGAATAAAGCCAAGCACCCGTAGTGTGCAACTCCACCCAGTTTGGCCTAACGCTGACATTTTGTTGACATCACCTTTCCAAGGGTTCATTAGTCATCATCTACCAAGGCAGAATTCATGTCCCGGAAAGCATAGGTTTTTTTACCCGCAAGTTTGACAATCTTCTGGTGTCACGGCTGCATTTTCCTAAAACGGGAAATGCCTGGCCTATTCCAACAGAAGCGAAAAGTTCAATTACCCCCTCCACTGCCTGCCCAAGAGGCCCACACTTCCCCTTGCCTGCCCAAGTGGCCCACACGTAGCGCCCCCCCCCCCCCCCCCCCCCCCGCACTGCCTGCCCAGGTGGCCCACATAAAGTTGTAGCCCCATACTGCTGACCTTGTACAAACTTGTACGTGATGAGTCCAAATGTAGATATTAATGCTGACGTCAAGAAGAAGTCAGCTGTGGTTGAGCGCAATGGCGGATGTGCACGCTCTTGCCTACGCAGTACACACTCATGTTGTTCTCGATCTACTTGGCAGTAAAACTGTTCTTCTGATTTAGTCTAGCTTTGTCTGTTAACTCTTCCAGCTCAGCTGTTTGTGTGTTTGGCTGTGTGTGCGTGTGTACCCATGGTGTGTGTGTGTGTGTGTGTGTGTGTGTCTGTGCGCGCACGTTTGTGTGTGTGTGTGCTTGTATGCATGCATGCATGTGCATGTGTATGCTGTGTATTTGTAGATGCTGGTCCAACGTCCGTGCTGGTGCTATGCACACTGTACACAACGGCAATTCCGCTAATAATTCACTTCTCCTGAGAGATGTTGCATTTGATGGATGTCACTCAGTGGTCGCTGCTGGTGCCTTCAACGTTTTCTTACGCCAGAACATCACGACAGTTTATCCTCCTCTACAGCGACCGATTGATGGACATGTAAGTCTTCACTCTGTTTGCATAATGTACCGTTAAACGCCTAGTACTATGCTGTGCTGTGCTTCACTGCACTGCACTGCACTGCATTGTGCTTCACTGCACTGCACTGCATTGTGCTGCGCTGTACTGCACTGCACTGCACTGCACTGCATTGTGCTGTGAATAGCCATGGGTTCCTACCCTCCAGGTTCTGTCACTGAAGAGGAACGATCTCTCGTCCAAGCATTCCCATTTTGCTTTAGCCACGGCGTGATGCATTATTATGTTGTGGATGCTTGAACTTCAGTTCTGTCCACAGCATAGCTTCAAAGCACAAGACCGTGCTACCTGGATGATGGTGCATGTGATGAGTGTAGTGCCAGGGGTGTTGGAACCGGTGGTGCAGGTGCTGCCACAGCATCCTGTGATTTTTGAAGCAATGAAGTATGGGCTACTAGTAGTATTTGGGCCCACTTTTCCTAAAATTTGCTCGGAAGAGGCCCCCGGACCCCCTGGGTTTTAGAGTCTCACCAATGTGGAATACCTTGCGGCGCCCCTGAGTGTACCATGCATTTACTCCGCAGAAAGAGATCACAGTTGCATGCTCTTGTTGCTTATGGATTTGGACTTTTGATAATAGAGAGGTTCCGTATAACGTAATTACGTTAGTAAAAAACATACTGTACAGGCAGAAAATTTCGTCGGTCAATAATTTCATCCAACTCCAAAGAAAGGGAGTTCGTCCGGTTGAAAACTTCGTCCATGGATCACAAGAGTGTATTGAAAAGCTGGACAAATCGACATCAGTCCGGCATTTAATTTAGTCCAAAAGCTCCGTGGACGAAAAAGACGAAATTAAATTTCAGACGAATATTTCTGCTTACTGTAAAAGCCATATATATATAACGAAGTGCTAACTCTAACGATTTAACGAGGAGAAATCTGTCGTTAAAATAGAAATCGTTATACAGAAATCGATACATATAATGTCCTATTGAGCGTTGAGAATGAGTGAAAATCGTTACCTTTGGTACACGTAAACTAGTCAATTTTGGGAAATCGTTCTATATGCGCCTCGTTAGAATAGTGGCTTTTACAGTACCGGGTATACAGTAGTCGATCTACGGAAAGTCTTACGTTCACTGCATGCGGATCTGTGTTCCGCCATACGGAGTTTTCGAATCACGTAGCTGCCCTTGGCAACTCGGAACGCAGCAGTGTACGACCGGGTCGACCTGGGGAGGGAGTCATAAATTTGTACCCCAATCCACTTACGGAGCACCTGCGTTATCAGAGCCCTATCTACGTATTCTACATAGACAACTTTCCCGCCCATTAACGTAAAGTTGCTCAACTTTACGTTAATGGGCAGAACCTCTCTAATGACAGTAATGTAGTTATTTTGTGACTATTATATAAAACATGAAGAAAGTGTCTGCTCCGAACGTCGGAGCTCGCGCTTCCTGCCGACGGACTTGACACTTGACTGACTCATGACTGCGAGCTCCGACGTTGGGAGCAGACACTTTCTTCACTAATCACCGCCGATGTCGCAACATCTTTCGTTTTATATAAAACATATTGTTGAAAAGAGCGATGAAACAACAGCATCAGCACTGAAATAACACAATTTCTAATGTTGTCACCACTAGGGGTGTGTGTGTGCGCGCGTGCGTGTATTATGTGTGCATGCGCGTGTGTGCATACCGGTGTGTGTGTGTGTGTGTGTGTGTGTGTCCACTCTGATTTAGCCACCCACACTAGTAGCTAGTGTTACCTTCACTGGGGGAGGGGTAACTGCAGTTGGATCCCGGGACGGATACCCTGATGCTGGCAATCCTTTTTCTGCACCTTGTCCTCGCCCACTTACTGTGATGTGGTGAGCCCATGAGTGGGATCATTTCCAAGTCCACCCATAGTTTGGGAATTTCAGGGGGTGTCGGCCGTTGGGCGGTTCAATGGCCAATTGAGTCATCTTTCCAAGATTCCTTTTGAGTCTCTCTCCCTCTCCCAAGGGGAGACCCAAGTGTATCCAGTTATGGCAGTGTGCAAGTACAAGTCTGTATGTGTGTGTGTGTGTGTGTGTGTGTGTGTGTGTGTGTCCGTGTTTATGTCATTGCCGCTTCAGATTCACCTGCTGCGTTGTCAGTTTCTCAACAATCGTGTAGTGCTGGATTCAACCTGCATTCAAATATGGGCATTTTTACCATTTGGAGAGTCTGCTCCCCCAGTGGTCATTGAGGACTGGTACGTCTCCCTATCTGAGTTACAAGACTCGTATGCTTGGTCTGCTGCGTAATGTTTAAAAATGTGCCAGGGATGATACCTGCCCAGTGTTTGTACTGGCTAGTGCTGTGGTCTGCCCAGTGTTTGTACTGGCTAGTGCTGTGGTCTGCCCAGTGTTTATACTGGCTAGTGCTGAGGTCTGCCCAGTGTTTGTACTGGCTAGTGCTGTGGTCTGCCCAGTGTTTATACTGGCTTGTGCTGAGGTGTGCCCAGTGTTTATACTGGCTATTGCTGTGGTCTGCTTGGTGTTTGTACTGGCTAGTGCTGAGGTCTGCCCGGTGTTTGTACTGGCTAGTGCTGTGGTCTGCCCAGTGTTTGTACTGGCTAGTGCTGTGGTCTGCCCAGTGTTTGTACTGGCTAGTGCTGAGGTCTGCCCAGTGTTTATACTGGCTAGTGCTGTGGTCTGCCCAGTGTTTGTACTGGCTAGTGCTGAGGTCTGCCCAGTGTTTGTACTGGCTAGTGCTGAGGTCTGCCCAGTGTTTATACTGGCTAGTGCTGAGGTCTGCCCAGTGTTTATACTGGCTAGTGCTGTGGTCTGCCCGGTGTTTGTACTGGCTAGTGCTGAGGTCTGCCCAGTGTTTGTACTGGCTAGTGCTGTGGTCTGCTTGGTGTTTAGACTGGCTAGTTCATCAGTAGCTGTGTCTGGTAAGGAGACCTATGGAGTGGCGTAGGTTCCTGCTGGATGCATGCAACGATGGACCTTACAAGGCACTGTGGTCTAGACTTGCAAGTTTCGTAGTAGCAAGCGTTCATGTGTCGTACTACATGTACCATTATGTACGAGTAGGTAAAATGTAGAGAGGTTTTGCCACACACCGTATTTCCCCGATTATAAGTCGCATTCGATTATAAGTTGCACCCCATTTTTAGGTTTAGCCCTACTGTTTCAATATATTCATATACGTAGGTTGTCACACTCGATTGTAAGTCGCATCCCCCCCTTCTTTGCCCTTGAAGCTTAGTGCAAAAAGGTGCGACTTACAATCGGGGAAATGCGGTACAGTAAAACCTGTATACCAGACACTTAGTCATGCGCAATCCTGTTTGGACCGGAACAATGTTCATGCACGGACGGGCTGCCATAGTAAACTCCCCGCAACAAGCGGAATACTGTGGAACGCGGAAAGTGGAACGAATTCCGTGCACCAGGGAGAGGGAGAGGGATATAGAGGAAGAGGGAGAGGGATATAGAGGAAGAGGGAGAGGGATATAGAGGAAGAGGGAGAGGGATATAGAGGAAGAGGGAGAGGGATATAGAGGAAGAGGGAGAGGGATATAGAGGAAGAGGGAGAGGGATATAGAGGAAGAGGGAGAGGGATATAGAGGAAGAGGGAGAGGGATATAGAGGGAGAGGGAGAGGGATATAGAGGGAGAGGGAGAGGGATATAGAGGAAGAGGGAGAGGGATATAGAGGGAGAGGGAGAGGGATATAGAGGAAGAGGGAGAGGGATATAGAGGAAGAGGGAGAGGGATATAGAGGAAGAGGGAGAGGGATATAGAGGAAGAGGGAGAGGGATATAGAGGAAGAGGGAGAGGGATATAGAGGAAGAGGGAGAGGGATATAGAGGAAGAGGGAGAGGGATATAGAGAGGGAGAGGGATATAGAGGAAGAGGGAGAGGGATATAGAGGAAGAGGGAGAGGGATATAGAGGAAGAGGGAGAGGGATATAGAGGAAGAGGGAGAGGGATATAGAGGAAGAGGGAGAGGGATATAGAGGAAGAGGGAGAGGGATATAGAGGAAGAGGGAGAGGGATATAGAGGAAGAGGGAGAGGGATATAGAGGAAGAGGGAGAGGGATATAGAGGAAGAGGGAGAGGGATATAGAGGAAGAGGGAGAGGGATATAGAGGAAGAGGGAGAGGGATATAGAGGAAGAGGGAGAGGGATATAGAGGAAGAGGGAGAGGGATATAGAGGAAGAGGGAGAGGGATATAGAGGAAGAGGGAGAGG